>NW_024581131.1:5053757-5101010 GCF_017639235.1 Corvus kubaryi
CGCAGCCCACCCACCACAGCCCCCGCCAACACACGCCTCGGCAGCCGCTGGGACGGGAAAGGAAAGGGGGCCATGAGATGTGGCGCTCTGCCCCATCAACTGCCTCTCTTGATACGGTCTTCTTTGCCATGGTGGAAGTCTTCTGTTGGTAGTTATTGAACAGCCCCGGTGTTTGGGCAGAAGGGAAAAAAGTGGAATTAATAGGTGTGTTTATACGGGAGGCAGGTGGGGGCATGAAGAAAACGACAAGAGGGAATCCATCCCAGACTGGGATTGTTCAGCGTGGACAAGAGAAGGCTTCAGGCTGACCTAACTGCGGCCTTCCAGGACCTGAAGGAGGTCTAGGGGAAAGATGGGAGAGGGGCTTCTTACAAGAGCATGTAGTGACAGGACAAGGGAGGATGGATTCAAACTGAGAGTAGGTTTAGGTCAGATATTAGGAAAGAATTCTTTACTGTGAGGGTGGTGAGGCACCGGCACAGGTTCCCCAGAGAAGTTGTGAATGCCCCATCCCTGGAAGTGCTAAAAAGATCAGGCTGGATGGAGCTCTGAGCAACCTGGGCTAGTGAAAGTTGTCCCTGTCCATCACAGGGAGGTTGGAACAAGATGATGTTTAAGATCCCTTCCAACCCAAACCATTCTGTGATTTCATGTGTCCATATGGGCATCTTTGAGTAGTACCAGAAGGTTTTTCAAAAGTTGCTTAATGTAGTTTTTTTTTTTCTTTCCATGTCTCAAAAGACATTTGAAGCTAAAATTCACCACCTGGAGACCAGGCTTAGCCGAAAGCCCCGTGAAGGGACCGCTGAGCTGGAATACTTTGTGCGCTGTGAAGTCCACAGCTCTGACCTCAACACTTTCATTAGCTCCATCAAGAGGGTAGCAGAAGATGTGAGGACCACTAAGGAAGACAAATGTAAGGAGCTTACAAATATTTTCACTTGTGCAGAAAGGCTGAGCTCTCCCTGTAGAAACAGGATGGAGACTTTGTTATTCCCAGGGAAGGGAAGGGAAAAGGCTGCTCTATGCTAAATTTGAGCAAATCAGAAAGAACTGCCTCTGGGACACCTGAATCCTGAAAGTAATTTCCCTCCTTGTCCTTTTCTCAGCAGACTCCATTGTTCATAGCCCATTCTTCTGGTAACAGATTGAAAAAATAGAAATAAGAGATTGAATTTCATGCTTTGCTGACACCCCTCCTTATGAGCTCTCCATTCCTACTCCAGCATTTTATATTATAAATGCAAAGTAGTTTCCTACCTACATGTCAGGGCCTCTGTACAGATTCCAGTGATAACCTACAAGACACTTCCCGTGCCATCCTGTTCTGAAGATAGGATGATTATTGTAAAATATCCCTAGAGATCCCTAGAGATCTATGACCAGCAGGACCTCTGGGTGTTTTTTTAATGTGAATCTTTCAGTAAAATCTAATTTTCATCTTCTTTAATTTTGTCACAAAATACTTTGCTGAGAGGTAGCCAAGGAAGTAGTGAAATGCAGATCATGGCATTAGACATGACTCTAGGACAAGAGCATTGAGATAGCAAAACTACTGCCTGGAAGTAGCTGTGCCATGAGCTGCTTGTTGTACGTGTGCATTTCATACACCAGAGCAGGTGTGTCTTATTCAGCCTCACAACCCCTTCTCATTAGGGGATCTTCACTTCCACAGACAGACTGTCACTTTCTCTCTCCCCACAGTTCACTGGTTTCCCAGAAAAATCTGTGAATTGGACAAATGCCACCATTTGGTCACCAAGTTTGACCCTGACTTGGATCTGGATCACCCGGTGAGTCAGTCTGTGTGTGCACCCCCTCATGCTGAACTCCTGAGCCGTCCCACAGAAGCAGGGAGCTAAGAACACCTATTAGTGCAGCTGATCAGGGAACTGCAGTGTGATTGCCACCTTGAGAGACATCTCTCCAGCCAGTGATGAGCTTTCCTGGGTGAGAAATTTTAGTAACTGATTAAAAGTCCTGTCTCTGTTCCTATTTGTCACCACAGGGCTACTCTGACCAAGTATACCGCCAGAGAAGGAAATCAATAGCAGAGATTGCTTTTCACTATAAGCAGTAAGTCTCCTTCCTAACATCCATGCAGGGATAATGACATGTTGATGAACCTATTGGGAAGTCATTGTGCTACCTGTATGGCACTTCTCTTCCTTTACATTTTGTCTCCCCATTCAGCTTTTCCAGCTCCTTTTGTGTCTCTCCTCTCTTTGCATTCCAGTCTCTAATTAAAAACGTCTGTTGTCATTAATTCATACATTGTCAAGGGTATAGTAAGAATAAACCTCCTGCATAACAAAAGCCAGAGAGAAATCCATCAGGCCACAAACTTTGGTTGGAAATGTAGCATCTCTTTTAGAATGGCATCTAGTTTTGACTTCAGTGTTTCAAGCTACCCCATGCCCAGAAAATTTGTTCCAAGGCTTCATTATCCTAGTTGTGAAAAAATGTGGGTTTTATTTCTAAGCTGGAGTTCAATAGCTTTAGCTTTTACCCAGTGGATCATACATGCCTTTCATCTGCTAGATGAAATACTGCTATCAGGATTTTTTTTGCTATGAGGGTATTTATAGGCTAAATGATCTGCCTCCTAACTCTGTCTGTTAATTAAATAGATTCCAGGAGTGTTCTCATCATTGTCTTATATAGCTTTAAGACTGTCTTGTACTCCTACTCAATACTTCTATTCTGATATATGCAGTGATAGCACTCAGCCTGTTCACTACAACATCAAACAGAGCTCTAATATTCAGTTAGGTTTGTAAAATATTCCCAAGATCCTATGCAGTGACACTGCCTTTCACCATAGCATTCTCTCCCTCTGAGGGGGACTTTAAGTGCTGAAACCAGACTACAAAAATTATATGGGTCGCCTTCTTGAGCTTCCCCTGCAACTGGTGTGATCCCAGCAAGGGTTTCTGCTGTTGGTTTTCATGTACTTTGCCAATTTGAAGGCCAGAATATGGACACCGATGGTTTTATCCTGTACAAATAGTAAATGCACAGAAAGTCACGGTGCCAGAGGAAGAGTCCCAAGCGACACAGGGATAAATACTGTCCTAAGATGAGGCACCAATTTAAGATGTCTTCTCTAACATCTCACCTGCAGGTTAGCATTTATGAGCCACTGTGTAGCATCCCTTCAGGCATCCCTTCAGGAACTGTACTTCAGAATACATGATATCTCATCTGTCCAAATACAGAAAAGAAGGATTTAGGATATAGAGTCGCTAACTATTATGAGAAAAAGCAAAATTGTCAGTCTTCTTTCAGCAATGCCCATTTATATCAAAGTTGAGATTTGCTTTTCCTGCCATCCTTAATCTTATTGACAATACATTTTTTCTGCAGTTCAAATGCATTTAGTTTTCCTTATTAGCTGCTTTTATTTCCCAGCCACTTGTTCATTCTTGGAGCCATCAGCTCCTTGAAGTTCAGACTCATGAAATGAATTTATTTTCACAGTTTCAATCTTCTCCAGTGAAAACCTTTTTTTTTTTTCCCCTGGTAAATATTACACCTGCCAAATTCTTGCTCATCCCTTGTTCATTTATAATCTCTGACAAGACTCATGCTTTTCTTTGTGTCTATGTATTTGTTGCACCTGTACAAATGACCCAGTACTAAGGCTTTGTCTTTCCTGTCACCCCCTTGTTTGGATTTTAAAGAAGATTGATGAACATCATGCAGAGCTTCTCCAAAGTGCTTCCTTCTCAGAGGGAAGAGGAGCCTGGCTGGGGCTCTGCTCAGTAATGGTGCCTTTGCCTTGCAGTGGGGACCCGATCCCTCATGTGGAGTACACAGCGGAGGAGACAGCTACCTGGTGAGTGCTGATTTCATAACTGGTGCTGATTTCATTATTAGTGCTTCAGCACTAGAAACTGGGAATCAAAACCCAAACATCCAGGGCATGACCTCTTGAAAAATGTATCAGGAGTGCAAGCATCCTACTTAATGGCTTGTTATAAAAAACACATTCACACTGCAGCCCCAGGAATTCCCTCCGAAGGAGCCTCTCCAGAGAGCAAGGTAGATAATTTGGAGTCCCACTTCTCTAAGGGTCCTGACTTAGTAGCAGCCTCCAAACAAAGAGCAGTTGTCATAGCTGCAAACAAGTAGGAGTAGGAGGCCCATGGTGAATATCTGTGTGGTACCTCACGGGCCTCACTTAGGAAAACACTCCCTTTGAACGTGATTTTTTCCAGGAGTGTTGCTGCAGGAGTGTTTCTGAAAACAAGGCCCGCTCACATGAGCTGAGTACACAGGCTTCTCAACAAGGTCATCTTCTGGTTCTATTGACTGTCTTCACAGTGCAGCTTCAGGACTTAACCTACTGGGAATATTTTAATTCCAGTTAATACCTTTTATACAGTCTTCTGACCTTCAAGTCAGCAGTAGGTCTGCTCAGACACAGCTGCTGCCTTTGCAGGTTCATTTGAATGTGTGTCTGTATGTTTACATACCTCTATCAATGTGCAGAGACATAGACTTAGGTGGAGAAAGGCAAAGGACATGGAGCCTAAAGATATGAGTCCCTGACAGTGCACAGCCAAAGTGCAGGAGAGGACTAGACACATTAACCACTGAATGTCTGCTACCTCTCTTCCTGAAGGAAGGAGGTATACAGCACCCTGAAGAGCTTGTACCCCACCCATGCCTGCAAGGAGTACCTTGAAGCTTTCAGTCTACTGGAGAAATTCTGTGGCTACAGTGAGAACAACATCCCTCAGCTGGAAGAGGTTTCCCGTTTCCTGAAAGGTGGGTATGAGCCTGGGGGACCCAGGTTCAGGGTCTGCTGGTGGGGCAACTACAGATGGGAAGCCTGAACCCAAAGGAGTAGTTTGTGAGCTGAAATTTGGGAGGAGAGCTGGTGGCTTGTGCACTGCCCACAGAGGACAGAGTTAGAGCCCAAGCGGTGGGGAGTGCAGCTAAACACAGCAGGCTGTGACTGGAGAGCAAGCCCACAGTCAAATGATCCCACTGAGCACCTAAAGAGCAGGCGTTGATCCCTAGCAGGAGCAGATAGATTAGGCCTGGCATAGCAGAAGCCCTTCCCTGAGTTTCCAGTGCTGGGAGCAGTGGCAAAGCCCTTGGGCCATGCACCTGGCACAGATGGTGTGTGCTGTTTCAGAGAGGACCGGCTTCCAGCTCCGGCCGGTGGCCGGCCTGCTGTCGGCACGGGATTTCCTGGCCAGCCTGGCCTTCCGCGTCTTCCAGTGCACACAGTACATCCGCCACGCGTCCTCACCCATGCACTCCCCCGAGCCGTGAGTATTGCCTGGCCCCATGGCCTCCCTGCCCAGAGTGTCCCACCTGGTCAGCAATTACCCTTTCTCCCCGACAGACACACTCTGTCTGCTGCTGACTGTGTTTTCCTCCTTGCCCCGCTCTCCTTGGCAGGGATTGCTGTCATGAGCTGCTGGGGCACGTCCCGATGCTGGCTGATAAGACATTTGCCCAGTTCTCTCAGGTAAGGTGCTTATCTGCTTTCTCCTCCTTGAGAGGTCAGAATCCAAACCCCAGTGTTGCCACCTAAACCTTTCTTGCTCCTATTAACCATGATGTTCCAAAGTTCCAGTCATGGACCAAGACCCTAACTAATACTGATTCTGCAACAAAGTGGATTTAGTCTGAGCATGAAGTCCCAGCAGATTCCTGGCATGGCAGGGCAGCAGTATCTGTGGTCTCGAGGCAATAAAACAGAGCAATGAATGTATAAGGTCCACAGACCAAACCTGTCCTGATGTTTGCCCCTTCCCTTCTCTTCCTAGGACATTGGGCTGGCATCTCTGGGAGCAACTGATGAAGAAATTGAGAAACTAGCAACGGTAAATTTTCCTCCTTGCTGGATGGGGGGCACAAACACTCCAGCAGTGCTTTTGTGGTATCAAGGGGACTGGTCCAGCCTGGTATTCCAAGACTGGCAGGTTCAGAGCTCCCACCCAAGCTGCCCTGCTCTTTTAGTGATGACTGTGCAGAGCAGAGATCAGTTAAAGAGCAGAGCTTGCTTGCACATTAACCCAATTTTCTCGGGCACCAGTAGTATCATCAAGCATCGTATTTCCAACAGCAGCCCTGCTGGGACTCTTTGGGGTGGGATTAAATGACATCCACTTCCTTTGGCTCTCCCTCAGCAAGGTGACCTGTCCTGCTCCAAGGACACCGAACAGCAGCATCTCACAGCAGCTGGGTGCAGAGGGAACAAGCCCAGGGACACAGACTCTCTGTCTTGGTGTAGCAGCAACTTAGTTTAGTACTTTTCTCTGAAAGCAAAGTGTGGGGAGGGGACAAAGAGGCAGGTGCCTGTTCCTTTAAATAACCCCAAACCCTGGCCACGATGCAAGGGCTCAGAAGTGACAGGGAGATGAAGATGAGGAGCTGTGTCCCCCAGGAATTTTTCTTTTTCTTTTCACAGCTTTACTGGTTTACAGTGGAGTTTGGGCTCTGCAGACAGAATGGAATAGTCAAAGCCTATGGAGCCGGGCTCCTCTCTTCCTATGGGGAGCTCATAGTAAGTCCCAGCATAACTTGCCTCTGCTCTAGGCCCTGTAGAGGAAAACACCTTCTGCCTCTGTGCAAAGACTTTCCTCAATCTGTTCTCCACCTTCTCCTACCCCATGTCTCTCCAATCCCCTCAGTTTCATGCTGGAATTTTTCTGCTGTGTTCGTAGCACTCCTTGTCAGACGAACCAGAGGTGCGGGACTTCGACCCTGATGCTGCAGCTGTTCAGCCCTACCAGGACCAGAACTACCAGCCTGTTTATTTTGTGTCTGAGAGCTTCAGTGATGCCAAAAATAAATTGAGGTAGGACTGGGCATTGAGAAAGACCCAAACAGAAGGACATTAAAGTGTTATATATTAAAACAGGGCTTGACATTATGGCTGCTTTCAGTTCAAGTTCTCAGAAGTGCTCTGAAAATTTTGATCAGGTCTTTTGAAATAAAGCAGTTCTCCAGTTCCTACAGGGAACATTCTTGACATGAATGGATTTGTCCAGGGGAAAAAATGAACTTTTGCCTCCTAGGCTGGTTAACATGGGTTAGTGGACCCCAGACACCATCCCACCAGGGTAACTGGATTTCCCCATCCCATGGGACTACAAACAGGATGATATGGGGCAGGTCTACCCACAGACATCTGTTCAGAAGAGCATTTTCTTGGTCATAACCAGAGCTGCCCACAGGAGGAAAGCTCAGTCCTTGGATTGCTTTGATTGACAGAGGAAAACTTTGCCTATACCATTTTTATCTTTGCTTAGGAAAGAGACAAAGTGGGGTGAACATGATTTACATGACTTTACAGTTCCTGTAAGAGGGGTATTTAATACAAATAACGTGGTGAGGACTGCTATATTTCAGCTTCTGCTTTTATTACCCTCACTTGCACTGTTCATACAACCTGGAGTCCAGCTGCAAGCACCCGGGGAGCCTGTCCTCACACACACACGAGGCAGCTTTAAAAAAACCCCAACTGCTGCCTAATGAGTCATTTCCTTGCATTTAAAAAGGGAAAATGCACCACATACACAGCCAAGATTAGGCTAGAGGGTCTTGACTGTGACAAGCACTGTAAATGATCCTCTTTAAAGAGCTCAGAGACCACACAGATGCTACTCTATGAGGTGAAAGCACTGTGTCTTTTGCATTACTGACAGCTGCCACCACAGTTCTGACTATCAGTGTTATGCCTCGAGAAAAGCCTCTTTCCTCAGAAAGGACACACTCCCCCCATGCCCTTCCAAGCAGCCATGCCATATCTATATGATTCAAAAGGTGTCAAGTGAGCACACCCCTTTTGGAGGGCAGGTTTCTAGCCATTAGCAGCTGTGCTATGAGCCATCGCTGTGGCTGATGGCATTAACAAGAGGTGAGCTGGACCTTGCCTGGTAGAACTGAGAGGAACCACAACTTTTAGGAGGAGGGCAATGTGAGTATGCAGAAACCCCCTTTGTTTGCACTTCTTTTTGTTGTTTTCCTGCCATGGCATGGCAGCTCCCTGCCAGGGCCAGCCTGCGTCTTGGACCATGTTTTCCCTTGGCCCTCTGAGCTGTGTTTTCCCCCAGATCCCTCCAATTCTGGCCTCGGCATGAAGTACCAGCTAGAGGAACATCTGTCTCCATCTGGGAAAGGGCTGCGCTTCCCCGAGCCAGAGCAGACCCGCGGTAGCCACAAGAGGGTAGCCTAAGCTAAGCAATTCAGGAGCGAAAGGGTGAAGCCTCAGCAGAGGCGAGGAGCATGCCTGTTGTTAGCGCTGTTTGTCCCCTCGTGTTCCCAAGCCTTTCCAGCATGAGACTGCAGCCATAAGTACCTAAATATAGATTTTCAGCTCCATATTCACACAGCCCCCAAACGAAAAAGCCCTACGTTGTCAAGTATACAAATCTTGGTGCTGGAAGTGAATGTGGGCAGCTTTGGGGAAGCCCTACCCTTGATTTGATTTGCTTTCACTTGACCACGTACTTCTCCATTAGAAAAGCAGCAACAAGCTCTTGCTCTTGAGAGATACCAGGTAAAGTCAAGCTCATCACTGAGATCCAGGCTGCATTTGGCTTTGGGTGCAGCAGAGCAGCTTTGCTCAAGCACAAGGCTCTGGTGACGTTATTCTCATCCTCTAGCTCAGGTCTGAGCCACTGCCTGTCAAGTCTATCCTTAACATGCCACACAGCCAGTTTCACCCTCCTCAAGCAGAGATTAGTCAATAAATGCATGTCAGAGAGGATTTAGTAATATAATATGATAATACCACAGTCTTTCCCTGCAATTAGCTTCTAAATCTCCTTGGCACTTTTTGAAAAAGGAATTGCAGCAGAGGATGCCTGGCAGTGGCCATGGAGGTGACCAGTTTGATGTACCCTCCACTTTGGTACAGCCCACAGAAAGCCACAGTCAAACTCACGGTTTTCTGTAACAAACAGAAGGGATCTCAACCACAGCTATGACCCTGTGGTGCTGGAAAGGTGGAAACTCTGCCTAAAGGAGGCATTAACCTGTTGGAATCCTCCTGGGTAAATGCAAACGGGCAGGAGGGAGCCTCAGGACTCATCTCTCATACCCAGCCTTCTGCACGCTTCCCTTGCAGGAGCTACGCAGCGCACATCAAGCGGCCCTTCTCGGTGAAATACGAGCCCTACACCCACAGCATCGAGCTCCTGGACAGCCCTCAGATGATCTGTCACTCCCTGGAGAGCGTAAGGGATGAGCTTCACTCGCTGATTAACGCGCTCAATGTTATCAGTTAATACAAGAACTGAGCTATTTCCGTCCCCTCTTCCCTCCCAGCCCCCGACGTGCCCGCTCTGCCCTCACCTCGCTCCCAGGTAATTCCTACCTGTCTTCTCCAAACATTGGCACTGCTGCCTGTCACCACGCGACCCCAACAGCTTTCCACTTTTGTACGTAGGGCCAGCTCGGAGGAGGGCAGCGGGATGCACCCAAGGCCTGGTGGTTCTTTTGGTAGCTTTTCTACTGGCTGCTGGAAGAGGCTTAGCAGAGACAAAAAGCATGGCCAAGCTAAAAAGTTAAGTCAAGAGCTGTGTGCTAGGTTCCTGGGTGCAAGGAAGAGGAGAAAATCTATTTAAAAAGAAAAAAAAAGACAAGATAATTTTTTTAAATTGCAATTTGAGAGAAAAATTTAATCTGTTTGGTTTTTTTAATCCCCAAAGCAACTCTTATAGCAACTTCATGAGTCTTGTTCTTAGTTATTCTAACATCAGTATCACCTGATGTAGCTCAGGTGTGTGAATAATGCTATTGCTGGCCACTTCTGAGGAAGGTAAACATCTAGTTTGGATGCTCAAACCCAGTTTCATGCAGTTTTCAGTGCAGATATTAATGGTTTGATCTGACCCAAAGCTCTCAGTTTTCCTCCCCCTGCTTTTGCCCTTCTTATCTTCTTGCAGGCTGTCTCATAACTTAGCGGTTTGCTCAGAAGTTTGGCCCAAGGTTATGCAGCTGTGCAGTATCAGAGCTGGGCTTGGGATGTGTGGAGGCTGCTAAACAGCTGTGGGGGACAGCGAAGGGGAGAATTACACAGAGTTGTTTGCATGATCACTTATTCCTGTGTCGACTTTTGCCATCCTTATCCACAGTGTATGATTTTCATAATTTCCTCTTTAAAGAACTGCAAGACTTGGCAGTGAAGCTTTGGCTATTAACACGGCTAACATTGTTCTCCAGTGTTACTTCTACTGTGGCTCAGTCATAATAGTTTACAATCCATTACTCTTTATCCCATTTCAGACCTCCACATATATATGCTTAACCCCCAGTTCTCTCAAATTTTAACTCCTTAGCTACTGACAGCACTTAGTCTCCAGCCTGCTTCAATCTCTCCTTTCTGTTTCTTTTCTTATTTGACCCTTCCTCCTAAATTCCTCCTAAATTGCTTAAAAGGCCATTACTGAAATCAGCAGTTTGACACCAGGGCTAGCTGCTTTTCCTCAAGTTGTTCCTTCTCGTCGGATTTTCCTGTAAACTGATAAAACTACTGAGTTCATTCAGTTATTGTCATTTTAGAGAACTTTTTCCAAAGCTGCAGCTATGATTTCCCAATCTGGGTGGATCCAGATCATGAGCTGTAATTCTCAAGGCTCCCTTAAGAGCTGTAACAATTTTTCATTTGGGTTCTTCAGATATTACTACTAGATTAAATAGCTGGAGCAAACTATGCAAGACTAAGGCAGGCTAGGCCATAGTTTAGCTATCTAGCCATGAAAATCTTACTGGTGACTTCAGTAAAATAGACTAAAACAAACAAACAAAAAAAGAAAACAAGCAGACAAGATGTAACAATAAGTCTGTATAGTTGATGCATGGGTTATGACCTTGTTAACAAGAGCAGTGCCAGTTTACTGGTCTGTGGGTTGCTGTGTCTCCTCTCCTTTGGTAGTGTGCAGCTCCTGGGTTGCTGCCCATGAGAGTAGCAAGGATGCTCCAAACCCTGCAGCAACGCCAGGCTCCTGATCAGGACCAGGCAGGAAATCTCTGTGGAGGCATTCGCTTTCTGGTCTGACCTCCAGAACTGCTCCAGAACTGTAAAGGTCTGAAGGTGGTCATCTCTAGGTCTCCAAAGCACTTCACAGTCATTATCTGCCTTCTTAAATATCTACAATTAATGCAATTCGTAAAAAGACCAAATTCATTAATATGGAATGAAAAGCCAACTTAGAAATCCTTGCAACTGCAGGAGACCTCAAATCCTCTGCCTTTTCTTGGAGTTTGCATTGCTTCTCCCTGACTCTGTCATCCACTGCATTTTGGAGGAGCTGTAGTAAAATCTGCTGTCCTGCAAAAATAGAAAATAAGCAAAACTTGCAGCATAACCCAGCACCATTAGTATGCAAGCACACAAACAGCTGTGCTGCAGCCAGGGGGAAGGTGAGCACCAGGAGGGCTGCACCCCCTTGCTTTTGGGACATGAGGCTGAGCTGGGGGCTCTGAGTGCGGGGGCTCGGGCTGCACAGGCGCCAGAGGTCCCTCTTTGGGCCATTTTCAGTGTCTGTGTTCTTGACAAATCCGTGACAGATTCCAGAACTTTTTGGCCCCTTAGGGGGACATCTGAGACACATGAACCCATTTGTATTTACTATTGCCCTCACCTATTTAATATCTTAGAGGATTTATCCTATTAGTAACTTATTAGACCCCCTTTCATTTTGTCTCTAAGGCTTGTTCCTTTGTATCTGTTTTCAAATACATTACTTGGCTCCTTATTTCATAAGCCATATATGAACTGGATCCTTGCTTTCTCCTTTTACCCATTTTTCTCATGTTGCTCCTTCTACCAGAGCATTGTTGCCTTCTTTATCTTGCCATAATATTTTAGGGCCTTAGACATAGGGCTACAAAGGGACAGGCTATCCAAACAAAATACGGTAGAGTTGTAAACCAATCCCTAATCTATCACTGCTTTTAAAGCTGCTGATAGCAAGGTTTCAGACCATTATTTTGGATATTGTCCTAGAATTTTCTATTATTAATAATCCAATTCCTTTCCTTCTACCAGTCTGGGTGATTGCAGGTGGTAGGGTATATACAGTCCTTGCTCAATCCCCTATTATGCTAGCTATTAAGACTTGAATTCTTCACTTACAACCACCCCCTTCCCACCCCTCCCCCCTGTTCATCTTACCCTGTTTCAGGTGCTGCTCCACACCTATGAACAACTGTCTGTAACAGCACTGTTACAGTTCCAGCAGTTGTATGCCTTTCGTGTGGGAGAACCTCAGCCTGTCCAGGAAAGGCATTCATTGTGGCAAAGAGATACTGATACCTCTCTTTAGTTTGTGACAGTTTATCGGGGTGATCCCTTTGCAGTGTTTGTCATAGTCCTTGGTTTAGCCAATGCAGTAGAGTTGGCAGCTTTCTTTTACTAATCCACATTTGCACACCTTAGGCAGTTTTTATTTATGTCCTCTGTTTCTTGCTTCATTTGAGGACAAATATTAACTCTTTGCACTCTCTTCAGAGTACCCTACACTTCTTTATGTAGCTCATTATGACAGTGTAAGATAACTTGCTCTTATTCCACTGGCCACAGTATCCATCCCATTTTCTATTTTTAGCTGACACCTGGTTGGGGCTGCAGTAAACAAAGTCTGAGTTAATTTATCTACTTGCTCAATAAATTATTTCTCAGTATTGCTTGCAGTCTTCACATTACTTCAGCATCCTTTACATATATTTTATTCCCACTCTCCCTCTAAGCTTGTAAAATAGAACTCCTGATTTCTTCATAGGTGTCCCATTTTGTGCTTGCCATTGCCTTTTTCCCCATCATGCATCCGATATTTTGTTCTATTACCAGACAGTAGCTATCTGTAGAGAGATGTTGTGTAGAGGGGTTTGTCTTCTACTGACAGCCTGTAAGCCCCTTGCCATGATCCTTTCTCTAGTTTGCCCGTTATTTGTTCCCTCATTCCACTGATAGGAGTGTGTTGGGTTGTTCTTCCTCTTTGTTCAAATGTAGCACTCCCAGGAGTGTGCAGTGCCTTTGGTTCATTCCTGGTTTCCAATAAAAGGATATCCCCATTAATCTCCATTTCTTCTCTTTGTGAGTAAGAGCAGAGGGGTACAACTGGGGTACAACTGCACTATTGAGGGGAAAAGCCTTGAACTCCATCACAGCCCAGACTGTCTCTAACCAGGTTTTCTCATGGCCGGGGAAATTCTGTCCAGCCACTGGAGAGGACTCACATGCTACTGGTATCCATTTTCCTCCCCTATTTCTCTGTAGCAGCGCTGCTCCCACAGTATCAGCTCACTTGAAATTCTTGTTATGAATAATTTTCCTTTAACTGGAAGTTTTAGTGCAGAAGCTTTTCAAGCAGCTTCTTTCATGTCAGATAAAGCACTGCCTCGATCTTTGCTCCAGCTCCCTCCCTGATTCTTTTCCTGTCATTTCCATGACACTCTGCTGCTATTAGCAAAGATGGATACACTGCCATAAGATACTAACACAGCTATAGATATGCTGCCATAAGAAATTAAATTCTCTCAGCACTCTTCAGAGTTGGGATTGATTAGTGGGAGTCTTTATTTCACAGAAAGCTTAACTTTTCTAGCATTTATCCATCGTCTTGTTTCACCAGTTTCAGACTCTGGGCATTTAACTTGAGGTTGTTTTAACTGTGCCATATTCAAGTTGACATTAAATCCCATTTGGTCTATTAATTTTAAAACTCAGATACATCTCTCTTGTACCTCTTCTTCTGTAGCTGCTGTTCCCCAAATATCATCACATAAGGCAATCTCTTTTCTTTGTCCCTCACACACATCACTCAAAAACTTTGCTCACACAAGCATGTGCAGCAGGGCAGGTGCTCGGCCCTGTGGGATACAGCTAAAGGTATATTGTTTTTCTCCTAATGTGAAAGCAGCTCTGTCAATTGCTTCTTCCCCTGCATTCTGCCATATGGAAGCTTAGTGTGAATCGTGGGGGTGCATTTGTGCCACCATCTCTCCTATTTCATCCGCTGTCCAAGGAGCTTGACTCAGACTCAGGGCTGCCAGGGACCACAGAGATACCTGTGCTCCACTGGGAGTGGGTGGCTGGTACATGGTATCATGTCCTGCTGCTCATGTCCATGACATTCAAGCAGCTGCCTATCAGTTTATTAAAGACTCTCCATCTCCCTCGAGCCTATGGACTGGTAGTGACTGTGCCAATTGGATCCTTGTTTTACCACCCTGCTGGGCAATTTGATTAAATGCCTATGGTGGCAAGATTAAAGGTTTATCAAGGAGGTGCCCAACGTACAATGGATAAGAGCTGGTGGAGCACACACTCTAATCAATTTACCGCTTAATCCCCATTTAATTCTAAATATAAGCAGTTTCTCTACTGTTGTGCTGCCTTTCAGTGGCTTCTTATCTGCAGCTACCTGCCTTGGGGTCATTTTTTTTTCATTTTAACAGCTACAGCAGTTTGATCTGCCATACCCATCTACCCCGGGACAGCATTTGGAGTCTTTGTGGGATAGGCTGTTATTCTCAACTTCTCTTTCTTTTCCCTTTTGCCCATATCATCCTTGAAATCTTCCTGTGATGGCTCCTGATCCAGTTCTCTACACCACTTTCTGGAACTCCAGCAGTTATTTTTAATTTTTGCATCCCAGTCTGCTTTTGCAAGTGTCTAATTTTAGCTTTGCATTTATTATGATCAGGTCCCTTTTGAGCTCTCCCTTGCTCCAGGGCGAATCACTGCACTATATATGTTAATCACTCTCCTTACTTCTGTAGTTTTTCCTTCTCTTTTTCTAAATTCATCTGATTCTCTAATTACCATTGCACATCCTTATTGCCTTTTTGGGCCACTAGATGGTATTCCTTTTGTAAAGACAAACTTAATTCAAGTCACTGGATAGACCTTTTTAAAACACAATTTTCCTGTTGATGCAGCTGATGTTATGATGTTGCCTTGGTATAGATTATTGCTGCTTCCCGTAACAGTCCCACTTATAGAGGCAGTGAATCCTTGAGTCTCTTTTCATCCACTCTCCCATATCGGGAAACATTTGGTCTCTATCACCCATCGGCTTCCTGTGGGCTGGAGAGGCGCCCACAGCCCCTGCTGTAATCTCTGATAATGTTGGGATTTCCTCCAGCCCTCCAGTATTCCTGGTTTTAGTCTTTTTCCTGAGTTGTCTTGGATTTTTCCCATGCTTTCAATTTTGTCTTAAGGTATCCCTCAAGTATTGTGCACAAGGGTGGTTAGGTTTGTAGAGTTGCCTTGAATGAGATCATAGAATCATAGAATGGTTTGGGTTCCAACGCCCTGCCACGGGCAGGGAACCTTCCACTAGATCAGGTTACTCAGAGCTCCACACAGCTTGGCCTCAAGATCACTCAGAGAAAAAGCCTTTCAGGATCTACCCAGTCACACCCTTCACCAAAAGATGTTATCAATTCCCTTTTCCTAACCGTGGAGCAGATTTGTAGGATTATGTGGCTGCTTAGAGCTAAGCACGAGCTCATGTCCTTTGGGTGGGTCATGGGGTCCTTCATACCATTCCCCCAGGCCTCACCAAACGTGACTGCAAGTCCTATAAAAAGTGACTGGGGAAAGCCAAAGTGATGGGTCAGCCCAGGTTAAACTCTCCCCTGGATGGAACACGGGCAGGCCAGGGAGGAAGAAAGGGGAAAAGCCTTCCTCAGAGCCAGGCCCCACCACCCCCTCTGGTGTGTGCCTGTCTCAGTGCCTCGCTGAGCAGTCTCGCTGTTGTCGCTGCTGCTGCTGCTGTGGGTGGATCTGTCTGTCTGTCTCTCTGTCTCTCTGTGTAAAGAAATATCAAACAGAAATATTTTTCATTTTGGAATCGTGCTGCTGCTCACATGATATTAAGAATAAAAAAATATATTTCTGGTCTAGCATCCTGAGTTTGACTCTTGCATCCTTCTGCTATCCATATTCAGGTCGGCTGCCTTGCCTGCAGGCAGTATGCAAAATCCACCCTGGAGCACATTATGGTGGAAGACCTGCAACTTGAACTTGTGCAAAATGTTTATTTGGGGGTGGAAAATGCTTTGCAGACGAGATGATCTAAGCCTTTCTTTGGCAGGATATTACCAATTGCACAATTATGCACAGAACAGTAGTTGGGAGGTCTCTTTTAAACAGTAAAACACCAGGGGACTTGCCTTCACTAAATACATTTTCTCTCAGCGTTTCTCACTATTTCTGTGTTTGCTGCATCCAGGGGTACAGGATGCCCAGGAATTGGGATGCACATCCAGAGACCAGAAGATATGCCCAATCACATAAGTGTTTCCTACTCCGGAGTTATCCTCATGTTAAAGGAAACTAATTCCAGTCACTACTGCAAGCTTGGCTTTTACATGAAAGCCAGACCCTTTCTCTTGTTAAAATCCCTTCCAGAATCATGGACAGAGGTGGATTAACGTATTGCCGGCACAGATCTGGGCCATGCATCCAGGCACCCCAGCACACTCTGAGAGGGAGTTTCCTAATTTAGGACTCGTAAGGATACCCTGTATCTTCACAGTGCTCGTTAAAGTGTTACAGCTGTAATGAATTCATCTTCATTACATGCTTGGGAGGTAGAGGAGTACTCTTGTCCCTGTAAAAAGCTGACAGATAAAAGGAGGCAGAGAATCAGAGACTCAGACCAGGCACAGAGCCGGAAAAGTAATTACATGCCTAAACAGCTTTGGGAAGAAGCCTCTAAGTGGCAGATCTGGGGCTTGAACCTCTGTCAGCCCCCTCAGGACCAAATCTTTCTTCTTGTGCTGTGGTGGTAGGGATCAGAAGAACTCAATTATTTACAAATCCTGTAGCCGCAGGTATGCGCACACACACGCACTGCCTCCCCGGAGAGGGGAATTGATTCGGATAAGGCTGCGGCTGACCTGAGCTGTCATTCGTACTGCTAATCCAGCTCAAGTCAGACTTGGTTTTTTCCCCAGGGACCAGAGTGGGTACTGCACTTTCCACTGCAAGGAATTTGTTTTCAGTTTTCCGACACTTGTTCATTACAGTGTTTGGAAGAACTCTAGGTTTTCTAGGTGGGAAGACGATCTTTTGGCGTTTTTCTGGCACAGCTGAAAGCAGAAACCATCTGAAATGTCTTGAAAACTGATCATGGGAGGGTTTTTTGGTGGTGATTTTTTCTTTTTTTTTTTTGCTTGTTTTGTTCAGGTTTTGTTGTTATGTTTAACTGAACAGAGAGGTTTGCAAAAATTAGGTAAGGGATTGAAAAACCCCACATGTCTGCACCCCAGATGTGCTACTGCAGCCTTGCACTCACATTGTGCAGCTGGTGGGGTTGGCGGTGACAGGTCAATAAAACAAGCGTTTGGAGATCAGATGTTTTTCAGTCTAGCAAGTGCTGTGCTCCAAATGGACGAGGATTTCTTCCTGTCTCTGTTAACCAACTCACTTTGAATATCTTGTATAAGGTGTGAACCACTCAGGGGCAGCTGTAGCACATGTACATGTTGACTTCTGCACACAGCAAACCTCCCAAAACCCACGCACATCCCAGCAGGGTTGGATGGGACCCACACAGCCTCCTTGTGCGTCCCCTGAACTCCCTACTCCAGAGCTGTAGAGGGTTTGGGTCTCAATCTAAATTTCCCCAGACCCAAAACATTCTCTCCAGCTCCAACCAGCCACTGCATATGTGTTTCTGTATATCATGTTTACAGGTTTATCTTTAGTTGCTTGGGATGAAGCAACTGCTTTTCAAACTCATGACACAAAGATTTGGGTTAAATCTGGACTACAGCAGTGCAAGACTGAACAGGCTAAGTGGTGAACTCCAGTCTCTGATGGATTCAAGGCCCATCCTCATTGATTTTTCTGGAGGGATAATGATGGAAAATACTTTTTTTTTTTTTTTTTTTTTTTACTCCTGACATTAGTTCTACTTGGTCTCTTTGTGATTATTTTCTCTGGGCACAGCAGGGTGAATTGATCTACAAAATATTTTCAGGGATGGTGGAGGATTAAGTGTCTTGCACAGATACTTCAGTGCAACAGTTGTTAGCCAGGACTGTGAGAGAAAAACAGGGTGGGGTAAGGGAGTTGTTCATTTTCCTTCCACTAAGGTCAGCCTTAAATAACTGTCCCACCTCCCTCGGAGGCTGAGACAAGATAATAAGACAAAAATGTCAGAGCAAAGCACGGGGCCCCTCTATTTACAGCAAAGGCCAAATCGCTAACCAACAGATTGGAGCTTGCTTTCTAAACACCGATAAGCGGCAACTTTGAATTAACAGCCCCGGTTCCTCTGCTGCTGTAAATCAGCCTGACCCCGACTGCCCGCAGCACCCCAGTGCCTCCCCCCAGCCAGGGGCTCTCCGGCAGGAGGAGGGGGCTGCAGCAGTGGGCTTAACCCTCCCGGCCCCGGAGATCCCTGTGCCTGGCTCCAAACACCCCCCCTTCTTCCCCTCCCCAGCCCCCTATCACTAACAAGCCTTATCAGCAGGATTTACACCTCCTTGTCTAGGAACCCATAGGAAAGCCTATGGACTAGTTGCCGATGTGCATCCAAATCCTTAAAGTAGCTTTAAGTGCTCAAAACAATCCACTTACCCAGTGATAATTAATGGTATCAGACCTGGGAGTTCCCGTTCCCTCGCAGGGGAGATCAGAACACTCAGCAGTGGGGTCCTGCCGACCACAAGCAGGAAAAGGAGCGGCCCTTCTGCTAGTCGTCGGCACCTCCTGGCCCCAGTGGAGCATCCTGAGAGTGAGGAATGACAATGCCAGGAAGATGGATGCCTGGGAGCAACCACAGCTCATAAGATCTGTGGTGGGCTGGGTTTTTTTCACTACCAGATGCAGCGTTAGGAAAGGTGCTTTGGCACAGAGTTGTGCCAGCCAGCAAAACACCAAACGCCATGTGGATGATGCTGTAGGAGTGAGGGGGACAGAGGAAAAAAATCACAGCTCCTGTCTCAGGTCCCAACCCAGCTGGAGGAACCTGAAGTGCTGAAGCTCAAAGCATACCCTGCGAAGGTGAAGGAGCAAGCAGCACCTCCAGAAGTCCTGGAGAAAAGTGGGGGTTTAGGTCAGTGTGCAGATGTCCAGCTGCAGAGATGGGCAGTGGTGAAAAACACAGTAGTATGTGACACAGTAATTGATTTTCAATCCATGAGACCACTTTACAGCTGGGACAAATCCAGTCTGAGCCAGCAAAAAACATTCCTTTGTTTTTTGGCATTTTCCTCCTCACCTGCTTGCTGCCTCGGTGGCTTACAGCACCCAGTTACAGCACCCAGCACTTTTGGCTGTGTCTGCTGGTGTCTGGTGGCCTGCCTGTCCTTTCCAGCATCGAGACCAAGGACCAGGTCATCCTCTCCTCTGTTTTACCAAAGGCTTCTCCAGGTCCAAGGGGTACCTGTGGTGCCACCTGCTGTGGAAGCCATGGTGGTGGCACTATGAGACTTCAGTGCCTACAATTTTGGACACTGGAGAAAGCTCCCTGACAGGCTCAATGGCCCCTCTCATGGCTGTTTCCTGAGGACTGGGTCAACATCCTCTCTGTTTGTTGTCGTGGACTCGACCACACGGAGGACAGACATGGTATCAGTGCTGAAAATGGGTATTTTTAGATTGGTGCTGATCAGGCTACTCTTCCAGTGCTTCTCCACTCAGTGGAAGTTATTTGTTACTTTTGTTTCTCAGTACTTGTCCTCTGGCAGGGTGTCATCACCTCTTCTAATGTTTCCCCATCTCCACCAAAGGATTACTTTTGGGCCATTAATAGCCACAGATTTAATCTTCTCCTCATTGATAAACAAACTAATTTGTTCTGCTGCGTCTGCTAATAGCTGTGTCTAGGAACTAATAACAGCTCTTAGGTGCTATTTTCTTCTTTACCTTCTCAAAAAATATGTGGCTGGCAATATTTTCATAGGGTTAAAAGGAGCGTAGCTGTTTTTTCCATCTCTATTTATAACCTTGCATATGCTCTTCCCAAAGTGGATGGGAAAGGTTTTGGGAGCTTTACTCTAGAGATCATTAAATTTGGTCTAGCTCACTTGGGTAGCTGTACCTGTGGAGAGGTTTGAGCCTGCAGAGGCCAGGGGGGCTTGAGCAAGGTGCAGCCAAACTAATTTGCAGATTCTGTGGTCCCTGGCGAGCTGGGCTTGTCAAAGGTCACCATTTCCCTGTGAGAGGCGTTATGTACTCAGGAAGGGTGGCCGGAGGGTTTGAGCTGCACGAGGCTGTTCTCAGAGCTGCAGCACACGTGGGAATCTCCCTTGTTCTCTAAGGAAAGCTACTGGCTCTTTGGAATTGCTTCCTGGAGCATCTTCTGCCAGTGAGCTGCATCTCCAGGGGTGTGCCTGTACTCACAGCCCTCTCTGCTCCTCACAGCTAACCCAGAGCTGATGGGAGCGGATGGGTCAGACCTGGATGGTTACACTGGGCTTTGGGATAGCCCTGCTGTTTTATAAACCCATCCTTTGTGCTCTAAGCAGCAGGATAATGTCCCTGGCATGGGAGAGCCTGGTAAATTGTGAAGTCCACAGTAGGCAGGAGCATCTCTCTTGAGCCTGGTGGCTGATGGGGCAATGGGGGTGGCTCACATGCCCAGCAGCCAGGTGGCCACCCGGATTAGTTTATGGAAGCAGCTGAGATTACTTATATCCCAGTGAGCATCCCCCTGCTCTGCTTGCACAATGCCCCCTTTGAAGCAAGGGCATCTCTCACTGTGTGGCTCCAGATAAGCCAAAGCCTCACCCTTTGCTTTAGCAGCCCCTCCTCTCCCCAAGGCCATGTACTTTTGCAGGCATCTTTGCAGGTATTCCCATGATTAATGCCCCTCCTCAGTGCCAGGTTCACCTCCCTGCCCTTCATCTCACACCAGTACAACTGCACATGTACTTGGGCACATTCATGGGAGCAGAGCCACTGGAAACCACATGGAAACAGGGAGCACCAAGGATGCTGGTCACCCCCAAAACCTGCTCTTGGGAATGCAGACCCCTCAGGGTGATTGGGGCTGTATTTCAGCAGGCTGCTGGCACAGCACAGATGAGCACTGGGGCTCTTTGCTTCACAAGCCACTGAATTCACCCCACAGGGAAGAGGAGCCATGTGGTCACTGCTGTGTGGATCCCTGCTACTCCTCTGGAACAATGCACACGCAAGCATGGGAAGGACAGTGGCAGCCGCCACAGGGCATCAGAGCAGCAAGGGGGATGTGGGTGGCATTTTGGGGTCCCTGGGTGCTGAGAACTCGTTTGCCTACAGCCCTGACCTTTGCTGTCACTAAAACTTGCACAAGCTTGTAATTTTTAACTAGTTCCCCTGTAGCAGGCTTGTTATTTTTTCAGGACGGGGTTTGAAAATGCGAGACATCTACAGTAGTAAAGATTTTATTGTGCTGGCAGCGGACTGTAAAACTCGATTACATGACACCAGGGATTGCCTAAACCTTGTTCCCACTGATGCAACTGCTCAGGCTTGGGGGGGATGTGAGGAAGGGAGGTGGTTTTGAGTCACGTCTGGAGGTGCTTTAGCACGAAGGGCAGGAGCAGCCCACTCCCACCCAGCCACTCCCACCCTTCAGCCAAGTGAGCCCAATGTGGACCTGAGGATCTGGGGGGATCACAGGAGGCATGCATAGCTGAAACAATGGATGAGTGCTTGGCTCCTCACTGCCTAATGACATGAAAATCATAGGGAAGCCCAGCCTGGAAGGAGTAAGCGGAGATTTTTCTGTAGAAAAAGCTTTTCCATCTACAAATGGGCTCCCCTGTTGGCCCCCTCTCTCAGTTTGCTGCTGACATGGGAGTTTTCCCTCTAAGACAAAACTTTCCGCAGTTTGTATCCGTTTTATATCCATTTATATGACTGCTAGCGTTTTTCATATTCCAAAGGACCATTTATGGTAAGAAAATACGTTTTCCAATAAATAATCAAAGTGATCATATTTTGGAAGGGGAAAAAAATCATAGTAGGAAACTTTTGCAAAAAAAAAATTGGCCTGTGCTGAACACTGAGCCAGCATGATATCTTTTTTCCTTCCAATAAATCTTCTGGCTTATTTCTGTACCCAAACTACAGCGAGCCAAGAGGAATTCCTGAACGCTTGGGTACAGTCAGCCCTTCCCCTGCTGCGGCATGCTGTAGGAATGCCACGAGCTTTTTGAAGCTACCTCCAGGATTTGGTTAGCCAAAGAGTAAGAGAAGCAACAGGCTAGGAACATGGCACTTTGCAAGCAAAATAAAGCAGCTTTTTTTGCTACACCAGTGGTGTAAGCCTCAGGGAAGGGGAAAGTCTGGCAGGGAAGCTGACTAGAAGGGAGACAATGGTGGATGGAGGAGCCTCCTTACAAAGTCCCTCTGTCAGTAAAACATGGGTTCAGGTGAGCTCAGGTAACATTAAGCAGTGCAAGCAGGAAAGCCCTAAACGGCAAATCTCAGCTTGTGATTAACCTGGGGAACACCCTGCTCAGGAGCCTTTCCAAGGCAATCACTCGACTGAGGTCCATTGAACCTCGAGCAGTGTGATGACTGCAGGCAAATGATTGCCAAGGAGACCTGGAGGGCAATTCTGCGGGTTGTCCTCTTTGTGTGAGATTCCAGGTGCGAGATCCCTGCTGTGGAGGAAGAATGAGTCACACAAGACTTCTCCTCCTGGCTTTGGCAACCTACTTCAGCCGGGGTAAAATGGCAGGTCTTATCCTATGTAGCTGCTAACTCCCCATCTTTAACCAGCAGTAAGGTCTCAGTAAGTGAATTCCCTGAACTCCTATCTTGCTGAAACCTGAGTCCCTCTTCATGGGTATACCACTAGGTCATTCAAGTACATCCAGTATCTTTTTTGAGGGGAAGAGAGGCAGAGATAATGTTACACATTGTGCAGAAATGCTATTAACTGTAGTTGAGCATCACAACTTGGATTTATTAGCAGGGGGCTGAAAGACCTACATGGCAGGGGATGTAACTGATAACCTTGTCTTGCATCCGTTTGAGCAAATGGGTTCCGTCCCTGTGCGCTCATCGGAGATTTAGCGCTTCTCACAAGCGTTTTTGCAATCACAGTCATTTAGCAAACATATGATACTTCACACTCAAAGCCGTGACAGGGGCATATGGCACTTCCTACCTCCTAAGTGTTGATGGACGGAATTGCTCTGACTATTCAAGGAATCAAAGGCCTGGTTCGAATCTCAAGGCATTGCGTTGATTTCGGTGAACTTCCTTCTGATTTATCCTGTGTATGGAGAACGAGGCTTATTCTAAGTTAAACAAGCAAGAGAGTTCGAACAGATGAAAATGTCTCCTACTCAGTGGTGCTCAGCACTTGCAGTCTCAAAAGTTGGAGCAATGGGAAGTTTGAAGATTATCTCATCCCCAGCATTTAAAATAGGCCTTTTCAGGCAGAAAAAATAAATAAAAGGAGAAAAGAAAAAGAAAGTATACTTTTAGCAGGAAAAAGTACAAGCTCGCTATTGGTGGCAGAAAAGTTGAGCACAAAGGTACTCAAAAATTGGATAATGTTGTGAAAAAGAGCAAGAGCTAGATCTGTTGCCAAAATCAGATCCAGAAAAGCCAGTGGACCACTCCTGACCCACCATCTCCTTTTAAAAGCAAACTTACCAGCCAGAATGGAGATAATCAGATATCTCCTTGTTTTCGCTGGGATTTACCAGAAACGTTTCTTGGTGGTGAAGACACCACTTTGGACAGAGCCCCAGAGGAAAGACCTGAGTTACTCAGAGCTCTCAGCTGCAAATGGCAGTGACTGAGCCTTTACTCTGCTTAATCCCTAACAGGAATTTGAAGGGGAAGGTGAAGGAGAAGGGGGAGAAGGGGAAAAGGCTTATTTTTTTTTCACGTACACAATTCCAAATGCTCAAACTCTGGACCTGTGCTGAGCCAAAACGACCACCCAAGGTCTCCTGCAAAATGCAGATGTTATTCCTCCCCCTGCCCAAGCAGTGGACGCGTGTCTCTCGCTGTGCACCGCGTGGCCAGTGAGCCTCCGCACAATAATGTGTTTTCTTTCTCCTAACACCTGACAGTAGCATGATTTCACCAACCACTTGGTCCCATTGCTGCATACTTTCCAAGGTGATATAAATCAAACAGATTAACATGTTTGCTTTTAATTTTACATTTTAGAAACAGCTGTTGAACCACCTCAATGCCAACAGTGTCTATTGCCAGCATTAGTCTCATTAGTAATCATTGCAGCTGTAATAGCACCATTATCTCATGCTAAAAGGGTCACTGATGGCTCAGGACAGAGCTTCAGGGAAGCGAGAAGAGCGGACTAAATGAGATGGAAACTGCAAACAGTTGCTTCTGTCTTAACTTGCATAAAGACCTGTGGATGCTGCGCAGAGGGAAATTAATTTGCACAAGTAGCAAAAATTTTGGCTAGAGTGTCATCAAGTAGGTGGGGCTTATGGTAGCTCTTGTGTCACTTGGGCTAACGTAAAGCATATAAATATGGGAAGGAGAGAATGGGGACACTACTACCAACCATCTTCATCCCTCAGACCGAACTTCTCTCCACCTCTTGCTGCCACCTCTTGGGTAAGTCAGACTGCCTCCCTTTCACCTTCTACCTCTTTTCAGACCTGTCTTAAGTTGACGTAGCAGGTGGCGACAAGTGTGGCTCATTGACCCAGGAAAATGAGGTCTTTGAGCACATTGTGCTGGTTTTGGGCCATCATCACACATTACAGCCCATTCTGACTGGGCAGAGAGGGTTTTTCCCCTGAAGGAGTCTGCTGATCTTGGCTGTCAAGGGCATGTACGCTATAGGGATTGGTGGGATGGTTCTTCCAGCCTTTTGAGGCAAGACAGCAGGGAGTCTGAGACTGATGGAGCATGGAGATGGACTTATGGTTATAGTCAGCAGCCATTTACTGTCACTTGTAAAGCCTGATGCAGGAAGCTCTCCTTCCTTCTCAAACTAGAAGGTCCATCACCTACCTTGGTCTCATTTCCTTGTCTGAGGAGCTGAAAGTCATAAAATGCTTGATTTCAACCTATTTTTACCTCCTAGACTCTCCTGTGTCTCCTCTGCCTCTTACCCCTAGGCCTCACCCTGCCCACCATGGCTCTCTGGATCCGATCGCTGCCTCTCCTGGCCCTGCTCGCCCTTTCTGGCCCTGGGAGCAGCCACGCAGCTGTCAGCCAGCACCTCTGTGGCTCCCACTTGGTGGAGGCTCTATACCTGGTGTGTGGGGAGCGGGGCTTCTTCTACCAACCCAAAGCCCGGCGGGATGTTGAGCAGCCTCTAGGTAAGTCGGGCTGATCGTGAGAGCAGCCGCGTGCTATGTGATGCGAGATGCAAGAACCGCCTGTGTTTGACAGTGACACCAGGAATGTCCTTACCACGGGGAATGCCAGGAATACCTTTGGCATACCAACAGCGTCACATTGCCAGTGAAAAGCTCTTCAGGTTAAAAAGGCAGATGAGAGGGCAGGCAGGGGGAGAGGATTTATGAGGCAAAAGGAATTGTGCCTGAAAGCTCAAACTCATCTATTTCTTTGTGCAGCCGTTACACCAGCCTGGGAGTACTCAAAGAAAATAGAAGTGGGAGGAACTCAAGAAGATTCCTTCTGCCCCAAGACAGGATCAGTTGTCCCCATTCTCTTTCTTAGCCGTGTTTTTCTAGTGCATTCATAAAAACCTCCAGAGAGAAAGCTTCTTCTGCCTTCTAGAGCTGCCCATTCCCAAGTTTAACTGACCTTCTTCCTGAGTGTTTCTTCCCAATATCCAACCTGAACATCCCTTGCTGTAAATGATTTCTTGTTTTCTCAATAGTGGACATGGGAAAGAGCCTAGTCCTTTCATCTTTATGATTGCTTTTCAAAATGTTTGAATACTGTTCCCATGTCTAGTTTTAAGCTCTCCTCAGCTACACAACCCTACTACCTTCTTAGGTCATATTTTCTAGATGTCTAAACATGCGAGTTGTTCTGCATTTGTCTACATGTTGCTGACTGATAAGGCCTGGAGAAGCACATTGAACATTCTGCCTTCCAAGCTTCTAATCAAGACTGTGAATAGATGCAGAAGAGACCCCTGCCCAAATCACATCCATCTCAATCCTCTTGTTTCAAGATCAACCTTTAACCTCCTCTGACTACTATACATCTCTCCCACCATTTCTCTTCCCATCAAGTGCTGTCTTCATTCATGTCCAATTCCTTCTCCTGTGTATGCAACCATCCTGCGAAATAGCCTTAGGGGTCATTGTAAGGTGAAACAAGATAATGACGTAGCAGAGGGCTTGCCATGATTCGTTCAGGATGTCATTTACTCCATTCTCTGATTATTAATTTCTGGAGACCACCACAAGTGGGTTGGAGGTTGCATCAGCCAAATTACCTACATACTGTACAGAGAATTTCATCGTGCCAAACAGAGTGGAAGTATTTGAGGATTTTCCACCTCTTCTTTCAGGACTTTTGCCTGAGCCACCACCTCTTTGTCACAAAATCTGGTTATGTTTACAGTCTGCTCACAGCTGGCTCAAAGGATGAAGACAAGTAAATCACAAAACATTGACTAGCTATTTCCTCTTCTACTTAACATTAGACTAAATTTTTCCCAAATTTCCCTTCTAGCACACTAGCATAATGATTTTGTGTTACTCTTGTGCCTTGTTCATTGCCTCACGCTTTGGGGGCTTGGGGATTTTGCATCTTGTACTGTACTTGTATTGCCCTAGAAACCACATCTCATTCTCACTTTCCAGGCATTTTCTCTTTGTTGTCAGGGATTTTTTCCTGCAGGAAAAAATCAGTGATTTATTTGCCATTTTCCATATTTTCATTGGGCAACTAAAACCTGAACAGATCTATGCACAAGTTTTCAAGTTCTCACCAGCAAATAAGACATTCTGTTGAGTTTTATCTGTGTCCAAATACCCTAATTTATCCTTGCTTCTAAAAACTTGCCCCCAGCTGGGAACACAGACCCACACAAATGCTTTTGCTGTCAGCTTGAGGCTATATCCAGGCAGCCAACTGCATCAGGCTGTTCAGGAACAGCTGGGAAATGCACCCGGCCTCAGAACTGGACTGTCCCTGCAACCCCATGAACATCCCAGTTGTCTGCCCTGGCTCCCAGAAGAGTGGGTAACTGCCTAAAGGGCGCTGCAATCCCAAACTCTTCTCTCTAGAGCAGACAATCCCATTTTATTATCTTACCTACTAGCTGCTCACCCCATGGAGGGTGCAGAGTTTCTCTTCTTCTCCGCATGTCTTCCCCAATAAAGCCCCTGTATTTCTTTGCCCCTCACACTGCCAATAGCCACTCGGCATCTTCTGAACACCACAGGATTATTTTGGGAGAGGAAACAGGGAGCTTGCAGGTGCTACAAGCAGCATCAACCTGGGGAAACCTGTGCAACTTCCTTCCCATTTTCCAACCAACTCTGGATTAAAAATCTGGTGCCTGCTAAGGGGATGTCTGCAGGGCTCAAGAGCCGGGGCTGATGCTGTGCGATGTCCCACAACTTCACTTCTTCTTCCCTGGCAGTGAGCGGTCCCTTGCACGGTGAGCTGGGAGAGCTGCCCTTCCAGCAGGAGGAGTTTGAGAAAGTGAAGCGAGGGATCGTTGAGCAATGCTGCCACAACACCTGCTCCCTCTACCAGCTGGAAAACTACTGCGATTAGCAGCAGGGCCGGCGCTGGGGAGCTCACGGGCCGCGGGCAGAAACACGCGCTTACGCTACTGCATCGTCGAAGCAATTGAATAAATGTTGTGGATCTATTGGAAGGACTGTGCTGGTTCCTGCGTCCACATCTTTTTGTCTGCTTTAGAGTGTCAGTGTCCATGCTTGGGTAAGGCAGTTTTCAGCCATAACTTCACATTATCCTTCTGCCACACAAATGAACTCCATGGGAGCAAGGGAGGGAGCAGCTTTGGAGCAGGTATATAGAGCATCTGGCACCCCCAGTGCTTGGAGAATGAGCAGGAGAAGGCAGAGAGGTTTGAACAAGACTTTTCTCGCTAGGGAAACATTACAGGGGAATATCTGTAACAAGGTCATGCTGATCAACTTCCTGCAGTTCACAGCCCAAATATAGCCAGGCAGCTGGAGACCGAACTTCCTCAGCTACATAATGGAAACAGTAAAGATTAAGCAAAGAATTATGTCACCTATTCATTGTACTCAGAAAAATCATGGATGACCACCATGGCCAATTTAGAAAGTGAGTCTAGTTCCCACTTCTGCTTGTGGGAGGCCCAGGGAGAGTCCCTGCTGTGGGATGTGCTTGTTGCTCACAAGGATATGACAAGCCATGTACTGAAAGTGGATTTAGTCCAGAAGGAGTTTTGAATCTATTGCCCATGTGCTGGGCAGTATCCCTGCTCCTGCTGCTGCAAACCTCTTTCAAATATCTGGCCCCAAAATTGCCACTTTCTTTGAGGAAAAGCTGCCACAGCAGTTCGAGCTGGCCAGAGTGTCCCAGTGTGTAGGGAAGGGCTGTGTTCCCTCTGCCGAGGGACTCCCGTGGCAGTCTATGGCAAAAAACCATGCAGAGGGGCTCTGCGGGACGGGCTCAGCCTGGCAGAGGTGACAGCAGCAGCCAGGGCTGCATTTTGCTGGTGGCAGATTTTGAAAGCTGGTCTGAGAGGAGCCTGTGGTTTTAACAGCCTCATTTCCCAAACCAGTTCCGACTGCCTTCAGTGGAGCTGCACAGATGGAAGCTGCCATCTCATCCCTGCCTGGATGCATTACTCCCAATCCTATCATGAGCACAAAACTGGCCAAACCACTGCAAACTGAAAGGCTGGAAGAGCAGCTGGAGCAGCTGCTGAAAAGGAGATACAGACATAAAAAATGAAATCAGAAAGCACTCATGATTCCCTGTGGTGACCTTGCATACAAATGCCCTCAGTGCATTCAAAAGCCCAAGACAGGGGCCTCCTCCTGCAGGTGCCACACCAGTGCTACTCAGCCAGTCCTGCTCCCCCTGACCACCCTTCCATCCCTCTCCATCACCCTTTCTGCCAGGCCCCACTGAACATTCCTAGCAGCAAAGCTTTCAACTGTGACAAGCAGCTTCAGACCAAAATCTTGCAGTTGTGAAAGCATGGCAAGACATATTCTGTTTCTGAGCTGCTTGGCTCCCACCAAACCTCACAGTGTATAACTCCAGTGGTTTCTAGAGGGGACTCCCTAGAAGCAATTCTCCTACCTGTCCTGGTGAACCATGAGATCAGGACAAGTGTTACTGCAAAAAAGAAGAAAAAACCCAACAAAATTGCAGAGCTATTGCTCATGGTAAGGCCACCAACATATTCAGGCATGCAGTCAAGCACAAGCAATCCCATCCATCCAGGAGACACCACCCTGATCCAAAAGGCAGATGCTCAGGTCTGCTTGTATGTTCTGGAGGGAAAGGACATCCAGCCATGGTGGTTCCTCCATCTGGCAGAGCCCTGTTTATCTGCTGGCACTCCTGCCCTGGCAGCGATGCTCTGCTCGGGTGAGGACAGCTCTTCAGAGATGCCCAGCTCATTTCCTGCCCTCTGCCATTGTTTGGTCTGATCCTTTGTTTGTTTGCTTTTTCTGAGAGCTCTCAATTAGGACTTGTTG
The DNA here is from genome assembly GCF_017639235.1 of Corvus kubaryi. Taxonomy (NCBI): domain Eukaryota; kingdom Metazoa; phylum Chordata; class Aves; order Passeriformes; family Corvidae; genus Corvus; species Corvus kubaryi. Next base: position 5,083,320 of record NW_024581131.1, read on the forward strand.
GGAAATTGCAAATGCCACTTTTTCTGCTGGAAAATGTTGATTCATCAAAGTCTGCACTCCCCACAGGACCGGACTGGTTTTAGCAAGGCAGGATTTGAAAGGATGAAGGGACATTGAAGGTTCAGGTGCCTGCTCTTCATCCTCTGCATCCAATTGCCCAAGACCCCAAGCCAACCACCAGGCTCTGGGCTACTCTAGGATGGACACTTTTGCTTCTGCTGAAAGATTTCAGAAGGTGACCACCAAGGTCAGGGAGGGACGGATGGCCCCATGTCAGCTTTAGGGACCCAAGCTGTCTGAGCTCTCTGCAGAGCACATGCGGGTGGTGTTGCTCCCTTCCTCCCCACAGCAAGAGCTGTCCTGGAGATGAGTGGCCTACGGTGAGCTACGCTGCTCTCCAGGAGGCACAGGAGAAAATACTGCAACCGTTTTCAAACTGTAGGAAGCCTAAAAAAAAAAAAAAAAAAAAAAAAAAATTCTACCTTTGCTTTCCAGAACTGAAAATAACATAAAGGGCCAGCTCTTCACTTTTTAAAAGCTGCGGTAAGGTGAAGGCCAAAGGAGAACAAAGGTACTTTCTCCCCTTTTTCTGGAACTCCAGGGAAGGAAGCCTGAAGGCAACCCTCTGCATTTTCCACACTGGAGCACATGGCTCCCTGGCTTGCAAATGTGATGCTGCTGGCTTGCTGACCCTGTGCTGTGGCAGGGCAGGCAGCTTTAGCCCCCTACCCCACCCAAACCCAAGAATGGGTGTCCTTAAGGTCCATACCGACATCTTTAATGGTGGTCCAGGAGGAAATTTCTTTATAAACCCTCCCTCAAATCCTTGTGCCCTTGCCCAGGCCATTCCCTCTTCTCAGACATGCTTGGGAGATGCCAGATCTTATGAATTCCTGCAGGAGAAATGACTCAGGGACAGGGAATGCCGCATCCGTTGACCTCCCTCCCTGTTCCTTCTCTTGCCAGGCTTTGCATTGTGATCTTTGGGAAGCAAATGCATCCAGCCCCCTTTACTCTGACTCAGCAGTTGCTCTGAAGTGATTTTTGCGGTAGTGGTGGGGCATCATGCCTGACTAAAATATCTTGGCTCTGCTACTCTTGCAACAAACTTCCAAAGGTCTCATGCTCGTGGTGGAGGGCAATTTGAAGAGAATGCAAATAAAGGCTTCGGTTCATTCATGCTGCTTGAATAGAGAATAGAAAGCTGAGCCGCAGAGGGGATTGCAAGGCAAATTCTTTGGGCTGCTGAGTTGTTAACACTGCCTAGAAAAGAAAGGACCAGAGTTGCCCCTGTCTGCCACGTGTGTGAACCCTCATCCAAAAGGGCAGCACTACGGTTTCGAGGAAAGGGCAGTGATGTGCACAGAAATGGGGATGGAGGGGAGCCTCTGCAGGGCGCTGACCATCGGGCCCCTGGTGACAGGGTGGCAGATCGTGTCCTCCAGGTTGCTGGATGGGCTGTGCTGCTCCAGCTTATCTGGAGAGGAAGGGAAAGCTGCCACTTTCCCGGAGCTAATCCGGCTGTATTATTTCCTTTCCGGGAAACCACAGCTAAAGAGCTCTCTATTACTCTGGGAGCTTAAGAGATTCACTTTAAGAAACAGTCAGACTATACCCTGGGATTTATTTCTTTTTAACCATCTTATTAGCATTTTAGGAAATTTTAAACCTGCTTACAGCCTCTCTTCTTATCTGCAGAGTGATTCCCTAATAACAGACTTGCAGCAGTGACTTGAGTTGGAAAGCATGCACTAAGCAGATTCAGTGTTAAGACCTCAAATTCACTCTGATTTAGACCAACTTCACTAAAGACACCTATCTTGAACAAAAAATAGTCTTTCTTCCTTCTCCTTTCACTCTGGGCAGGAAGAAAACTTTAGGTCAGGCTCTAAATTGATCTGGAAAGTCAATGCCAGCACATTGTCTCTGGCTGAATTATTCCTGCATGCTGTGGGGAGGAAGGAGGCTGGTTTTTTCCAAGCCCAATGCCAGGCTGGCTCTCACATGTCCCCCAGTCCTGTTGGGCAGACCAGGCAGGAGCAGATGCAGGACAATAACGGGAAGCGAAGCAAGCCCATAGGAGCACACAAGGAAATGGTCTGAGCCTCAATCATTTCCCCCCATCCCTCAATCCTTTCCCTCCATTCCCAGTCATCTTCAGGACTGTCAAGAAAAAGTGGACAAACGGCCTGAGCTCTTCCAACCTCCTTTCTGTTGCTGAAAAAGACAGCCGGAACACCACTCTTTTTTTTTTAAATTTTTTTCATGCCTGGTATATGCCAGGCTTGCCAGGATCTCCAGAATGCATGTGGTTGCTTACACTAAAATTTCCCACAAATGTTTTCAGACTTTGGAAGAAAATGGATAACAGAAATAAATTTGGCTTCTGATTTCCAGGTTGTTGTTACTTGGGCTTTGTAATGCTGGATTTTGGCAGTGGGGATGTTTTACATAACTGCCAACTTCTGAAATGTAACTTTTTGTCAGAAAATAATGCAGCTTCCTCTTTTCTAATCAGAAAACGGAAAATCAAATATAAATGACACCACCCACCCTACACTGACGAGAAACCATTCTGTGGAAGTTTCAATGGAAAAAATTCTACCCTTTTTTCCCCTTATCAGAAACCTCCTCCACTTTGGAGACTGAGACCCAGCAGTGTCCTGGCTCTGCAGACTTGCCTGCCAGCAGGTCTTGCACACCCAAGTTTCAAGCTTTTCCTATGTATTTGGGTGGATTTTAAAAACTTACCAGAAATAAATGCTCTCTGGGCCCCTGGGCTTCTACTGATTTTAGTGGCAAGAAAAAGAAATCACAGTGAAAAAGACCAAGACCTAGTCAAAGCACGCCCAGGTTGCACACCACAGCCTGCTCCTCTCCTGCTTCTGAAATTGTTTTTTCAGTATGTCTGCAGCCTAAACTTGGCCACAATTTCTCCAAAAGCTGGCACCTTTTCCTGAAATAATGTATTTCAACCCCAAATAAGGAAAAAACCAGATCCCATGAAATTCTGATGAAACATGGACAGGTTATTTTTCAGTCCTAGTCCTGGTGCAGGTGTTCTGAGGCAGATATCCGATGTGCAAACCTGTGCTCCCACTGCATTTTGGCTCACCAAACCATGAGTGCTTCTGTCAGCTGTGGAAGCAGTGACAGGGAGGGGACGAGGTCACCCTTCAGCTCATGCATTCAGGGTGCACAGGGGTCATCGGGCTCAGCCTGGCTTATGCCTTAAGCCTGTGGGAGGACCACCAAAGGCTGAAGTCCCTCTTGTTAAGCACTGCTCCAGCAGCAGCTCTTTTGCCCTGCCAGATCCCTGACCTCACCCCAGGAACAGTGAGCAGCACAGAGCACTGACATCATGCCCGTTTTTGCTTTATGGTTTTGACTACAGAGCCCAGATATCATTCTCAAGATGCTTGCCCTTCCTCACCCTGTGGAGCTGTTGCTTTGACTGCCCCGTTTCTCTGTGCATCCCATTTAAGAACACAGGACTGGGAGCAACTTTCAAGCCAGTTGCCTTGTACCTCGCTAACCTCAAATCACTGCCTTCTTCATCTCCAAAAAGGCTTTAATATCCCAAGTTCCCCCTTTAGCCTGTGCAGTTTTAGTTTCCGGAACCTTTCCTGAAGAATTCATCCTCTCCTGTTGGGCTTCACAGCCTCACAACCTGGAAAAGATCCCGAGGTTTCACATATCTGTTCAGAGCACAGCAATTATCCGTGGCGCTGTCACTGAAGTAGGGCAACACAAAAATGTTGGGAATCTGTCAAAGCCAGATTCCTGCGACGGCTTTCCCTTCTCCTGCAGTCCCAGCTGCTGCCAGGGGATGGAGCGCAGGTCAGCCCACAACTGGATCCCTCACCCCTGCCTGCAGCAGCCTGGCAGCACCGTCTAGGGCAGGGCACGGTGGCAGGGCCACCGGGGACCCGCAAAAATGGGGGAGAAAAACTGATAAATACAGACAGTGTTGGAGAAAAACTCCCTGAAGATGTGATGCTGGAGTGAGATTTTGCACCAGGGCCGTGGGACCAGCAGAGCTGGGGCAGCAAGGAGGTGGCTGGAGCAATGAAAACAAACTGCCTGTCAACTCACAGACTGCTCCTGGCATGGCCAGAGACCTGCAGTGGTGATGAGTGGGGTTGCTGATGCTGCTCTTGCTCTTCTCTTTGTTTAAAGGTAGTATTTCTTCAAGGAAGAGTTTGGTTGCCTTTCTGAACCTCCTGGCTCTTGAAGCTGGGGCCACCAGACTGGCTCTCACAGGCCAGGGCACCCTCAGCACCAGCTCACTGTCACCCTGCAGTCCACCTCCTTTCTGTGCTCTCGGCCCAGCACTTCCTCTGATGTAGCAGGGCCCTATGACCTGTGGTGGGTCACATGGGCCTGTGTTTTCAAGTCACTAATCACCTTTTTGAGCATGCCAAGGTTTAGGTCTGCAATAACCTCCAGCTGCAAAGAGCCTGTGCTGTCCAACAACACCCTGGGCTCTTGTGGCTCGCCCTGGTGCTGAAGGGCTGCCTGAGCATAGATGTATGTCCTGAATGGAAACATTAACATGTCAAAGCTGGGACATCTCCCCACCCAGCTTTGACACAGGGCTGGTGCTCAAATCCTCGCTCCCACACACCGCATTTTATGGGATCGTGGTCCTCCTCCTTGGCCATGCCACAACTTCGACCAGCTATTCTGTTATTGGGGACAGCCATTACCCCAGCCAGCACCTCCTCGCCGGGTTGAGGCCTTAATGAGGGTCACGAAATGATGCTACAGCCAGCAGAGGGAGTGCTCAGAGCTTCAGGATGCGCAGGGACAGCTTGGGAAGTGCCGAGAAAATGTACTAAATCCAAGGTGGGAGTGATAGGGTGCTGAAACAAAGGTTCTCCCTGGCTCAGCTGCCAGCCTGGTGATGCTCAGCTGTGAGAGGATGGGGAAAGGAATCTGCCATGAACCGTCCTGGAGACCTCGGGTACTGGACGAGCTAGAGATGAGGATCCACAGTGAGAGACATGCTTGAGACTCTTAGGCTTGGGGAATTTTGCAGCCTGTTCTAAGCTGCCCAGTGAGAGCCCCCCATTCACTCAGTTCTGGCTTTGGGCTCCTAACTTTGGGCTTTGGGCTTTCCAAGTGAAGTCATTGCTCCATCTCAGTTTGGAAGGAATCACCCCTATAGCACTTTCTTTCCGAAGCAATTGTCCTTGTGCCTCACATAGGTGCTGGAATCAGGAGGCAATCTGTGGGCTGGGAGTTGTGGGAAGCTCAGGCTTGGCTCTGCCCACCAAATGAGCATTTTAACCAGATCTTCATTTGAATTTAGGCCACACAGAGCAATTTGTATTACTTTAGTGAATTAAAGACTTAACATGTGGCAATATCTGTAACAGTCTCTTATGTTAGGGAAAGGGTCTAAATTATTCTCCATGAAATGCCTGAGTGGTGGTGGGGGCTCTCCACTCACAACATTAGAAATATAATTAGTTTTCCAAATGCACACCATCAAAGACTCATGCCTGGTCCTCCCCTAACCATGTGGATTCCACAGATTTTTAAATGAAGGCTCTTCAAGCACCAATGGGCAATTTTGCAACTCCTCTCTAAGCAGATCAATAACTAAAAGCTATGTAACAAAGTCAGGTGTCTCTGGATTGTGTTAGGACAAGCCCATGAGAGGATTCTGATGTGGATGAGATAAATGCCATTAAATCACTTGCAGGGTGAGGTTTAAGTGGGGAAAGCAAAGCACTGAGTGTTAGGAAGGTGTTGTGCATGGTAAGCACCACCGCAGGCTGATTAACACCGCATGCAAACCCTATTGCAAGCCTGATAAAAGACAATGGGACACATTTTCACCCCTAAATACATCAGGGATGAAAGGGAGCTGGGGGAAGAAGCAGAAAAGAGCAGCAGGAATGACCTAACCTGCCTGAAACGTGCTTTTCTACTAGAGAGCAAGGAAGCTGGCTCTACAAATCTGAAAAAAAAAGTTGAGAGAGACTTGGTGGCAACCAAGATGATGGTTGTGAGAAGAGTCTGGATGGTGCACAGTGGCCAAATGCCTTCTGAGATGTGGCCTGGAGTGGTGTTTGGTGTTTGGTGGTCAAGAGGCAGCTACTCAGAGGAACAGTCCAGCTGCCAGCAGAAAAGATTTGTAGGGTTTGAATCAATGGAAGATGACACACGTTCAGTGGAACAGAGCCAAGGCCAGAGAAGGTCTCTGCTTAAATCCCCCCTTTTGCAGCCATACCCCATCACAGCTGAGATGTGGCAGTGAACCCTGCCACCAGCCCAGGCAGCCTGTTGATTTTACTATTCCCTTCCCAAAGCCAGGATCAAATGAGGAGAATAAATCCATAAGAAGGAAATGTTCCCTCCTGCCTGCAGTTGCTTTCCAATTAAATCTTCCTCCCTGGTCAGGAGAGATCTCCTGCAGCTCTGCAACAGAAGACACTGTCTGTCCCAGCAGCTCTGCCATGTGCTGTTATTTGGTCCCAGCTTTCAGGTGGAGATGCCTTGACCCAAGACAGCCTGGTATTTCCAGCTTATAGTTACTCAAAATAAATCTGTGAGGAAGGACAGCACTTGCTTGTGATGTGGGTGACTCTTTCAAAAGCTGAGCCTGTCTCATTCACGGTAAACTGGCACTGAGAAGCCTTCATGAAGATGGAAGGGCAAATCCTATGACAGGTTCAATGAAGGAATAGGGAGAAAAAGGCAATGCAAAATGGCTCAAGCAGTGATTCATTTGGACTTTTATAATGATTAACTTGAAATCAGCAAGAACAACCAAGCTTTCAGAAAATCCATTTTACATATGAGCAGCCTACCAAAATCAGACTTAGTCTGTAATATCCTCCACATGCGCTACTGCAAATCCCCGTTTTGACAACACCTGATGGCTGGTGCAGAAGAAGGAGAGAACTCCATCCTGCAGGGTGGTGGGAGCTCTGGTGTGGTGCCCTTCCACTTGACTGCCACACCCTGCCCCTGCAACCTGCCCCATTTTGTTTGGTCTGAGTGGGTCTTGCAGCCTCCTGTACCTCCACCTCCCACCCCATAGCTAATTCTGTGCCTGGAGCAGCTGGATTTGGGATGCAGAGGTGCTGCTGCTGCCTGCAAGGGAGTTCTGTACACCACCCAGGTTTAAGACCTCAGGAGCTTCTTGCTCCCATTAGATGGTCTTGCAAAAGCACCACAGGATCTACCCTGGTGCTGGAAACCAGTGGGCAGAGAGAGGTAGGTCACAGAGGCTGGCATGTTTGGTAACCAGAGGCCATGTGGTGGTGGCAGGGAGAAGAGAAGCCCAGAAGATGGGAACCACCACCAAAACCCTTCAAGCATGGTGGAAGTGGCTTCCTCAGCCCCAGCTTTCTCGGTGGCCTCATGCGGGTCACGTAGCCCACTTGCAAACTAGCACCATTCCCTGGATCTCACCCCCCGTGCGTCACCCACCAGCCAGGGCAGACCCTTCAAAGCAGTTACTGAAGCTCAAGGGCTGTTTCCCCATTTTACTGCAGGGATCTGGGGCTCCAATCTGATGACCAGAACCTGGCTCCAGTCATTGGAATCCTGGCAGAATCGTGCCCAGAAAAGCATGCTTAATTTAAAAGCCAAGTGCCAACATCCCAAGCTGGTTGTTTAGACTAAATGAAAGGTTTTCAGGAAAAAAATCAGTCTGACTTAAATTCCACCCCCCTTCCCCAGGAGATTACTCCCTATCTGGTTGCCTCCCGAAGGTGGGAGCAAAGGCTTAGCAGTGAGTCATCTTTTACTTTGTATACCCCGACAGTGCTATTACTGCTCTCATGTGGGTCTCTGGGAACGGCGAGGGCGGCTGTGGGTGGGAGAAAGCGGCCACGAAGCATCAGCCACCAGAGCGGTTTTGCACCCCAACTGCACGTGGGGGGATCAGTGAGGCATCCCCAGGAATATCACCCTCCCCTAGATGGTTCTGGCGTAGGGCAAGGCAGGACCTGCTGCCCTACGCAAGTGGGGTCTCAAGGGATTGGGATGGGAGCTCTTCAAACACCCCAGTGACTCAGACAAATATGAGATGATGCTCATGTAAGTTAATTAGTGAGCGAGGGTAGTACTCAGCCTGCCCAAACGAGCCCGAAGCCCCTGGGCTGACTCACTGGAAACAGTGAGGTTCCCCCAGAAAGGGATATCGAAGCAGCTCAGATGAATCAGCAATTGCAGGCACTCATCATCTCCAATGACAGGAGCCCCGGAGCAGCACCCAGCAGGTCTGGCCTGAAATAACTCCCCACCTTGGACACTGAGGTTTCTTGGAGGGAGAGCAACTTTCCTCTAAAAGGAAAGGGGATGCCTGCTATCCATTGCAGGATTTTTCTCTCTCCTTGTATCACATGTAGAGACAAAGGAATTCATTCTATCTCTGGAAAACATTTTTTTTATTTTTTTCCACTTTGGATTAGGTTCGTGGAGAAGAGATTGTTCCAGTCTGGCACCTCTTGTGGTTACTGTGCTTGTTTTGACTAAAAAACACTCGTGTGATCTCTGCATATTTGAAATAGTTGCCTTTAATGCAAAAAAAATCTAAACAAAAATCTCTGCAACTTACTTTCAGGCAAAACAAAAATTCCTTCAGCACAAAGATCAACCTGGTGGACTGAGATGGCTCAGCAAGAGACCCACCTGGAGAAATGAAGGGAGGAGAGGTGGGCAGATTTGAAATAGGGATGCCATTTCCATCATTGTCATTACACTTGCTGATCATTAGACATGTCCAGGTCCTTGCATAGCAACAAGGGCTCACTACAGCCACCTCTCATAATCAGGGATGCCCTAAACTGGGACCAGCTGAAGTCAAATGCACTATTTCCGGTAAGTTTTGTGTTGTCCCATTGAACGTTTGTTCACGTGTTTTAATTACTCTCTGGCTACCACTGCCTCAGTAGCACGTCCTTCCAATCGGCTCAGGTAAAGGCAGAGGGGCTGCTGTGGGGTTGGGGAGGGCACACACACAATGGCACAGGGGTGCAGGAGTCACCTCCAGCTCATACAGGCCAGGGCACTGAGGGTGTGCATCCCATGAGCTCCACCGGGAGCACGCGCACCGAGGTTAGAACCCCAGCGCCACGGGAAGTGGCTGACGGCGCCCCTATCCACACATGGATTATGCAGGGAAGCGCTCGTGGGGGGTCTCCCCTGGCTGGGGTGATATCTTTCACTGCAGCTTTCTTTAAACTGTGGGGAAGTTGGATTAGGTGAGGAATTCCACAATTTCTTAGCTTTTCAAATAACATGTCTGCGATATCACCCAGTCTGACTTGAGCTCCCACCTGCCTTGGGAATCCAGTTAACCCTTTGTCTGTTGACTTCACAGAGGGCCTCTCTGGAGCCCGTTATCTCTGGATGATGAAGAGACAGGGACTCAAGTGACACCACCAGAGTGGTGCCGGAAATAGGGGGTAGCATCTGAATCACCTGCCATTTGGCTCTACCTACTTAGACAAGCACTCGCTTCCCCCTCAGCCCAAAAATACATTTGGACACACACACACACGCCTGCACGTGCTACGCAAGCATACCACCTGCTGTTTTGAAAAGCTTACATGCACGGGTTTTTGGGGAGGGTTACCTTCCAAGCAATTAGTAATTAGCTTAGCAGTCTCAAGGGTCCTACCCTGTGTGAGGTCTCCTGCTCCAGACGGGCTGGGATCTCTACAAAATCTTTGCTTCTCTCACCAGAGCCACTCTGAAACACAGCTGGCAGCATAAAAAACCCTCCTCCCCATCACACAGGATTGTGTTATACCTACTTGCCCTGTGACACTACTTGAAGATGCCAACCCTAGCTATACACCTGTCCTAGAAGGTGAAAGAGCTATGAGCTGGTGACATCCCCAGGCCCACCCTGTCTGGGACCTGGCTCAGGGCACAATATCCAGCTTGGCTCTGCCAGCACCATGCCACATGATTGCCACGCTCACTGAATTTTTCAGCAGCAGAATATAAACATTTCTAGTGAAGTGCACTTAGTGTGAGTTGCTTTGCCAAGAGCTGTTGCCTCCCCTCCTTTGCTGTGATTATGAGACAGAGTTTTGTTTAAGCGAGAAAACAAATTGCCCACACCTCTTCCCTCCCCTGGGCATCCATCACCCATGGCAGGGGCAGTGTGGTCCGGAGGGGATGCTGGCAGCATGGGTGGGCACAGGATGCCCCTGTGTCACCCACATCAGGAATGGGAATCAGGTGGGGGTGTAAGTTATTGCAAACTCCCATACAGCCCCTGCCAGCTGTAGGTGCTGGAAGTTCCAGACTCAAAGGCAACAAGGCAACAGGAGACAGACTTACCCCTGTCATGAGCTGGTGCATGGGGATGAAAACCAGAGGCAAATTAAGTGACTTGCCCAAGGTGATGTGTGGATGCAGCGGCACAGGAAGGCTCTGCATGAGCCCCATGCTGCCCCTTGTCCCCATGTCCACAGTCCCATGGGACCCCAGCCCCACATCCTACTTTGGGGTCTTCACTGCTCAGCTAACACATGAGAGCATCAGTTGCTAGGCCTGGCAGCACATTTGTCCTTCCAAAAAAGCCCCGGCTTGAAGAAGAGATCCCTGATAAGGTGTGAAGCCCTGGCCTAGAGGAGATGCTGCCACCCAACTCTCTGACTGAAGACAATGAGAGCTGCAAACAAAGACCAGCACTGAAGCACAGCAGCAATGCAAAAAGAAAGGAAAAAAAAAAAAAGAGGAAGAAACGCCTGAAAGATACATAGCTGGGATTCCAGAACCCCTCAGAGGTATTCGGGCTTAGCCAACAGGCTCGGGGTTTTTTTTCAAAGCCATTAATTACACAACAGAGACATATCTGCACCACTCCACCTCTCTGCGGCAAACGAGGGCCCCACAGATATTGTCTAAAATGCATCACCCTCTGTGCCCCATGCCATCAGCTCCCTTGGGCACTTGGAAAAGTAACCCATCCCATGGTGGTATTTGCAGCTGGCTCTTGTGTCTGATCTTCTGCAGAGTATTGAAAGGGTGCTCAAACCATGCACCTCCAAATGCATCTGAACTGTATGAGCTGCATCCGTAGGGGCAGAGGGTTGGAAATACCACCCTGATCACCTGGGCAGCTTTTCTGAGCTGATTGCACAACAAGGCCAAGAGGAAGGTCTCCAAGAAGTAGCACCAAGGGAATGCTGGTGCATATAAAGACTGCAGTCACCTCTGGCATAGCCCATCACTGGCATTGCCACTGGCCACCCAGTGATGGCTGTTCTGTTGAAGCTGATGGAGAGGATCTCAGAAACAGCTGCTGTGTCCTGATTTTTGGGAAGAAGAACTTAGTAAAAGCTCACGGGCTTCCTCTCATGAATCCAGCGATATGCAGCCAGACTGACCAGTTCCCACTGATACTCCTGTGAGCAGGACAAAACATTTTTACAGTCGATCCCTGAGTTTTCCAAGTGCAGACAGAGCAAAGTGGTGTATAAGGATGCCTTGCTGGAGGATGAGACACAGACACCCTTAGAGGACATGGTGTGCTCCTGCTCAGAGGCAAATGGCATCCCTGCACACCACCTTCCCTCTGCTCAGCTCCTCCCTGGGAAACCTGCTACTAGTGTTGCCTTCCCAGAACATCCTCATCAGGCCATCCCTGCAGGGACACAGCCATGGGTCACAGTCTTTGCCCCAAAGGACTCCTAGTGCAAAGGGTTTCCTGCCATCTCCTGCAACATGTTTCATTTGCAGGATGTTTTGGCTCTGAGCTTGCTCTGTAGACAGACCCATATTTGTACAATGCTGTAAAGAGCCAACTTCGTCTCCTGGTGCTTGGAAGAACTAATTGTACCCGCTGGAGCTTTTATTGGTCATTAAACAATTTTGGACCACTTCTTGCCCATGACATTCCAGTGGGTATTTTGATGGAAATGCTTAAAAAAAAAGGAAAACAGGAAATGGTGATGTGCTTAGCTGTTAACATAGGCACAGATACATCTTACTTCTCTGCTACTCTGTTTGTTGCACATTTTTGACACAAATCATCAGATAACACTTGGAGCCTTCTGGGATCCCTCTGCAATTAAAAGAAGCTGGGGAAAGGGTAGGCATTTCTCCTTTTTTACCCTGTTTCACCCTTCTTGGAAATTCCTTTCAGGAATTTGTTAGCTGAGGTGGAGTCCTCCTTGGCAACCAAGGATAACCAAGAGATGTTTGCTGTTCCACAGATGATGGACAGAAAGCAGACACTTTTCTCCCTTTCTGGCATCATCTGACCCTGGGACCTCTTGGCCTCCTTTTTTTGGGCCATGCTGTAGACAGGATTCCAACAAGCAGAGTTTCACTCACTGAACATCATTTATGCTTTTTCTGTTCCTCCTTCACACTTGCCCACAGTGCACAGAGCACCCCACGTGCTCCTTCCTGCAGCCTCTTGAGCCATGTGTGCTGCTCACACTGGAGCTTTTCTCTAGTCACCAGGGACATTGAATTTTAAAAGACATTACCGAAATATCAAGTCTGTCCAGCCCATAAAAAAATGCATAGTTTGTCCTCCATATAAACAGGGGTGAAAACACTACACTGTTTTCACTGACAGTGCTTTTTACCACTGCCACAAATTCCTCTGACACAGGGCAATAACTTATCATGGTATAACTTCATTTTTGCTTTGCTCAGCAACCTCCAGGTCCTCAGGAAGCAACTGCCAACACCTCTCCCGAACACCTAAGTCCAGTAAGTGCTCCAAGGCATTGGTAGATCTGGGCAGGAGTTGATATAAGAGTCCCTCTTTCTCTCTGAACATGCCAAAAAAGGTGCCCTGCTGATGTCTAAGGGCATCTGGCTTTTTCCCTGCCCATATAAATCCTGCAGCAAAAACCCTCTGGGCTGGGAGCACGGCCTCAAAATGTTCTCTCTACCCAGGGGTGCTAGGAGTCCTAAACAGACCTGCCCAGCTCCTGCTCTTGTTTGTTCCTTGCTGACCAGGGGCCCCAGGTGAATTATTTCTCTCACTCTTAGTTCTTTGACTTCAGCTTTTTTGCAGGGACCTTCCATATATCACATCCCCCTTCACCAGTGAATCTTTCCTGTTCCAACGGTTCAGTGTGCCCCAGGATCAATATATCTCAGCATGCAAGGACAGGGTGTTATTGTCAGGTCCCTGGGTTGATACAAAGCAAAAGGTATCATTTTCTTAAAGGCACTGAGAGATGCTCTGGGCCAAGTATGGTTATTCCTCAGCCATTAAAAAGCTATGTATAGGACTCTGGCTCATCCCTCTCCAGTCTCGCTATGGATGACTTCTTCTAGTCCTCAGTGACCCACAGCCTGCCCTCACCTTCCTTTTGGCTCATCTTGGACATCTCAGCCCAGATCTGTGGGGCATGTCAGTAAAGCAGTCTGGTTTCTCCTGGCTGTCCTCACTCTTGACATATGAGATTTTAGGGGGACATATGAGAACGCAAACTGGGGTACCTCTGTAGTGCTGCAGGCACAGCACCTGAACCATGCACCACGAATCCCCACTCTCTCCACCTTGTCATTTGTGCTGTAATTGTGAAATAAACCAAATGAGCATCACAGGGTGCATTGGTTGGGCTGGGATTAGGTCACTTCTCCTCTCTTTGGACTTTAGGTGGGAGAGGAAGGGAAAAGTCATGTAAACATCCCCTTCCCTGAAGGTATCTGCTTGGCTCACCTCCCTAGCAGCATCTCTAACATCCACCCTGGCCCAGGACCACTGCATTTCTGCAGTTATTTACATTCCTCTGCCTTTGCTGAAGCTCACATCCCTGCCTACAAGGTCCAGGCTGGACCAAGCTTTCCTGTTCTTCCCCCTTTCCCTGGAAAGCCTTCCGGCCCAGCGCCACGTGTTGGTGGCCACCCACGAGACGCTTTGATCAGCTCAGATGGGCAGTGCCGCCAGGAGGCTTTGCAGTCTGCCCTAACGCTTCCGAGCTGCTGCAGCAGCACAGGCTTTCCCTCCGAGTCCCTGACATCCCCCGGTCGTTACAGGGCACCTTTCAGATACTGCTTTTATTTCAGCTCCCACTTTAGCTTCACTCAGTTTCAGCTCACTTTGCTTGACTTTGCTTTGTGAGCACTGTCCTTGCTTCTTACAAATTCAATGGGAACCCACAACCGTGATTTCTCTCCTGAACTGCACCGATGACCACGGAAGTCAGACAAATGCAAGAGGCAGTGGTTTATTTTTATTGTATTTTCAACATTTTCAGGTGGTGCTCTGCTGCAGCCCCATCCACTTTGAAACCAAAATGCTTCCTGGGATGCTGTGTTTTTGCAAGACCCTTGGTGGTCAGTGCTGTGCTCTAGAGACCTTCCTATCTCTTTCTTTCTGCCTCCTTGTCTTCAGGTTTGCTGCGTCCTTGGCTTTACAGGTCCTTCTCCTGCTCTCCTTTGCAGGACCTCTTCGCAGGCAATGCCAAGGGCTGGAGTTTGGGGTGGAGGCAGCTATTGTTCCAGCTATCTGCAGTGAAATGTTCCTTATGACTGTATTAAATGAAGGGCGGAGGTCACACATCCCTAGTTTAAATTAGGTTTCGGCTAACCTTTAACAATATTACACTCGTGGATCCTCTCATAACTCACCGAAGAAACTCCCAAAGGGTTTTACCACCTCCCTCTTTTCTTCCTACTGTAAGGATGCCCGAGGCTTAATGTGCTTCTCTCCAATTTCGCTTTGATTTCTAATCCTATCCCCTTCCTCCCCCCCAATACAGATATATTCACTCCTTTAAAGGTGGGGGAAAGAACCTGTTCCTTTTCTCTTCTGGGCGACAGCTCTTTCTTTTGTGTCTCTTTCTTCCCTTCCCCGCCCCCCTCCTCTTTCTTGACACAATGCACTATTTATTTGCACTGAAGGATAACTAAGAAGCAATTAAAAGATCAAAAGGCACAAACACAAGTAGATCCAGTGGCAACTTGTGGGGTTTATTTTGCTGTGGCTGCTGCTGCTGCTGCTGAATCTTCACCAAACTGCTGCCGTGTTTTTCCCCCAGCCAAAGGACACCTCTCTTAGTGGGTCGTCTCTTCCTCCAAACCGACTTTTTTATGATCACTATTTTTCACCCCCATTGTTTGCTATTGCAGTTGTTTACTGGAAAATCACTTGTTTTTCTCAGGGAGATTAACCCTCCAAGCTTTCTTTTGTCTACTCTCAGGAGGTCCTTGTGGTGAGTTGGGGGAAGGGAGCTGGGTTCCTTCAGCTATTAACAGTAGCTTACAGCCCTGGTGACCTCCCTGCCAAGGTTGGGTCCTTTCCTTTGATGGGTTTCTGCTTTTGCAGGGAGGAAAAGTGGTTTGCTCTTTGTTAAGACCACCTCTGCTGAGAGGTTGGCGAGGACCCACAACCGGGATTTACTAAGTCCTGGGCATCTAGGAGAAAATCCAAAAGCCCAAGGTAAGGAGAAATCTGGAGCCCTGGCACATGCTGGCAGATGCTCAGTCTCGTTGACGGCGAGGTCACTTCTTTACGTGTTTAAATATCAGTGTAGGAGCTGAGAACTGATGCGTGTGATTGAGTCTGATGTGCACAGAACTGCTTCCTCAGCATCACCACCCTCTCCTAGATGTGCCGATGTTTCTGTTGCAGCCCACAGCCCTGACACCAGAACTGCTGGGTGTGCTGTGCAGCGACACATCCCAGAGGACAGCTCACTGAACAGAAGGATGCTAGGGAGGAAAGGAAAGGATGCCCAAAGCCTAGTGAGAAAGGATAATCCTGCCCACATTTTCTTGGGCACGTTTAGGGCAATTCTGACTGCTGAGAGATGCACGAAGCCTCCCATCCTTGGGGGGGGGGGGGGGGGGGGGGGCAAAGTACAAACTTGAAAAAGGCAAAGAAATAAGGGGGGTTTTATTGCATGCTGGGGTGAGGACTGCTGCATCCTCGCCGTCTGCCACCACCAGCTATGGCAAGCTCTACCTGAGGTAGGCCAACCTGCCGCTCAGGTCTCAGGTAGCCCTGCTCCTCTCTGCTCCAAGAAGGGTACGCGCCTGTGGCGCAGCCTGATACGCGTGCCCCTGCAGAGGGGCATCCTCCGGGGCAGCGGTGAGGGTGCGGGCACCGAGGGCTGCCTTTGAAAGCCAGCGGGGTTCCTTCCCCGGGGCAGACTTGGAGGGCAGATCCTGGGGAGCGGGCGAGTGCCGGCCGATGCAGCGCGGTGTGCCTGCCATGCAGCAGCGCGGAGCAGCGGGAGCGCGTTCTGCCCGCGCTGCTGCACACGCACGGCGAAGCCTGGGAAAAGTCCCTTTGGCTTAGAGGCAGCAGTGCTCTCCTGCAGGAGCCGGCGGGAAGCGGAGGCGACCCAGCGAGCGGGAAGCGCTGCGGGAAGGTGCTCTGCGAGGTGCAAGATCTGCGTGCGGAGGGGCAGCGTCCATGTTGTCCACACGGACACGCGGGGGTGGCCGCGGGGCTCGCTGCCGCCCAGGCCGGGGCTCGCTGCCCGCGGCGGGGCAGGCACGGGGGCCGGGGCGGCCGGGCGGGAATGCCCGTGCCTTTGCCGGGGAGCTCTTCCGAGCAGTTCGGCGGCCGGCGCGGACACCTGTGCCCGTGTGCACCTAGAGAGGGACCCCCGAGAGGACGGGCTGGGCGATCTCCCCTCTCCCACCCCGCCGGGACTCGGGGGTCGCCAGCTCGCAGCGAGAGGCGCTCAAGGGGTGCCCCCAGCATTTTGTGCAAGGGGTCGGGGTGCGGATCCACAGCTCTTCCCCTCACCTGCGCGGCAGCGGGGGATGCACGTAGCCCCCCTCCCAGCCGGGGCCGGCAGAGGGGGTAAAGCCCCCACCTCGGGTAGCAGCACGCAAAGAAACCGTGCGGCAGAAACTTTCTGTCCCCTCTTCCCTCCCGAGCTGGACTCCGGAGGGTTACGAGGGAGAAGGAGGGAAGAAAGGAAGGGAGGGAGGGAAAAGAGGGGGTTAGACCGCTCTGCAACATTATTGGCTGCCGTGGCCAGGCTGGTGCTCGCCGGGAGAGCATGCCCATTGGGGGGGTATAAAAGGTATAAAAGCCGGAGCGCCCTGCTTGTCTCCTCGCTCGTGGGGCAGCCAGCCGGGAGCAGCGGGCAGTGAGGCAGCCGGCCCCTTCGCCCCGACCAAGGGGACGCACTCAGTAAACACAAAAGTGAGAGCCACCCAAGGGGCAGCCAAAGCAGGAGGAGAGAAAGAGAAGGGAAGAAAAAAAAAAAAAAAAGGGTGAAAAAAACAACCCAGAAAAAAACAAAAAAGAGAAAAAAGGAAAAGGAGAGGAAAGGAAAGCGCTCGCTCGCTCTTTCTCTAGAATAACAAAATACCCGATCGTAACAAAATAACATCCTTCAGACAAAATCCAGCAGGGACTTGACATACCAAAGAGGCAAGGCGAGGAGACCGTGCCAGGGCGCGGGGAAGGCAAGCCAAAGCTGCGATCGCTGCCAGGGCAGGAGAGCAGCATGTCAAGCGCCGGGGCACACACGGATGAGCGCTGCCGGCAGCCCGCCTTCCTCCCCGGCCCGCCGCCGCCGCAAGAAGTTGAGAGTAGCAGCGGCAGTGCCAAGGTAAGCGCCGCTCCGCGCTGCCCTCCGCGGGCAGAGCGCGGTGGGATTCCCCGCGCCGTGCCGGGTACAGCCGTGCCGTGCAGAACCGTGCCGTGCCACGCCGAGCCGCGCCGCCCCGGGCACCGCTGAGCCATCCCGGCCGCTGCCCGCCGTCCCCACGCGTGTCACT
>NW_024581131.1:5101410-5274410 GCF_017639235.1 Corvus kubaryi
GCGGAGGGGCGGCAGCGCGCGTGTGCGGGCGGCCGCGGCCGTGCGGGGGCCGGGCCGGGGCTATGCGAGGTCACGCAGGGCTGCGCGGCCTCCCGCTGCCCGCCGAGCTCCCTCCGCGCGGGGCGGCTGCGGGAGCGGGGAGACGCGCGGGGGGGGCACCGGCGGCTCTCCGGCTCCGGAGACCGGGGAGATTATTAAACTCTCTTCTGCAAAACACTGCGGTGTGCTCGGTCTCGGGAGGGATAAAAATACAGGGAGGAAAAACAAGAAAGCGGAGCCAAAATGGAGTGAGAGTTAATGGTTGGCCTGCAGCCTTCGACTTTCTGTGATTTTTTTTTTTTTTTAATTCTTTTTTCTTCTTCCTTCCCAATTGCTTTTCCCTACAGTAATTGTTTTAAGAGCGCAACTTGGAAAGGTTTTAGCGCTCTGTTGAGCAGTAGGGAATTGGGGCACATGAGGGAACTCGGATTTAGCGTAACTGTACCAGCAGATGTGGCTGCCTCGCCTCCAGCCAGGGGTACTTCAGCAGGGCTGCTGATACGCCAGGTCTCGCTAGGGTGGTGTGGAGCAATCAAGTGTTAAAACAAGGTTTGTGTGGGTGGTTTTAAACAGACACCTCGGGAGACCCGCTGCTTTCAACCCAGGCTTCCTATACAAAGTCTGTAGTTTTCTTCCAAATGCTGGGATGTGCTTGGGAGACGGAGGTCTGTTTTTCTTTGGGTTTGTTTATTGTCAGGTTGTGTGTGTATGTGGGTGGTTTTTGGGTTTTTTTTTTCCTTTTACTTTGCAGGGTTCAGCATGTTGGGTTTTTTATTCCTCCTCTTGCCTTGATTTAGAGTGGAGTTGAGGAGCCTGGGTCGTGGGGTTTTGTTAAGGATGACTTTGTGCTAAGGACATCTGGAGGTATAAAACTGACTGACACTTCTGTTTCGAGTTCCACTGTGCTGTTTTGGACCCAACTTGACAATTTTGGTGGGGGTGAATGGGTCAGAGCTGTAAATCTTGCTCCGTGTTGTTGACACCCACACAAGTTCACTCAGCCTTTCAAAGGGGCTATCCCAGCTCCTGTGAAAATTCATTAAGGGATAAAAGATTTGACACCGCGGGTCCCCTCCCACTGCTGCATGAAATTTGAGAGCCAAAATGTGTCTGCGTGTGTGTCCCAGCGCTCTTTCTGACAGGTGATCTTTTTTTCAGCCTGGCTGGAGGGCTGCTGCTTTGACCAGTCAACCCAGAGTTGTCAGTGTATGTCTTCCCCTTGATTCCTATAGGCTTCAGCACGAGCCCAGCTTGCCTCATGGAGCGCCACAGAAAAGCATTTCTGTACTTTTCTTTTTTTAAATAAAGCAAACACAGCAGGTGAGGTCTTATTTTTAGAGGGACCGAGGAGTTGGTGTGTTTCCAGCAGTGCATACGAGCACTGTACGTGGCCCACCCTCTCCCAGCTCGTGTCCTGGGACTGACCTCTCTGATCCTTCTTTGGATTGTCTTTGCTTTTAAAAGCTGATGAGTGTCTTAGCGGGGCAAAGCGATATCGGCCTCCCTCAGCACGGTTGTGTGAGGGGTCAGGAGAGGTGGGGGGGCACCAGGGGAGGAAGTCTGCCTTGGTGTTACAGCCTGGCTCTGAAAGGGTTAAAGTTGCTCTGCCAAGACATAAAGCAAGTTCAACGTGTTGTGGGAATATCACTTGCCAGTAGACTCCAGTCACCACAGTTCCTGATTTAACAGCTTAACTTGCTGTTAACTTTCCCTGATATACTCCAGGTTTTGGAAGGGAATGCAGAAAGGAGAGAGGAACAATAAAGAAAGGAGTTAAGTGAGGCTACTAAAATGGACTTAAATCCCTTCACTGGGTCCTGCCAGCTGTCTTTAGAAGAGTTAAGCAAGATTGCATTTCCTTTTTTTTTTTAATACAATAAATCAAATGTTTCTGGGCCGCATACCAAAATTTATGCAATACACTCTGACTCCCCAGCGGGGTGAGTAAATGGTACTGAATACCCCATTCACCTTTTTCAGCTTGATTTTTCCACAGGCACGGTAGCTCTCCTGCAGCACATACAGACGTGGGGTGTGGGCAGTGCTTCCCTGCCTGCCCTGGCCCCTGTCCCACAGGCAGAGGAGGCAGGTGCCTCTCTGGGCTCACAGGATGGGAGGCAGAAAGGTGACCCCCGGTGTGGGGCAGAGTGGGCTGCTGATGGGGACGAGCAGTGAAGACAAAAAAAGTGAGGGCTAAAAATAGCAGCAGTATTGCCAGCCTCAGCCATATGAATGTCATGTGAGCCAGGTGCCAAGAATCAGGAGGTATTTTATTTTTTTCAAGCCTGAGCAAAACAGCAAAACCCCTGGTCCTCTTGAATCAGTTTTATTTGCCTGACATCTCAATGGTCAAAAGTTTTGTGTTTTGAAGCTCGCTTCCTCCAAGCTGTGGGTGGTTGGAAATCTCCTTTCTCTTTCAGATGAAAAGAGAGGCTCTTCTGTGGCACAGCATGAGGTGGCTCTTCTGCCTTCAGGTACTGCTGGGCACCTCATCCCTGTGCCTCTGCCTAAGATGCAGGTCCTGGGTGGTTTTCAGCTGCCAAGGCACCTGCCTCTCACGCTGGCTTCCATTATCGGTTTGCTCCTTGACACCTCAGGGCGTCATGGCCCGGTGCCCTGTCTGAGGTTGGGTTGCCCCATGGGCAGGGCCGGCATTCACTTGGCACTTGAGAGGTTGGCACACGCCCACATCCTGCTCCTTCGGGATTGCCACGCTCAGAACCAGGTCAGCTCCCCACTCTCCTGGGGCTGTTTATGGACAGGAGTAATGCAGAGAGGCAGATGTTCAGCATCTCTCACAGGCAGTCATCAGAGTAGCAAAACATCACTCTGCCCATTTGTTTTTGAAGGGGTGGTGTGTGAGGGATGCTGGGATGTGCAAACTGGGGTTTTCCCCTCTGGCACATGCCACTGGGTTTGGGCTGACGACTTTTCTTTCGCCATGCTCCCTTTTAAACACTGCACTGCTCCACAGAGAAACAAGATTTTTTTTCTTTTTGCTGTCCAAATCCAAATTTTACAGACTGGGCCATCTGTCAATTCCCTCCTACGTTGTTCTGTTCATATTAAATTGCAATGAAGGCCAGACTGAAGAAGGAATTAGGTCAGACAGGAGGTTTTGTCTCTGTTTTTGGGGAGATGTTTGTTGCCCGAGAGGCACTATGGTTTGGTTTGCTCAGCACAAGCCTGGATGCAAGGGATGCCTGAGCTGTACTCTGAGACTTGGCAACTGGGCCTTTTAGTGCATTGTGGCCTCTTGTCCCCCAACTCCCCAGCAGCTGGACAGAAACTGTCAATCCAGCTGATTCAGCAGCAGATCCTGAAAAAATCCATTAACGGTCTCGAGTGGGAGGGTGACTCCACTGCAGACCTGCTCTCAGGCTCGCTTCCTGCACGCCACAGGCACTCAGAGAGGACCCTCTTTGTTGGTCCTCTCTGGTGGCTGGGGGCTGCCAAGAGGTGTTTGGGGCACAGTGACATGTGCTGCGAGGCAGGAATACACAGGAGTTCCAAGGCAGCGGCAGCATCCTGCACATGGCAGCTTGCGGCTGAGCTGGTTCCAGTGTCTTTGTGTGGGGTGCTGGGGATGCCAGGAAAGGCAGGAGAGGGGCAGGAAGGATGGAGAGCAAAGCAGACCCTCTCCAGGGAGGGAGAGGCCAGCAGTGTGTGCTGATACCTTATCTGAGTTCTGCGCTGATAATGCTGCTTCAGATGTGGGTTATTCAGAGGCACTTCAGGTGTGATTCCCAGGATGGTACAGGTCACATGTGCAACCAAGAAATTCCTCTTGCATCACTCTCTTGCACACTGTGTGGGGTCCAAGCCCTCCTTAGCGGGAATTAGGCGCTCAGGTTGTTGGGCATCTGGCGCTGCCATTCCCACTGCATCCTAAAGCCTTTGAGCTCTCCCTGGGCACATGAGGAAGAATGGCAGGTCTAGTTGACCCTGCTTTGGCAAGAACGGAATGGTGGTAGCTGTAGCCTCTCTCCTAGCAGAGGCAGGATCTTGTCCTTTTGGGAAGTGGCCCACTTCCCTCTCACTGCCTTACTCCTGTTCCATTTCATGTAAGAGGCTTTCTAATAAAATATGAAGGTTCCCAACCACTGGTGTGAATTTACTCCTGTTCCACAGCTGAGGAGACCATCCCTGCCCTAATGCTTGGACTAGAAACCAAAAGCTGTGCTGTCCCATGTTTCCAGTGGAGAATGAAGTCTCAGAGGTATTCACAGGGCTTAGACTAATCATGCTGAGCAGCCATTCAGTTTGTCATGACAAATGAAGCCCACATGCAACCTGTGCAGCTGGCATGGTGCTTGCAGCAGCCAGGTCGTGGGCTGCAGGTACCCAGCTGTGCCATGACACCCTGTTTTGGGGTGCACCTCGCCATGGCGAGGCAGGTGCAAGCTCTCCTGCATGGGTCTGTTCATCCCTGCATGTGAGGGAGGGAAGGATCAACTGAAAGGTTATTGGGACATGCTGAGCCAGTGATGGCGCCCTGGGAGCCTCTGTAGCCTTTGTGTGAAGGTTGGGGGCTTTTCCTCAGCAGAGTCAGTAGGGCCAAAGGGAGAGGGAAAGGCTTATGGGGTTGGGCTGGGTTGCAGCTCCATCAAGCTGGAGAGAAACTGCAGCTCTGGGTAGTAAATAAAGATGCTCTTTGCTTTGCTGCCTGGTTTCTCATTACACAGCTGCTGGAAGGAGCAGGGAGACGCCAAGGTGACAGCAGAGGGAAGGGCTGGTGGCTGGTGCATGGGCGAAGGTGGACTCAGTTGCCTTTCACACCTGCATGTTAGCCGTGCTCTGGACGACAGCACTGGGGCTCTCCCTCTTCCTGCCGTTTCAGGGACATTTCCTGGCCCGACTTACATGGTGTGTGGGCACCTGGAAAGAGCTTGCAGTGGAGGCAGGGAAGGCTGCCAGGGGCTTGCAGTGCGGCTTGTGCAGGAGCGGGTATTTTCCAAGGAGCACAAGTGTTTTTCCACAGAAGGTATCAAGTCTCCCCGGCATCAAATATCGCCCACTGACAAAATCTCGCTCTCCCCTTGCTTCAGAGCATCTCACCCTTTTCTTTAGACTGAATGTGGAGGAAAAATTGTGTTTGTCACCTGTGCACCCAAGCAACCCCTTCTTGCCGGGGGTGGCTCTGGCCCGGGGGAGGCCAACATGCAGCCTGCTCGTTAGCCACAGTGGCCACAGCCAGCATGAGCCTAAATGGGGACAGGGGATTATGTGAGTGTCCTGAAGTCCCATATCAGCGCCTTCGATGGCAGCACTGGCTGGTGACAAACCCATCACCCTGACAATGAGTGCTGGCACTACCTGGGGACACCAGCAATCGGGATCTGAATGTGAAAAAAAAGGGCTGAAAAAGTGACAGGAGCAGGGTGGTTGGTCTGTTGTCAGCTGGAGGTCTGGCTGCTGATGCTGCAGCACCAGGGTAATGACTCCAGCAGTGAAGGTGATGCTGTGTTCACATTGGGGAGCCCCAGTAAACACCTGTTGGCCACTTGATGCAAGAAATCGAGGTGCTGGTGATAAAACACTGAAGCTTGGCAGCATGGTGCCACAGCCTGGTGCCATCCCTCTGCTCCTACTGTAATATAGAACAAAATCTCTGCGGTGTGCTGAAGGGACCATTGCTGCTGGAAAAGCTGGTCCTGGTCCCATCACTTGCCAATTGGAGACCAGTTTGTTCCCAGGGCTGCTGCCTCTCTTGTCCAGAGCTCTGGAGGCCTTTTTCCAGTCTTGCTGATTTCTGCCAGCACAAGCTGAGCAATATTACGGGCATCAAAACTCGAGCATGAGGAATGCCCCCCACAGCCCACCCAGACCTTGAAACCTCTGTTTTGGCTTTTGCTACTGCTGATCCCTGTCCTCCTGCTGCTCAGGAGAGCTCATGACTTGTAAGCATGATGCATTTCTAGCAGTGACAATTTGAGCTACGTGCTACTAAAAATTCGGGAGCAAGGGTGTCTTTATTGCTGGCAGGACCGTAGCGGGGCCTCGGGGGAGCTGGGCTAATTTCCTGGCTGTGCTGCAGACTTCCCCTGTGACCTTGGGCGAGTCATTTAATCTATCCTGGGCTTCGGCTCCATCTCCGAGCATCCCGGGGGGGTGAGGTAATATTCATTAACTGATATTATTCTCGAGTTGCTCAGATGCTATGGTGATGAAAGCTGGATGTGAAACCTGCTGTCTTGCTTGAATATTAGCAAGGAGAGGGGAAGCTCTGCTTGAGATCAGGCTTGCCACACATCGTCTGCTATTTTGACGTGCTTCTCTTCTTTTTGAGCGTACCTGTCTGGTCAAAACCCAGCATTATTTGGCTGTATGTGCACTGTGAGGCTCATCACTGAGGGACTATAATGCCTTGAACCATCCATGGGTTTTGCCCTGTCCAGTGGGGCAGTAGCACCCTTGCTTTACACCTGCTGACATGGAGGTAAAGCTGTTTGCTGGAGCCAAGTCAGGGGAAGTCTTTGGGCTAGTTAGCAAATATCCAGGGTGTTTCTTTTTTAATGCTCTGCACTGTCTGACACTGTCTTCGCACTCCGTAGTGATGCCTTAGGTGTGTTTCCCATGGGATCACATTGTTCCTGAGAGATGTCTTCTCAGTCCCAACTCTTGTGAGCAAAGACAGCTTGTGCAATCAGCCTCTTGATTGCCTGAGCCTCATCTCTCTCACATGCCCAGGACAAAAGCTGTTCTTCCCAGCTTTTCTCAAAAGCAGCTCTAGGACAGGTTGAAGCTTCACTTGTTTTCACTTTGGATGGACATGTTTTCAGACAGGGCATGAAAACCTGTCATCAGAAGAGGAAAAAAAACCCCTAGTGATAATAATTTGAATGAGTTCCCTTTTAAAAGGGGGGAAAAAATAGTAAAATCCCACTGTTGAAAGAGCAGGGGAAATAAAAGCCTTTTGGAGGTAGGCTGAAGTGGGATTTTCCAATGGAAAAACTGCTTCAATGCAAACCTTGTCTGCCTGGAGCTGCTGCCCGGCAGGCCGAGCGCAGGGAGCTGGCCTCACCCCAGCGGCTGTCGCAGCGCTGCCGGTCCTTCCTTCCTTCCCTGCAGCAGCAGCATCCCGACATGTCTGGGGCGTGCTGTGGGTGGGGGGGCAGGGCCCAGGGGAGGTGGCAGAGAGGGGTCTGTCCCGCGGTGCTAATGCTGTGCCTCTGTCCCCAGGTGCAGAGGATGTGCGCGGCGAGGCGGATGCTGCTGCTGCTCCTCGCGTTCCTGGCCTACGCGCTGGATTCGGCCGCCGCCTACGGCACGGCGGAGACCCTCTGTGGCGGGGAGCTGGTGGACACGCTGCAGTTCGTCTGTGGGGACAGGGGCTTCTACTTCAGTAAGTGCTGGGCAGCTGCCAGCAGCGGGCAGGATGCTGCCCCCACCCCACGCCTTGCCTCAGCAGAGCTGGGCCGGGAGGGAAAGGAGGGGTTTCCCAGCCTGGTGCTTTTCATGATTTCCTTGTATATGGCAGTAGGGCAGGAGGGGAGCAAGAAAATGGGCATGCTCAGGGTGACATGCATCCACTTGGCACTGGTTTGGGGGACTGTCTGGTACCACGGGGAAGCTGAGTCCCACCTATGATGCTCGGGAAAGTCAAATGTCTCTGGGGAACCGTATGTGACTGGTTCACCAGGGATAAGGGCAACTCATTACAATAATGAGGATGTCTGCAGCCACCGCTCTGCTGAGCTTGGGTCCTGGTTTATTTTGAAACTTTGCTGCCTAAGCATTGCATCCTGACAGCAGGCAGGAAGCTGAGCGCTCTCCCTTCCCAGGCAGGCTTTGCTTGGGTATAGCAGCACTTTCTAAGCTGCTCCCAAAATTTCGTGACCTCCCAGCTATCTACTGGTGAACTTGTTGCTGAAGAGTGATGTCTTACCCTTTTGCAGTGCAGCTAATGCAAAAAAATGCAGCATTGCTTTTGTGTGCAGCGTGCAGATGGCTTCAGACCAGCTGGCTGCAGCGGGCTTTCCACCAGGATGCTTTGGGTGTTTGGACCATTGGCAGTGCAATGGATTAGCTGCTAAACAGGAAGGATGAGGAGTAAACCAGTGACAATGGATGCTCAGTGATCTATGAGCAAAGGTGCCTCGAGTGCGATACCTTGTTTTGGTGTTTGCTCTGCTTGGGAGTGGGAAAACACCGTGTCTTGCTCCCCACTGAGGACTGAACCACAGAGTGACTGACTACAGGAAAGATGCAAAGCCAAATGCAGGGGGGAAGAGGATGGAGATACCAGCTGCACATGGTGCCATGCATCTGGCAGTCTTGCCTCTGCCTTGGGAAAAAGGAACTAAAAAGTCACCTTCAAGTAGACAGGGTGCTGTTTTGGAGTAATGGAGTTGAGACCCAGCCTGCCTCTTGTTCCAGTCTGCCTGTGCAGGGAACAACGGGGTGCTACAAAGTTAGGAAACTACTTTGGATGTTCTTTTCCAACCTGGATGTCCCTTCCCAACCTAGATGCTTCGCCAGACTTGTCTGGTGCTGCCTGCTGAGGTTGGGCAGAGAGAGGCACAGGGATCCCACACACAGAAAAGCAGGGTTCAGGCTGTGTAGTTTTGGGCAGGTGGTCGGGCTGCAGGTGGCTTTGCAGCTCTCTGTGGGGGTGATCACCCATCCCAACTGAGCAGCAGGATCTTCTCATGGCTCCCTGGGTGTTGTGGGCAGGTGGCACTTTTGGGGTGCTCTGGGTGCACTTCCTTGCTGTGATGGAGCCAAGCAGCGAGGGTTTGCATGTCAGCTGCCCTTCCTCTTTTCATCTCCCCCTTCCCTTACTGGTAAGGAGGCAAGTGCTTCTCCCGCTTTCACAGCTCTTCCTCTCCCTCTATATGTAGAGGAGCATCTGTCTCCCTCCCTGCTTTCTCTTCCCTCCTCCTTCTCTCTGGGGATGAAAGGGAATGGGGCTTTTGTTTTAAGGTCAAACTGACCTCCTTTCACCTCAAATAACCCAGCTGCCCAGGCCAAAATAAAAACACTTTTGAAGGCAGACAAGTCTCTTGGTGCCAAGTGGCCAGTCTGGTGCTTGCAAGGGGGTTCTTGCTTTATTTCTTTTTGTCCTCTCTCATCCCCCTTCCCTACTTCACCTTTTTGAATATTTCTGGTGAGCCCAGGTACTGGGGAGGAAGCGTAGTCCAATATTTTAACCCTTTCAGCACCTGACCAGCCTGTGCTATGCAGGGCTGAAGACGTTTGGGCAATGCCTCTACTTAATGAAGGTTTTGGACATCCCCATTTCACTTAATTTTTCCCTCTCTACTTCCCTCAGTTGGCCTCATAAGTGATTATTTCTGACCATGTTCATCTTCAATGCTAAACCCACATGGCTACACAGTCGTCACCATGTAGATGCAATAGGGCACAGTTATGTTGCACAGTTGTGGGTTTATGCCTTAAAACCAGGCCTAGGTTTGTCTTGAGCATCTCACAGCATGGGATGTGTGCTCTGATGAGCAGCCTGTGCTAAAGCAGCTGTTCACACAGGAAATAAGTGAATTGGGCAGCCTTGTCCTGTGCGTATCTGAGGGCCCCGCTTGCTGGACGAGGGTTGTTGAAGCGTCTGACTGGTAATATTGGAAAAAACAAAAATTGTATGAATATCTGTTATTTTTTTTCTGAAGCAGTTATTTAAGAACTTGTGATGCTCTGCATTCTTGCAAGACAGCACTTTGCTAGCAAAGATAGCTGTGAAGTACAGTGCTCTTTGCATCAGTGCAAGGGGGATGCATGTACAGATGGTGTCCTGGGAGGCATCGCAGGTGCTTGGGGCTGAGAATGTTGAAGCTGCCTCCAAGTGCTGGGGCTGCAGAAGAGCTGCACTAA
This sequence comes from Corvus kubaryi, assembly GCF_017639235.1. NCBI lineage: Eukaryota > Metazoa > Chordata > Aves > Passeriformes > Corvidae > Corvus > Corvus kubaryi. The sequence goes on from NW_024581131.1 coordinate 5,111,278, forward strand.
CAGGGACAGGGGCAGGCAGCACTGAGATTACCCAGCCATGCAGCACAGTGGACATGGTGATGCCAGCCCTGTATCATATGCCAGGCATGCCTGGGCAGGCTACAGCTGAACCTGAGCACGCTTTGCTGTGCACCAGTGATGCCTCCTCTCTGTGACTTTTAAGGCTTTTGGCTTGGCCGGCAGCTGCTGTCAAGTGGTGGCTTCCTGCCGTGGCTCTGTGGCAGGGTTGGGAGCCCTGCTCCCCAGCACCCACCCAAGGACAGCGGCACAGCTCATGCAGGGATGCTGAGTCCAGCCTGGAAAAGCCCAGCAGGTCTAGAGGAAGCTTCGGCCCTGAAGCTGCTGTCATGCAGCTCTGGCAGGGAGGGAGAAGGGGCTGCAAGGGGAGAGGCGGCCGACTTCTCTGTAAACAACAGCTCCTGTTTCCTCCTTTCCAACAGCTGATAAGAATTTAGCTCTTTGCAGCCGCTTGTGCTGACGGGGCACATTCTTGCGCACCCGCCGCTCCTCCGAATAATACTAGGAAAAAGCAGCGGGGAAAGTGCGGTGCCGGGGTGGGGGAGGGCCAGGCCGGGGGCACTGGGACGGGGCCCGGTGCTGCACAAAGGCCCCCTTGTTGCTCCCAACATTCCTGCGACAGGGGCACGGGGACTGTTTACACCCAAAGTCCCCTTCCACTCGGCTGACCGCCTGATTGACCGGAGGAGAGGGGACCCAGCCAGGGTGGCACCAGCACCGTGCACCCCTCCCCGCAGCATCTGTTCGGCCCCAGCGAGAGTGGGGAGCCAGGAGCTGTGGGGTGTTTATGCTAGGGAAGGGAGCCTCCTGTCCCCCATGGCTGTGGCAGTGCCACTGCCTCTGACACAGTGGTGTAGCTGAGCTGCAGGTATGTGGCCTCTGGGTTCTCCCAGGAACGGGTTTGGCTTTGTGCCCCTTCTGAGGTGCTCTGTCAGGTTAGCCTGTACCTGGACAGGAGTAACCCCAGGCAGCTGGAGGGCTTCACACTGCTGGACTTTGCATCACTGGACTTTGCATCTCAGGGCTTGTCCCCTCAGCAGCGCTGTAGAAGGTTTTGGTGAAGCTCAGTTTTGGGAAAAAGGGAGCCTAGCCATTCACTGAAGGCTGAGAGGAAGCGCATTTCCTCAGGAGGAAGCGGTCGTGGCTGTGATGGGAAGTAGCTCGCGTGCCCCGGCAATGCCCCAGCCTGCTGCCCACACAGTTCTCCCCTGCGGGCAAGGGACAGAGTGGCAAAACCCTCCCTGGGTTGGGCAGTGGCAGCGAAGTGAGATGCCACCCATGGGCAAAAGCCAGGAAATTCAGCTTTTAGTCCCTGTGTAAATCGTGTTACAGAACAAACACGCTTCCCAATCCAGGTCAGCAGCAATATTTCTGTTAGCCATCAATGTCCTGTTGTCTCCAGGTACTTTCTGTGACTAAATCCCTGTTTGTTTTGTTTGCTTATTTTTTTTCCTAAAGTAACTCTCCCCCAGAGGATTGTAGTGGCATTTGGCAAGGTCTGTACGGACAATTATGTAATGGGAAATGTGCCCTATCGGAGAGTTGTGGTGGAGCTGGCAGTGGTGCCCGCAAGGGGAATGGCTTGCAGCAGCTTTATGCAGGAGAGAAAGGGCAGCACATTGGGGCTGGGGGCCACACATGTGCCTGATGGGCAGGCAAGGGCAGCAATCAGGAAGGAAGAGGCCATACCACAGTGGTGGTCCCTGCTGGGAGCTCACCCTGGCAGTGCCACACCTGGGCATTTGCAAACACACACTGACATGATCTTCCCGTGTGTACACATGCCAGAAATTGCCCTTGATGGCACAGCAGTGAATATGGTCCTGCTTTCCTTGTTGTTTTTTTCCTCCCCTCTTCTTTCCAAACAAACACATAATTGCAAGTGGGAAACTTCTGTTTTTGAGAGGAGATACGTAACCTTTGAAAACCTCAACTTCTCCTCAAACCATGTGTGTCATCACTTGTGCAACCTTCTGTTCAGAGGGAGTGTGAATGTAGCCCTTAGGGGATATGCTAGCAAGAGGGGGGGGGGCTTGAATTTTTTCTCTTTCCCTTCTAAACTCTCCTTCTGCCCCTGTCAGGATGCCTTTGTGGAGCAGCTTAATGCTTCAGCAGCCTGCCATGGATTGAGTTGGGCACTGGGATTGATAGGAGCTGAGCAGGGACCATGTGCAGTGCAGGATGCTGGTGGCAGTGCGCCTCTCCCACGGATCTTACTGGGCATTTCATGCACAGAGATACATGCAGCTGGCCCCAGGCTGGCTCCTGTCCCCATCTCCTTTACCATCACCACTTGGGCTGCCTACTCTGGCACTGCTTGAGCTGTGGACACCCAACACACCTGTCCTGCCTTTCAGGGGAGGACCCAATCCAGTGTGTTTATTGACCACAAGAGAGAAAGTAAAACTCCTAACAGTGTTCCCTTCGATGAACCTTTGCCAAGGGGGAACCATCCTTCTCACCTCCCTGCAGGGCTGGTTAAATGTCGTGCCTGAAATTCTTCTAGAGAAAAAGAAAAGGAAGGTGGTGGCACAGGGGGACGAATGTGGAAAACAAAGCATTTGAAATTACTCCCAAAGGCGGGTCTCATGGTATGGATCAGCTGCCCCATCACCCAGCACCCAGATGCTGTGTCTGTGTGACCTCTGAGCATGGTGGAAGTACACCAGCATGGACCAGAGGGCTCCTAGCCTATGGGAACATGACTGATTTTAGTAGAGAGCAGGTGCCCTGCTGCCAGGGCTATTACAGAGCCATCAATGAGGCACTGTTGTGGTGTTTTCCATGCCTGCATTGCACATGTGGGGCTGCACTGAACTCGCAGGACCACATCCCGCATTCATATCTGTACTGCACATCTGGGGCTGCTTCTCACGTGTGGAGTTGCACTGTATGCATAGAGACCTGTGCTTTGCACTTTGTCCCGAGGCACTTTGGATGGGCATCCAGGGTGGGATACCCTCCAGAGAAAGTGGTCAGCTCCACGTAAGCCGGCCTTAGATCTTCACTGAGGCCTAATACTTGAGTGCCTGCTTCATCAGGAGTGCAAGGGGTGGGGATGATGGGTCATGCACAGGACCAATGTGGAGGGTCGTGTGTGTTCCTGTGGGCCAGCTGGGAGGTGAGGGCTCGGCACTCTGTGGTGAGCATGGTTAGGCATTGCACTTACACCACTCGCTCTCAGTTTTTCCCATGCCCAGAACCTCCTGGCTGGGATGTGGTACCGGATCCTGTTTGCAAGCCTCACTGTTGCTGGCCCCTGTTTCCCTCCCTGGGAGCACCTTGCGCTGGGAAGAGGTGCTCATGGCAGACTACAGAAGCCTGGCTGCAAATCCCACAAACAGCACAAGAGCATAACATGCTACGTGCAAAAGCATGGAGAAAATCCTTTTGTTTTGGGCCAGTTTACATTTTGGAAGTCACAATTCCCAAGCAAATTTGCTTTGCATCAGAAATTCAACTTTACCCGTCTCTTTTACTTCAAGAGGGGGAGGAAACACAGTAAAACTGATGTAAGCTTTTCCTCTGGAGCGCTTTGGCCATATCATTAAGCAGTGATATGAAATGCACTCGGTCATTGCTGCACCAGACATAGGCTTTTGCATCCGTCTGCAGGCAGAAATGGGAGAGGAACCCTTATTAAAAGATTAAGTTTAATAGCTATTCTTGGCGGGTGTGGGAGCCTGTATTCTTTCTGCAGCTGTCTCAGAGCTGTCCCATCTGGTAAAATTTAGCCGCCTTGGTTCACTTCACCTGCCTGAGTGTTGATCTGGCGGAGGGAGGTTGGCAGCCGCAATGCTGTGCTGCTTCTTTCTAATAAAATTCGCTTGCCAGGATCAACATCAGAGACGGTCGCAGTAATCGGCGCAGCGCCGGCGGTCAGGCTGGGCTTGAGCTTCCTTGCCTCAGCTGTGCCCAAGAAGGCCACCCATGCCAGAGATACAGGAGGGAGATAAACCCCATCATTTAAAGTGCCTTTAAACTGCTGCTGGAGGCACGTGTTGGCATCCAATATCATTTGTCTGGGAAAGTCTTAACATGAGACTTGGCTGGTTTGTAGGCACATGTCAGCTGGCATGGGAGAAGTGCTGCTGGTTTTGAAGCATGTGGAGCCCACCAATCTCTGGTGGCTGGAGGTGGAGCAGGTGCTATGGAGCTGGGGAGAGGGTCCAGCACAGGTTGGTGGCTAATGCCAGGATCTCTGCTGTTGCAGGTAGACCAGTGGGACGAAATAACCGGCGGATCAACCGGGGGATCGTGGAGGAGTGCTGCTTCCGGAGCTGCGACCTGGCTCTGCTGGAAACATACTGTGCCAAGTCCGTCAAGTCGGAGCGTGACCTCTCTGCCACCTCCCTGTCGAGCCTGCCAGCACTCAGCAAGGTGAGGAGGCTGCGCAGGGATGGTGGTCCTCCTCGGAAATAGAGAGAGAAAAGACAGGAATGCTGTGGGTGGAGAGGACAAACTCCAGCTTCAAGGTCTGATATTTCGGCAGAGCTTTTGAGAGACAGCCACCATTGGCAAGTCGTGCCAAATAGCCTGCCAACAGTCAGCGCCTAGTAAGGTGGGGAACCAGAGGTGGGCTGGGTCAAGGAGTCATGGAATGGTTTGGGTTGGAAGTGACCTTTAAAGGTCATCTAGTGTAACTGCCCTGCAATAAGCATCAACCGGATCAGGTTTCTCAGAGCCCTGTCCAACCCTTCTGTGACTGTTTCCAGGGATGAGGCAGTATTTCCATGGGAGGGATGGAGGTCCAAGAAGGGAATCCCCATCTGGAGAGTGGGCAGGCCTGAGTGGAGGCTAATATTGCTATCCTTCTCCTCGCAGGAGAGCTTCCAGAAGCCCTCGCACGGCAAGTACTCCAAGTACGACGTGTGGCAGAAGAAGAGCTCGCAGCGGCAGCAGCGGGACGTGCCCAACTTCCTGCGGGCTCGCCAGTACCGGTGGCAGGCAGAGGGGCTGCAAGCGGCCGAGGAAGCCAAGGTGCTGCACCGTCCCCTCATCTCCCTGCCCAGCCAGAGGCCCCCAGCGGCGCGAGCCTCCCCGGAAACGGCTGGCCCCCAGAAATGAACCCTGACCAGCTGTCTCGATTTTTGATCTCCTGGGGAGGACGGGAGGACTGGCGATTCCCGACCCCCAAGCCCCTCCGTCCCCGGGGCCGCTGAGCCGAGGAGCGGGGCGGCGGGGCACCCTCGCGCCGCTCCGGCCCCAACCAAACAACTGACACAGCAAGGAGGGGATGGCGGCAGCGGTGGCGAGCAGCACCGCTCCCACGGCATCTTCCTTTTGGGGTGGGGGGGAGGGTTGTTTCGTTTCCCACACCTGTTTCATTCCCCCGCGCCCCCAGTATTTCCAAACCTGTACTTGCAAAGGGACAGTTTGGCACTTGAACTTTTTGCTGCTGGGTGCTGCGTGACATCCCTGGTGCCAACGCCAGAAGACAAAAGAAAGAGCAAGAGGGAAAAAGGATATGAAGTTAAATTCTTTTTTTAATCTTTTTTTTCTCGAGAAGAGTCCATTCCGTGTCTTTCTTGACAATAAAGTGAAAAAAACAATAGAACGGGGAGAAACATTGAGGGATAAAAATCTTTTGCCTCATTCCCACCCCACTTTTTTTCTTCTTTTTTGTTTGTTTTTTTTTTCTTTTGGTTTTTCTTATTTTTATAACTTTCTTTTGCACCTTTAAAAGAAAAATGTACCTGAGAAGAAGTTCGGAGGAGCCCCCATCTGCGTTTTTGTGTGTGTGCTTCATTACAAGATTCCAAATCGACTTGCACCTTTTTGAAATCACCGATGACGGGAGAAAGAGAGGAAGAGGAGAGAGAAAGCAAGAAAGAGAGAGGGAAAAGGAAAGGGGAAAGAAGAAAAAAAAGAAAAAAAGTGAGCTGATGCTCACTTTAAATGGAGGAGGCGTCTGCATTGCACATTTGCCACGGATTTAGTTGATTTATATATATAATATATTATATAACTTTTTTGGCAAAAAAGCACTATTTTTATGGGACATTTTGTGTAGTATCTGAAGAGGGATTGTAATGTTTAAAATGTGTTATGGTGCTAAAGTAAGTTGGAAGGGAAAAATCCCAGAAATAGCAAGGGAGGGTGGGGAGGGAAGGACAAGATAGCGAATACTGAACTTGAAATTTTAGCTTTTCGTTTTAGGAAAAGTGTGATAAATGTGTTTCTTTTCTCTTCTGAAATATAGCTTGGTCATGACCATATGAGCTAGTTGGCTGTTACTCATGTACACAGATGCACGCACACACAGAAATACATCGACACACATCCTTTTTTTTGTTTTAAAAAAACAAAACAACACAACCACCGCGACTTAGACTAAAAGGGAACTGTTCTGGAGAAAAACTATTTTGAATGGTGAAGGTGTTGCCAGTTAGAACTCAAGGCCCTGCTTCTGCACAGACCCCCTGGCCGAGCTTGGCTTCCCGAGCCATGGGGAATCTTGCTCTTCCCCACCGCTGCTCGAGTGCCGATGGTGCAGCAAGCAGGCGCGCGAGCAGCCCTCACCCCAAGCCCTCGCAGAAGCAGCAGTTCCACCCCTGCCATCTCCTTTTCCTTCTCTTGCCCTTTGTATCCCTCTCGCTGGACCCTCACGTCCCTGCTCCGCACCCCCTGCCCTCCTCCCCTCGCTGCCCTGCCAGGGGCTGTGCAGGAGGAGGGGCCCACCTGCCCCAGGGTGGCCGCAGGGCTGGGACCGCTGCATGGGATGGGGGGAAAGGCAAGTCTTTGGCTTGAAGCTCGGGACTCGGTGAGCGGATGGGTTTGAGAGGTGGGCAGAGGGCTGTAAAATAGGTTGGGTTTAAAATAATATATATTATCTGTCTAGGAACCGTAAAAGGGGGGGAATCAATTACATCTCCCTAATATACTCTCACTTGCTAATAAAATGGGGACACTCTGTTAACCAGTTCTGTACTTGCTTTGTCTTATATATCCATACATTTAAAACATAAAAAAAAAAGACTACTTGAATTGTATTCTATTTCGTGGTTTGGAGGGGAGGGCTAGGGGCAGTCTTGAGAGGGGGAGGATTTTAATGTATAATCCTTTTGTTTGTTATTACCTTGCAATGTTGAGCCATGAAGCCTTTGTTTAAAAAAAATGGCACTGCAATACACAACAAAGAAAATCCTTTATTTATTTTATTAAATATATATGGAAAAGAATGAAAATCAGTCCAAATTTGGGGGGGGGGAGGGGAGGGGAAGGGAAGTGGGTGGGAAGACAGAATAAAAACAGAGAAATTGCAAATAATTGACTTTTTTTTTTCCTTTTCATGTGTCTTTTTTTAAAAGAAACTTAGTTTTTATTTTTTAAAAAGAGAAGTGAAAGCTTTCCTGGATGCTTTGTACCAAAAAAGAAAAAATTAAAAAAAAAAAAAAAAGGAAAGGAAAATCTGTTAAGCAAATAAATATCCATCCAGAATATGAAGCCTGACTTTTTCTTTTACTTTTCATTTATTTTTGCTCCTGGGGTGAGAGTTGGGTGGGAAGAAGGCCACGCCAAGAGCCACTCCCTGTGGAGGAACAGAGTGCGCTGCAGCTCCTCTTTTGGAGCTCAAAATTACAAAAGGGCCTGTGGTACCCTTAAACACAACCATGAAACTTCAATCCTGTGGTAGGTGCCCCCCTGAAACCCCCAATCATCTGTGCAGTGATTCTTGGTGAGATCTGGAGGTGTTTCCCAGCAGCTGTGGGGATTTGCTGAGCTTTTACCAGTTTGAGCTGTTCCCAGAGACCTGAAAGCTGGATGGGAACTGAAGATGGCAAAAAAGAACAAAGAGATGCTGTGTCTAGGTTAGGTTTCCTGACAGATGGTGTTTCCCTGGTTTCTTGGGGTAGATATAGCTTCTCTTTAAGTTTTTTAGGAATCCCAAAGAGCTGCTTTTCATCACATATAACCATCATGCACCACTGCAAATCGGAGGTAAAACACTGCAGTTCCAGTTTGGTAGTAGAGTAAAACAGTGCCCAAGCATCCCTAAAGTGGCAAATCAGTCTGACACCACATTGACTGTGCAGCCCCACTGGCATGGCCAAGGCCTCTGTTGTGCTGTGGGGCAAGAACCTTGCCAAGCCCAACCTCCTGCCCCAGATGATTTGGGCAGGAAAAGATTTTCCATCTTGGAATTGGAGTTGCTCATTTAGACCCTTGGAAATACATGTTTTAAACCAGTTTCTTTTTTAAAATCTGCAATAATAAAAAAAGAATTTTTTTTTCATGTTTTTTTCTCCTGTGATTTTTGTGGTTGATCAGGGAGGGTTTTGTACAGATGCAGGGCTGACTGCTTCCTCTGGACATGTACTTTATTGCAGGTGGAGAAAGGATGTGTCTGCCTTCCTGACCACGTTCCAAGACCTGGCACAGGTTTCCTTTTTATTAAAATGTGTCCCTGTGAAGAGTGAGGACTGATTTCATTGTGCCTTCTGGTTGTCACTGCTGGAAATTTTGCATTTGGGAGCTTTGGTCCTTTTCTGCTCTTTGCTGTGTAAGCCACTGTCATGGGGGGCATTTAGAGATGATTAAAAAGCAAGCAAAACTTCAGCCAAGTCTCTTGCTGCTTTCCCCAGGAAGCAAAGCAGCAAAGCTGGAGGCACCATAAGGGTGATGATGACGTTTCCAAGCATGGCTTTTCTTAAACCCTCTTTTTTGCCTTATGCTGTCAAGAGTCACAATGGGGCCAGACCAGAACAGCTCATTCCTCTGGATATTAAGCGACTGTTCAAGATGTGCCATCTTGCCTTTTGGCTTGTCAAGGATGGCCATTCCTTGCAAGGAGAGACAGAAGCTGCCTCGGAGCATCATCCTGGCCAGAGGGTGGGAGTCTGAATGAAACTGGACCTTAGCTTTGTCTCAAGTATCTTCTGTTGCCTGCAAAGGCTCTTTGCAAGGTGGCAGGTAAGTCGTGGTCTTAGCCTGGAAATCTCAGACAGCAGGCTTGAGAACAAACCCAAGACTGCCATGTTTTCCCAGAAAGATGGGCAGAACTGGCTCTGATTTTTGTCATGATGCCTCTACACGCAGGCGCAGCTCTGAGTGCTTAGCTGCTGGATTGCAGGAGCATGGGAGGCTGCAGCAGTGACTGGCAGTGATCCCTGGGGAGGTACAACTGTCACGTCCGAGCTCCCAATGCACCTCCACATCCAGCCCAGCTGGTCCAGGGACCTCCACCCACTGCCCTGCTGACATGCAAGAGGGTGCAGAGGCAAAGGATAGTTTCGGCAGAGAAGTCCCAAATGCTGCTTAGAGACCCAGGAACAACTGGGAAAGCTAATCCTGCATCCTAGCCCAGCCCCAGCTCGGGCCCCTGGGTCTCAGCATTATCATGTAGCTCTGCAGGCAGCAAAGGGCAAATGTTTTCTTGCATAAAACATCTCTTTGGAGGGCATTTTCACAGGTGATACACAGATACTGGGAAAGAGGGGAGGTCCAGCTTGCTGTGTGGAAGTGGCCACAGTATTATATAAATCAGTGTCTCTGAATTTGTCTGGATAGGGGACAGGAAAAAAAAAAACCACTAACCAACAGTTACTTTTCCTTTCTTTCCCCCCCTCATTTTATATTATTTCTTAGCTTTTTTTTTTTTTTTTTAAACCCAGAATGCAGCTGAGCTGTTACCTAGTTTTCAGTGAGTTGTACTAGTGCCATCACAATGGACTGAGCCTCCAAACTGGTTCCTCTGTATCTCAGAGCAGCTTCATCCCTTTCATCCTGCCTGCTCTCAGAAGTCTTTCAGTGATGTACCTCGCTGCACTAAATGAAGGAACTAGCTGCACCAGGTGAAGGGAAGAACCATGTTTGTTTTTTTTTAAAATCACCTGATTTCCTTGTTGCATTTGTTATTGTCCACTGATTTTTTTAAATGGCTGTGGGGAGAGCCTGAGAAAGGTCCTGTTGTACCATGGATTATTTCACTCAGCAGTAGGCAAGAGTCAGATGCTTTCTGCACCTTTTGTGCTTCTCATTTGTAATGCAGTATCAATAAAGCAAAGCACTTCTAACAAGCTCCTGGCAGCTGATAACTTTCCCCCCTTCACTTTATTTTCTAAAGAGCAGGTGAGTCATAAACTACCCCGAAGCTGGGGTAGCACAGCAATTCCAATGCTCCCAGTGCAGACAAAGGGGGAAGCCTTATTTTCAAAGATAAATAGACCCCATGTCCTAAGAGGGGTCTGTCATTGCCACCAAGGAGCCAGCATTGGCTTTCCCCCCCCCGCAGGTTGCTGAAGGATGCTCTGACTGTCAGCAGGCAGCGTGCAGTGGCAGACATGACTTCAACCTGCTGGAAAGGCACAAGTCCTCACAGGAATCTTGGCCTGCTTTACTGCTGCACTCCCAGCTGTGCACAACCCAAGGAATGCACTTGCTCATTAAAATCATGTCAGAGTTTGCAGAGAGCCCTGCGAGAGCCTCTTTGCCTGACTTCTTCTTGTACCTGCCAACAGCAGACTGAAAGCTGAGGTTTCCAACCTGCCAGGCTCTGGCTCAGGGACCAGCAATAGCCTGAAGGCAGGAAATTTCTGAACTAGGGTGTTTTTTTGACTTGGGCAGCATGGGAGGTCAAACTTGACATGCAAAATGGGCTGTTCTGGTCTTCATCTGGCTGCTTGCAGCTCTGGGTTTGTGTTTCCAGGACAGGCACAGCAGGCAACAGTGATCAGAGGAGAGCCCCATGGTGGAAAACCCATCTTCATGTATGTTCTGCAAAGGGCAACATGACACACAGCTTTGACCAGAAAGTATTAAGCATATCACACTTTCAGATGGAAAAAGGCACTATTCAAATAACCGAGTAACTCCCAGGTAGAGCAGCAGAGACAAGTGCAAAACTTGCACCCTGTCACCAGCAATAAAATACCTGTTTCACTTTTCAAAAATACTTGGAATTAATTCAGCTGATGCTGACTTTTCATTGCTCTCACATCTTGTTCTTGAACATGCTTGTGTTTCTTTGTTGGCCAGCTTTACAAAGAGCATAGCTCACAATTTTAAGTCCGTGAGGTGAAATAGTACCAATGATTACAATGTAAAACAATGTATTTGTATGTTTTTCCATGGGAGAAGTACGGGCACAGTCTCTTTGCCTCCCTGTCCTCCCATCAGCTTGTTTAAATGAAGGTTGTGCTCCTTCTGTACAGGACCACATCCTTCAGCTGTGTCAAACTTGAACTGATTTAGAAAGGCGGTCAAGAGCCAGGGAGCTTATTATAAAGCTTGCCATTACAAACAAATATTATAAAAAAAAATTATTAGCAGACATCTTCCCCCAAAGTATCTAAGTTTCTTGTCTCATTGCCTCTACTGGCAGGCCAATGGTGACTTACCACTTCTGGTGGCTAGAAACCACCTCCTAAATACCAGATGAAGCCACCTATGATCACAATGGCAACGCTGTCTTTTGTGTTCTCTCCCTGGATGGAGGAACCAACTCCTTCATTTCACCAAGGTGACAGCATTTTGGGCACACTTTTGTTAAGCTCCATGTGAGGAGCTGTCTTGGTTTCGAAAGACAGGTGCCTGCTAAGGAAGGCAGGAGCCTCCCTTGCAATGGAAAATGTAACCCCTTCCCTCCCAATCATTATAATCTTGAAATTAAGGGGCTTTCAGGCAAAGATACGAGAAATAGGAATAACAGTTCTTTACTAATATATATAACAGGGCAATAGTACAGAAACACTGGCTTAACCTGACAGGGATACGACCTGACACCCTGTTGGGCAGGGTGGCAGTAGCAGTCTCATTAAATGGTGGCTGCGGTCCTCCTGAAGTGATAGCTGTGGCTCTGTCAAAGTGGTGACCCTGTAGAAGGGCCTGGTCTTCTTCTGAAGGTCCAGTGCTGGTTATGTAGCTCTTATCCTCCAGGAATCCAGTAGGTGAGGACTGACTGTGGTGTTGCAAACCTCAGATTATATCCAGGCAGGAATGCTTGGTTCCTCCCCCTGGGCGGGGCATCTCCCAGTGGGATGATGTAATTTTATGAGTCACGAAGTGAGGCTGGATAGCCCACTAGCAGAAGATATCCGGGCGCCCCCCCCCCCCCCCCCGAGGGAGTTATCAGGGATGTGTCATGGAAGAGATAAAGAACACTACCCCACCTGGTTTTAACAGATGGTGATAGAATACATACTTTTGGTTACATCTTACATTGTAACCTAAGAGCACAGAGACCTATGGTGTTACCCTCCAGCTTCTAAGACAGATTTCTCCTCATTACCCCCCCTCACTAAAAAAAAAATCACCAGTGACAGGAATTTTGGATACTTGATTGTCCTGTCCTAAGCCAGAAGGGCACACTGATAAAGGTAATCTTTGTTTTCTTCACATCTGGGGCATAGCTGAAAAGGGAGGAAGGCAATTACGAGAACATTAAGACTTCATCTTCCAAGACGTTTGCTTCTGTTCCTCCTCCCTCTCCTCTCTATTCCCCGTGTGTAGCAGAGAAAGCGGCAGGAGCATTATTTCTCAAGGCCTACACTGACGTCAATACGCAGGGTATTTATTTATGAAATCGAATCAAACAGTGGGGGAGAGACGAGTGGAGGAAGATGGACGTGCAAAGCTAGCAGCTGCCAAGTTATAATAGAGCAGCTGTCTCCCAGTATTTTTCTATCCTCTTTCTGGGGGAGGGATGCAATGATCAGAGCTTTGGAGGCCCAGGGAAAGCAAGGCGGAAGAGAGAATCAGTGGAGACAGGCTCAGCATCGAGAGCAGAGGAAAGGTGTGACAAGGAGGAATCATTACAAGGTATATAGCCCATTTCTGGTGCTGGAATACTCTGGTGCAGTCCTTATGCAGACACCTGCTTTCAGGCAGGCTCTGACCAGGCTCTAGCAGCCCTTTCCTCTCAGCCTTTTTAGTCTTTATACAGAAAATCCAGAGTTTCTAGCCTAATAAATAATGATGCCTCATTCTCGTTCCCTGTTTTGGCTCAGTCAGCAAAACAGCTGTTTGGGGAGCCCAGCACTGAAGTTAACTTGACAATTAAGTTGTTTCCTGCAGTCAGTGAGAAACAGATTTTCAGAGTATAATTTTTTTCCACCAATATTACCATGTGCAGAAGCATAGGAAGATGAAACTCAGAAAGGGAGAGTAGTTTCTTTTCTTTCCCAAGGAGGATACAGGCACCAGTGCAGAGCAACCACAATGGGGAGGGGAAAAGGAGCCTAAGGAGCACAAGTGACCATGGCAACATGATGCCCTTCAGCTTCAACTCCGGCAATCACTGGGAGAAGATGCCTTTGGGCATCTCTCACCATCCTGGAAGTCATGCATGGAAATGCAAATGGAAGTAGGTGAGGACGGCTTTTGTCTTTCTCTCGCCTGCTTGTGGCCAGCCGGTTAGCATAGGATAGAGCTGGGCAGGGGGAGGAGGGAAAGTGAGCATGGAAATAAAATTCCTTCTCTTTAACTCTCTGGGCTCCTCCAGGTTTATTGTCGAAAGCCTTCCCTGCACAGCTCCTCTCCCAGTCGGAAGAAAGCCTGCTGCGTTGCATGAGGTGCAGATGAAGGAGCCCCGCAGGTCTCCAGGTTTACTGTTAAAGCTCCTGCCTTTCCCGGGATTCCACTGCTGACTTCCCATTGCCTCGGATGAGAGGAGGTGACACTCTGGACGAATTTCTTCCTTTAAGGGAGAGACCTTGCAAACAGCATCAAGGTGTCAGCCAGCCCTGAGTTTATTGTTTTTCCAAAATAAGGAAGGAGAGACATGTTCTGGAGATCCGTTTACAAGTCGGACTATTTCTAGTTATATAATGACACAAGCCTGGCTGCCAGCAAATTGTTGCTCCAAGCTGGGAAAGACAATTAGCTCGCCTCTCAGGGCGGCGAGCGTGCACAATGCCGGCTTTGTGCCACCCTGCCACCGGCCCCGGCATGTGCGGGAGAGCCTGGCTCACCCATCATCTTCAGAGGTGGCAGAGGGAAGAGGGAAAGGAAAAGCCGCCGTGTTCAGAGAGGCAGCGCCCGCAGCTCGGTGGCTGTGCCCGCGCCAGGGCGGGGATCCCTGCGAGGGCTGGGGGCGCCGGGGATGGAGCCCGTCTGCGAGCGCCTTCCTGTCCCGCCACTGACGGGATGACGGTAAATCGGTCGTCGCGCCACAGGGCAGAGACAGCTCTGACCCCTCTGCTGAAAATGGGATGAGAAGCTTCGGTGTTTGGCTTCCTGCGCTTCCTGGTGCGCTGATGGATTTGGGCTTTCGCTGAAACTCCTGGCGCTGCCTGCAGAGTCAGTGGAAAAAATGTGACATCTAGAGATGGGAAATACCTAAGCCGCTCAGAAATGCTCTCACTTCAAAGGGAAAGGCAGCTTCCAGGTGAACTTGCATTCCTGTCCTCAGAGGATGGTGGATGGAAGCAGGGCTTTGGAAAATTCAGACTCTGGTCTGTTTCAAAGCAGCCGGCAGTTAATGATAGCTGGGTCCTGCTCAGACACACACCTGGGGCAAAACAGGCTTCCAGCGCGGTTATGCTGCCAGAACTGCATGCCTGGCCAGGGAGGAAGGTCCTGCCCCTGCTGCCCCCTTGGCACGGTGGGGCAGGGACATGCCATGGAGCTGCACATGAAGAACATCTCTCAGCTCTCCTACATGCAACAGCAACCTTGGTTTCAGCAGGCAGTGACGCATGGAGAGGAAAGATGGTCTGAAATAAAATACCCGATGTCGTCAACAGCCACAGATTAATTCAGTGAAATCGCTCGTTGCTGCAAGGAGTTAGTGAAAGAAAAACATTGGGAAGAGATTGCTGCCTGTGTGACAAATAAGGGTACACAGAGCTGTGTTTTGCAGGGGAAGTGTTGATAAACAACACTAAACCCTCATGCTTCGGGGGAGCTAAGTGATGATAACCTGGGGGGCAGAGGAGACTTCTGCTAGCAGCTTGTTAGTCTCTGAACACTTTTACCTCATTCTCTACAGTGTTTAATTAAATACAGCACTGCTCTGAACCATTCAGGCAGTTTCTGCTTGCCTAGACAAAGGTGCTTTGCAGAATTTTTTCTGTCAAGAGCATGATGAGTATCCTTATGTTAGTACCACTGGTTGCAAATATGTGTAAATCTGCACTGCAGATAAACAGGTGCATCTTCTGCTTGAAGAGCTCCCTCAGTGTTCATAAAGCACACCTGCTCTGCATGCCCATCACACAGTTTCCTGGGTGTCCAACCCATCCCTGTGGATGTCAGTAAAGCCCTAATGGCAACCATGTAGATGCCTAAAACACAATGCTTAGTCCAGCCCAGCAAAAACAGTTCCTTCTGGAAGTGAGTCATATTTCTTCATCTTTCAAACCACTTCAAGCAATTTGTCTTGCAGACTTTCTGACTACATTTACATAAAATGCATCCTTCCTTTCCTTCTATTCTTGGTTCCATGCATGGGGTTATTTTAGATGGTGTTCTCAGAGGTCACTGTGACACACACACACAGAGGGGAGAGCACAGTATGCTTTTGGTAGGTACTCTGTAATGTTTATGCAGGTGGCAGGCTCTTGGTTTCCCTGGGCACTCACCACGGATTTACATGCCAGCACAATGACAGAAAAGGATAAGTTTCTGGCCACTGCCAGAAACGCCATGATTTTGTCTACAAAGTGCAGCTTGTAGACATGAATAACCTCACAAGACCCTGGGAAGATAAGCTGGAGTATGGGTTGCTGGCAAAACTGGGGAGGTGTAAGGGAGGATGGGATCATGGAAAGCTTCCAGGAATGGCTTGTGCATGTGTACGGCATGGTTAGGAACTGTTCCTGCCTGGAATTTGAGTGCAGGCTATTATTTATATTCTCAAAGCTCTGCCAATGCATGGTGCTTGCAGCATTAGAGCTAGAACTCAAGCCCTGAGCAAGCTGGAGGATGTCATTCACATCTGAGAGACGCAACAAGACCCTTCGGAGTCTGAAGGCAAATGAGGCTGGACGATGAAGCAGCCCAAGTCCTTCACAAATTCCACCTTATGGCTTAGTGTCCTTCCCAACTCAGCCAGGTATCTTCAGGTTGGAAAAGAAATGACTGGGGGGGTATATGAGAGAGGTTTCTGAGCTTGCAAGTGGCCTGGGAGCAGGGATGTCGGGAGTCAGGCTTTGCTGTCTCTTCCTGTACAAGAGCAGGCAGCATTACATAAAGTTAGTAGGAGACAGGCTGAAAAACAAACAGAAGGAGATGGTTCCTCATGCAACAGGCAGTAGATCTGTGAATCTTCTTACCAAAGGATGTTGTGGATATGAGAAGCTTGCATGGATTCAAGGAGAGTTCACGGAAGAGAAATCCTCTGAGAGTTACTAAATACATAGAAACCGTATCTGGCTCAGGAAGTTCCTGAGCTGAAAATAGTTGGAGTCGGGGAGAACACTGAGGGGAAGTATTGTACATGCTTGCCCTTGTTCTTACTCTCCCTAAGCTTCCACTCAAGGGCTCTGTTGGGGTCTGCACATTAGGTTAGACAGACCTTTAGTCTGACCCAGTGGAGCTGGTTTTATGTCCTTATGTACCTTCACATACAGACGAGGGGTTCTTGCACGGTTCCTTCCCAAAGCTCACCACCCTCAAGCACCCTCACCACTGCTCACCACAGCTCAGGCACCGTGCACACCTTTTTCCAGGTTGCATTTGACTGAGCAGCTGAAGATCCTGACTGCTGGCAGACAGATTTGTTGAACAACTTAAGGTTTGTGGTGCCTGAAATACACTCACTCTGGAGGTTTGATGCTATCAAGTGTTTGGCAATAATATCACTGTTGGTCACCGCTACCCCCCTCACCTCCTTGATGCCCTATTTGTTCCCATCTTAGCAAACAGTGTGAAAACTACTCCAAACCCAACTGTTTGTTTGCAGTGAATTATAATTCTGCACTGGTCACCATTTGGTACCGAGTTCGGCTATGGAAATTGAGTCCTTATTGACATCTGTGTTAAAAATTGCTGAAGCCGCCAAGACGTGTAAATCTCAGATGAACTGCTTTCGGACTTTATTCATCCTCCTTGGGATATGTTTTAAAGGCTTTATTTGTAGCGATAACAGTCAGAGCCTTTCTCACCCCTCTCTTCCCTGAAAAACAGCATTTGAAAGACGAGTCTTTGAATAACAAGCAAGTGGCCTTGTTAGCCTTCCCTTCACCTCTTCTCAGCTGCTCTCCTGTCCTGGCTCTCTCACTGTGACTTTGAGAAACTGCTGTAAACTAAAAGCAATCAGAACAGCAGTGACCTCTGAAGGGGAATTAGGAAAAAATGGTCTGGAAAAAGATGAAAAAGCATAAGAAAATACGTATACCTGGAGCTTGCTGATCGTCTTCTCTCTCCCAGACAGTTAAAGGGAGAAGCATGCACGGCTACAGCAAGAACTATCTTCTGAGATGAATATATCAGTTCAAGATTTTGGAGATTTCATAGCAAGCCATCTGTTGGGGAAACAAAAACCCTAGCTCTGTTGCAGTTCAAAACTTGCTGGGGTCAATGATGTCCAAGTATCAGCACGTTTGCAGCACTGCAGGGGTTACTTGATGCAGAATTATGGTCCTAACTTTGCTATCCTTTTTGTCACACCAACTGTGGAACTGTGGATCCCCACTGAGGAAGTTTCAAAATTAGCCAAGCACTGCTCGGAGATCTCCAAAAGTGGACTACTGTCGCAATGGGTGTAGTGGGATTTTTGCCTCAGGTGACATCCACAACACCCACATTATCGTTACTCATTTTTTTTTGCTGCTGCTCAAATAATGGCAGAAACTATTCTTAGCAGCTTGGACCCTAATGTTTAAGAAAAAAAAAAAACCAAAACACAACCCTCCCTCCCCCCCCTTTGAGCCATTTCCGCAACAATAACTTGTAGCAGGGAGGAAAGAGAGTAGGCCAAAATATGTAGCTCTCTTCGCCAAATAAGGACCCTTGTAAGGGCAGGCGCCAAAAACTGCAAGGCTTAGGAAGGACAGGGAGGGCTTTGGAGTGGAAGAGTGAACAAGCATGGCCATCAGGTCACACCCACATGAATAATACCTCTCACTTCCCTTGAATTGTACATTGTAATAAAGACCTAGCTGCCTTTTTTTGGTATTCCAGCGTCTGCCTGAGAAGAGTCAGATGTGAAATTAGGTTTCCTGTACCTTAATAGACTAATTTAGTTTAAACTAAAAATGAGGGCACATGTACTGTTGGGAGTCAAGAGGCCTCAAATGACATATGTCTCCTTTTCAATACTTTTCTTTTTTTGGTGTGTGTGCTCTGTGAATCTAAACATTGATTTAAAAGTGTTTTCTTGAAAATTTCTCCCAAATTTTAGAAGTTTACCACTACTAGGAACCTGATTTGTGCAAGTGTTGTGTGCGAGCATCTGCAAAACCAAAGGTGATCACATCTGCTCAGTTTCTTGGGACCCTGTGGAGGCTCTGCCATACCATGGGGAAATATTAACTCCTAACTCCTTTCGTTGTCCTCAAAGTTTTCTGTCTTAACAGCTGTGCTTGCCCATAACACACTGGCTCACCTGCCTTCCTTCTGAGCATCTGAAGGAGAATCCCTGGATCATGTTATCCTTCCAGTGTGCCTCATGGCAGGAAAGATGCAGATTCTGTATCTTAACTGCTACGGGATATTACAGCAGGGAAAGAAATGTACTTCCAGTAGACAATTGCAAAAACCTCATGCTGAAATATGATGTTTTCCTTCAGAGGCCCATAACAGGTTTCCCTTCTCACAGAGGGAACATCGATGGGAATTTCCCTGGTGACTGTGAGTACACCATCTTTATCTGAAAGTAACTCATGATAAATTTTTCCATGGAAAAGTTTTCCCTGTGACCTAGTGAAGGCTGTTAAGTGTCTCAGACAGTCCTGGCTGAACTTTCTTACACTTTTAAGTTCTGCGTTGCTAAAAGAAGCGTTTGCAGTTTTGCCACAAGATTAGCTCTGTCCCCTAGTGTTAAAGATACATGACTGGCAGGAGACTGCTCTGCCCAGTTAAAAATGAACATATATTACTGCTCACTTCACTCAGAGAATAGCAGCTTTTAGGACAAGATACAATGAGAAAAAGATGGAAGAAAGGTTACACAGATATTAGAGTTGCTGAGTTCAGAGTAAACAGACCATGTCAAACTCTTCTTCAGGTCCAGATGCCTTATTGCCCTCCCATCTTACAAACAAACAGCTTTGAAAAAAATTAAGTCAAAATTGGTGCCAACTCTGATTCATGGACAAAAACTTCTGCCATGAGGCCTTTCTGGAGTTTCCATGCCTCTAAAGATCTAAGATAGTCTGATGGTACCCCCAAATACCAGAAGGAGTCATAAGGCATGTCACCCCTTTTTCTGCCATCTCCTTTTTCACCTGTAAATCCCTGCCACATCCAGCAACTCTGTGATATGTTTGGGAGTGGACATAAGGCTCTTTTCTTGAAATCTTACAAATAAACCTTAAGCCCATTGTATTCCAGACACTCTGTATTTTGGGAGGTGGCACTGGCTAACTCACTGGGTTTATGGCACATGTTTTCTGCGTTGGTTCTCTGATTGAAGTCATAAAAACTACCATTAAGCCACTCCTTTTATAACCAGTGCCACTTATCACCCAGTCCCTCCTACTCAAGCAAATGGCAGAACACCAACTGCGGGTGCATCCCAAGTCGTCTCCCAGGGCTGTGTTGTATGGTTACACACTGACATTATTTCCTGAGATGGAGCAAACTCAAACCTAATTTTTAATAAGGTGTGATTTCACCTTGTTAAGAAATGCACCTTCTCCAACACTGCTATGTTGTATCAATGTACTGCTTCACCCAATGGTAAGGACAGATAAAAAGTGGCAGCTCTTGTGCTGCTTGTGGCTTTTGCCGGCCATAGTTTGCTCCCATGGTTTCCTCGCCTCTGGCCAATATGTTTCTGCGGTCACCCACAGGCTCAGCTGCTAAGCCCACAGGGGCAAGGGCCCTCCACATCTGGAAGTCCTGACCAGATCAAGCTCTGGGGCCACAGCAGGAGCCACCACACTCTTTGCCGCCACCTCCTCCTCCCAGCCAGCTGGAAGGAGACGAGAATTTCCAGCTCTCTTGTCCTTCTTTCTTCTTAAAGTGGAATTTTAAGGAACTGTGTCAAGTCAACAGTCTGTGACAAAGACAAAAAAAAACAACAACAAAAAAAAGCATATCAGGAACACCCTGGAATTTCCTAGTGATTGCTGATAGCAGATGAAAGCCGCTGAAGAACAGCATCGATGATTACGATGATTAATGTTTCTTTCCATGTGAATGCTGCTGAAAGAGGACAGATTGTGTGCCTTGAGAGAGCAACATTCCTCTGTCTTGCTCATCTGCCCCTTGTGAAGACCTTTATCTGTTTTTCAAATCCAAAAATGGCTCATAAGAAAATAAGTCCTTCCAGCCTCACAGGTTGTGTCATTATCCTAAGCCTATCCTCAGAAGGCCGGTCAAAATTAAACCGACAATACTTCAGGTCTTTCCCCTCCCATTTATTCCTCTGTCTGCTAAGGGGACCCCATTTTAATTATTATTTAGGAAAAGACAGCTGCTTCCTGTTTGTATCATTAATTTATTTTGTTTCCTGAAGGGAAGCTTCGGTGAAAAGAATCTTTGGATAGCTTGAACGTCTTACAAAATATCTCTGGCTGCACGGGCCAAGGTTAAATACAATAGCTAGGTTTATTTTTAAATGATTATTATTTTTCTAAATCCATGCCAAAGCAGAGACTAAAATTCTAGCACACATAACTAAGCTTTTACAGTAAATTCTGCCTTTCCTACATAACTCCCCAGAAGGGAGACAGACATTCTTAGTTACAACAAAAGCTAAAACACCGATTTCCCTCCAACTCTTATGAAAACCAAGGCCGGAGGGAGATGAGGTGTGGTTCCCTTTCTCCAGTTTCTCAAAACCTCACGCTCTGGTGAATTTGATATGCTGAAATCATTCCTGGCCATCGTGATAGCCTTTCACAATGAGATGAGTGGCTCAGTGTGCAATGAACATTATTTGTGCCAATTTTAACAAGGTTTTCGACACTGTCTCCTATAACATCCTTATAGACAAACTGATGGAGTATGGATGACATAAAAGGACAGTGAGGTAGCTTGAAATCTGGCTGAAGTGCTGGGATCAAGGGCCTGCAGTCAGTGGCATGTAGCCCATCTGGAGGCCAGTCACTAGTGGTGAACCCCGGGGGCTGATACTGAGGCTGGCACTGCTTAACTTTCTCATTAATGACCTGGATGATGGATCTGAAGACACCCTTGATAAGTTACAGAAACAGAGCACATGGTTGTGGTGCCATTCAGAGGGACTTCAGGAGGCTGGAGGTATGGGTCAACAGGAATCTCACAAAGTTGAAAGGGGAATGTGACGTCCTGAACATGGAGACGGATAACCTCAGACAGCAATACAAATCGGGAGACGATCAACCAGCTGGAAAACAGCTCTGCAGAAAAAGACCTTAATGTCCTGGTGCACAACAAGCTGACCGTCAACCAGCAATGTGGCCTCATGCCAAAAATGCCAAAAACATCCTGGGCTGCATTATGAAGAGCATTTCCAGCAGGTCCAGGGAGGTGATCCAACCCTGGAGAGCTGTGTCCAGTTCTGGGTGTCCCAGTACAAAGCATGGATGTGCTGGAACAAGCTGAGCAAAGAGCCCTAAAGGTGATTAAGGAATTGTGACATCTATCATGCAGGGAGGAACTGAGAGCACTGTGACTGCTGAGCCCAGAGAAGAGAAGTCTGTAGGGGAATCATATCACCATGTATAAATATCTGATGGGAGAGGAAAGATGGAGACAGACTCTTCCAGTGATGCCCAGTGGCAGGATAAGAGGCCATGGGCACAAGCTCTCCTAGAGTGGCAGTGAGACACAAGTCGTACCACCAGTGCCATCCTTGACTACGTGAGGAGCTGTGAGCTCCACATTGCACCAAGTCAGGTCTGTTAGAGCATTTTTGGAGGCTGTTAACACTGTCCATTTCCAAGCCCTCCACCCAGCCCCCATTCACCATCTCACTGCTTTGGCCTCATCCCTTCCATTTGTCCTAGCTGAGAGGCACCCACTGGCCCTGGAAGCCTCTCTGCTGTCGAGTCTTGCTGCTGGGAGGAATTATTTGGCACCAGCACTATAGATCTTTTCACAAGACCAAAGATTATGGGAGGTTTTATTTAATGCACATGAAGTAACCCCTTGCCCCCTGCACTGTTTTTTCTGGTTTTCTTTCTTATATTTGGTTCTCTCCTTCACTAGGAGCTTTCACATGCCAAGTTGCTTTGATAAAAACCACTACCTGAGAAAGAAATATTGTACAAGTTCTTTCTTCTACTCCCTCTTTCCATACTGAGTATAGCTTAAAACTAAATAATGAGCATTTGTTTTCTTAGGAGAGTATTTAGCACTGCAAATTCAGCCATGAGAGGCAGGATATGATAAGATATACTCCAAATAATGGTGTTGAAAACACTTAATAACAAAGTGGACAAGGTTTTATATATAGGGAAAGCTACACTTTATTCCTTGCACATCAAGTGACTAAAATGCCTGACAATTTGCTGTACCCTTCCCTGGGTAAATAACTTCATCTTGAAGTGAACACTTAGTTTGGCAAAGTTAAAAGCTACTGAAAAGCAACCTTTTAAGAGAAGTACCAGATAACTTTTGGCGTAAGCCAAGATTGCTGACAGCAAGCCAGTGCAGGATTTCCAGCAGAAAGTGATTGATGCACATGGGCTTGCATAGAGAAAGAAAGGTGGGATGAGCAATGTGCTGGAGAAGGCACGTCCTCCTACGCCATAGAAACGTGGCACCCTTGGGCTGCACATGACAAGCAGCATGAATGAATGAGTGTGGCAACCGCACGCAGAATTAACTTCTGCCACATCCCGGGATTTCTTCCCCCAGGAAAGAAATAATATTACAATGTGCATTAATGAGCATTCTGTGCAGGCAAGAACCACTCTTTACAATTGTGACTGAATTTGAGGTTCGTCCCCCCAGGACTAACTGCAACCAGTTGTGACGGTTCCCAGTGTTGTCTGGAAACTGGTTAACACGTACAACGGTGCTACAACATTTTCCAACATCACCCATGTCCAAGGCTGGGCTCCCACTCTACTGCCGTGGCTGGCTGAGGCGCAGCCCTGGAATTATAAAAGACTTCAGCTTTATTTTTTCTCCAGGAGATGGGCGGGAGACTTTTGATGGTACTATTTCCTGCTGGATGGACAGAATTTAGAAGAAAAATAAAACTTTAACCTCTTCACTCAACTATAGTGAGAAGACAATCTCACCATTGGGCAAGGCTTATTCTGCTGGGAAGCTTAGGCTATTCCCATCCTGGGTATAACACAAGGTCAACAGCAGCAGTCTCCAGGAATATTAATCTTTCACCCCTCAGACTGTGCCACGGGTAATTAATCACTTGATTGCATAACTTCTTGTAAGACAGGAAAAATAAGCTGCCTTTGCCAGCTTTTTGGACAAGCTATTTCACATACATTTGAACTTTCTTCCAGTACTTGTTGGGTTTTGATTGCAATGAATGAATTCCATCCAAAGCCTTTCCCAGCCATGGAGGAGCCAGACAGCATGGAGGCGCACAACGTCCCAGTGCAACTCTGGGGAGTGGGTCACTGTGCTGTTTTGAGGGGGTCTGTCCGGCCTCCCAATGGGTGGGGAAAGGTACAGCATCCAGCAGAGCAGCTCAGCCCAGGGGGAATAGCAGAGCACCACGTTACCCTGCATTTTACATCTGTATGCAATTGAAAGCAGGATCTGGCCGAGTTGTTGCCGACTCCAGAGAGCTGCAACTTGCTTAAGAGTAAGGAAATCCTGGAGTTTAATCCTAGAAAGTGAAGTTGTGTTTTGCTGCGATCACCTGGGACAAACCACTGTGATAGGTCCAGCTGCAGGAGATCTTCGGGCCCTGGAAATCGTGAAAGGCTGTGGGGTATTGAGCCAAGTGCGTTGCTGGAATGGTTGAATATCAGCTAATCCCATCTCCCCAGCATGCTTCAGGACTCTATCTTCCTTTCTATAGCTTTATTAAATGGCTGTGAGAAACCGAGGTTTTCTCTAAAAACATTTTATATGAGGTGGTAATGAAATGGGAAACAGTGATCCAAGGCTATCTTGTGCCTCATGCTCACAGGGACCACTCCCATAAACCAGCTTGCTTCTAACCCTGAGCCTCTAATTTTGGGTGAAGATGAAGGCATTCCTGACTGCCTCAATACTGGCGCACCCCTCAGCAGCTCTGAGCATTTCACCACCCCACTGCTGCTTCCCAAAGCGGGTGGTGGCCATCCTTTGGCTCTTTGGATTGCCCCAGTTAAATATTTGGTGAAGCTTCCCACTCACCATCTGAGTGGCTCAGAACAATTTCTTCCTGTACTGCCTTAACTTAATGGTGATACATGGTGACATGGCAGCAGTCATGAGTTAAGTGCTCTCCTGAGTCCTAAAGTGGAGGGTTCTCAGTCACACACTGAAAAAATATTTAGTGGCCACAAGAACCAGAACTAGATGAGACTGATGGATGCAAGCACTATTCCTTAACAGGTCCTGGAAAAGCATTCGGGAAGCTTGGTTTGAAAGTGTTCCTGCAAAGGTCATTTTGTCCTTTGGCTCTAGGTAGCCCTTTGGTAAAACCGGAGAAAATTTCCATGTCTTAAGTGTTTTGAGATCCTTGCAGGGAAGATGCAAATAAAGTGGATGCCTTAGATATGGCTATGCAAGGCTACCTCATGCTCCAAGCGCTACATGGTGACACAGGGGGAACTGGCACAGTGAAATGCAGTTTTCCAAAGCCACAATGACTGGGGACAAGAGAGTAGAGTAGAAATCCCATGAACATGCAGTCACACTGCAGATGCTGCCATAGAGGGTCATTCTTGCAGCTCATCTGCCTAACCTAAGGCTTCCCAAACATCTCTGGAAGAAAGGAGGCCGTGAGCACTTGATCAGGGCACCAGAGACCTCCAAGAAATACCCTACAGGTTTTTAGCTGGTTGCTCTGCCTTATGCTTCATGGAGCAAAACCATCTATTAAGCAAGCTCCGATGAGAGTTCTGATATATTCCCAGCCATGCACATGTGCTCCTCCTGTGCAATGTGTGGCCACCAGCGGGTCACACTCCATCTGGCCACAGTTAAAGGGCTATCAAGAATAGGTCACCCACATGAATTTCCTCCAAATCTGATGTTGCACCAATGTAATGACACGACGCTGCTGAAATACAGACAAATTAAAACCAAGGCCAGGCACAGCTATTCCCCAGGTACCTTTCACATGAATAAACAAGATAAAGTCTGGGAAGAAAAGCACAGGAAATGGTTCTATTTACAGCATGATCACACATCTTCCAAAAGCAACTGAGCCAGCTGGACAACTTACTATCTTGAACCACTCTCCTGCTGCAGGATGCTGCCCCTTCAGATTGGTTGGCAAGGAACTGCGAGTAGCTCAGAAAGCAACCGCCCAGGCAGTTCAGACATCAAAACAGATAATAACTTCCAACCGGCGACGGTGAAATGCAGGTGAGGACAGAATAGAGGGGCTGATGCCGTCAGCCAATTAGTGAGTAACACAGCAGGCAACTAGATGATTTTGAGACAGCAGCAAAAGAACCAGTAGGAACCAGTTCACCCAAATATCTCATGGCTCATGGACCATGAAGCATTCCAGCTTCCATCTGTGGAAACCTTGCTGACAGCTCAGTTTCCTGGAAGGGGAATCTGCTTTAACCAAGGTTTAGCTACTCCCATGACAGGCAATGCAGGACCAGCTTAGGTCAGAACTTAGGAGGTTCAAAGCAACTGCAAAACTCCTCAAGAAATAATATTTCATGGTCGCTTGGTAAGTGCACGAAAGCCTTAGCCATCCTCTTCCTCACTTTCTCCACCCCTAATGGAGGACAAGAAAAGAGGAACAGCATAGTCTGACCAGTTGGGGGGATCACCTTATAATGACCAGCCACCTTATCATGACCAGCTACAGAGGCTTTGGGACAATAATATGCCATAGATGGGTGCAAATCAGCTAATTTACATTAAAAGTAATGGAGCATCTAAGATGAGCAAGCCGAGGATTGTGTTTTCATAAACAAAATTCAAATAGCTGAAGGTGAGGTCACTGGTTGCTGCTGAGTGGCATTCTTACATTATGTCTTGATCAGTGGTGGACAAAGCTGGTTTTCAGCAAGGTGTCTACCAACACCAGGCCCCTGTGTTCAAAGTCCCATGATCTGGGTTTGAAGGAATTGCTACAGTCAGGAGCAGTTGCTTTTATCCTAGCTGACTGCAAATCAAACATTCCATTTTGATAAAATAAAGGCTAAATCACCCTAGATTTTGCACACCTGTGCAAAAGTGTTCGGATGTGTGAGTGTAGGCAGGAATTATTGAGGACAGCAAAATTAAGAAAGCTTCAGTTTGCATAATATCTGCAGTCTGTGAGTTAACATGAGACTGCTGCTGCCTCATGCATTTCAAACTTTCCTGAGCAACTTTGTAAAGCATTGGTGGGGCAGAGGAAGATTTTGCTTTTCTCATTTACAGGACAGCTCAGCAAACGAGGCAACTGAATCAGTGGCTTTGGTGGGACACCTGCTGCCCATAGCAGAGTCCCAGAAACAAAAATATCTGTGGAGTCCATTTTGGATGTGAGAAGAGAGACCTGCGAGCATAATGCTTGTGGCTAAAGATGATGATAAAATGCTGACTTTACTGATTTTTTTTCCTTCACTCACCTTTCCCCTCCAAGGTGGTTGCAATGAAATGCCAAACTCCTTGCTGAAAGTCCTAAGGCACTTGGAGAACAGGGAGGCGATTCAAGACAGCCAGTACAGCTTCACCACGGGCAAGTCCTGCCTGAACAACATGGTGGCCTTCTACGATGGAGTGACTACAGCAGTGGACAAGGGAAGGGATACAGGTGTCATTTATCTGGACTTCTGTAAAGCCCTTGACATGGTCCCCCACGACATCCTTCTCTTTAAACTGGAGAGGGATGGATTTGATGAGTGGGCTGTTAGATGGATAAGAAGATGGTTGTACGGTCACATCAGTGGCTCAGAGTCCCAACAGACGTAGTGACAAGTAATGTCCCTCAGGGATCTGTATGAGCACCAGTGTTATTTAATATCCTTATTAATGACACAGGTGAAGGGATCATGTTCTGGGCTGCATCAAGAGAATCGTGGCCAGGAGGTTGAGGTAGGTGATTCTTCCCCTCTACTCTGCTCTGGTGAGATCCCCCCTGGAGTGCTGTATCCAGCTCTGGGGTCCCTCGCACAGGAAAGGCACAGACTTACTGGAACAAGTCCAAAGGAGGGCCACCAAGTTTATTAGTGGGATGGAGCACCTCTCCTATGAGGAAAAGCTGAGAAAATTTGGGTTGTTCAACCTGGAAAAGAGAAGGCTTCAGGCTGAACTAATTGCAGCCCTCCAGGACCTGAAGGGAGCCTACAGGAAAGATGGAGAGGGATGGTTTACAAGAGCATGTAGTGATAGGACAAGGGAGAACGGCTTCCAACTGAAAGAGAGTAGTTTTACAATAGATATTAGCAAAAATTGTTTACTTGAAGGATGGTGGGACACTGGAACAGATTGCACAGAGAAGTTGTGGAGAAGTTGTTGATGGGGCTTTGCTTCCAACTCCATCTCTAGAAGTGTTTAAGGCCAGGTTGGATGGGTTCTGAGCAAGTTGGTCTAGTGGAAGGAGCCCCTGTCCACGGCAGGGGAGTTGGAACCAGATGATCTTTAAGGTCTCTCCCAACTCAAACCATTCTATGATTCTATTATTCCTTAGGTTATTAATGTCTAAATACCAGCAAAACATTTTCATTGCTACTTGTTTACTAGAGAATGGAGAAGAAATATCTCAATATTATTTCCAACTCAGACAAGAGGAAGATGGGTAACCCCTTTTCAGGACAGTGTTTTATCTGGGTCTTCAGATTCTGTTTACCTTCTATGCTAATTTGCTTGCTTTGTTTGACCTTCTAACAGGTACTTTTCCCATTCCTCCTAGATTTTTGGCATTTTATGTGGAGGATTTGACATAAAAACTAAGGAGGATGTGAAGACTCATCCGCTACCTGCTATAACTATACTGCATGGCATTATAAAGGTTTTCCTCTCCCGAGGATTGCATGTGGTGGAGAAGTGTGTCATGTGGCTGGACAGCAAAAACTTCAAGAAAGTGAATTCTGCCATCAAACAGACATGCAGATAATTTAAAAGAGCTAAATAAATTGTTCCTTCAGCAAGACCTTCAGGGTGTTACTATACCAGCAAAGGGGTGTCCAGGTCATGATTGGCACTGCTAGCTTCCTTCTTTTAGGCAAAACTTACCACTAGCAGTGGAATTCATGAAGGTAGAAGAGGAATTCCAGGAGCAAATAAATCTTTCCAGGGATGCATTAATTATCTTACCACTTACATGTTCTAGGCCAGACAGTTGAAAATAATAAAAAACAAACCCTGAAGGAACTTTGCTCGAAATGAGCCAGTTGCTGTGAGGACATTAATGTACTGAGCTGTGAATTTGGCTGCCGAAATTCAATAACCAAGAAGAATCAATATTTTGGTTGGGAAATATTGAAGTCACTGGTTTGGTTGGAAACTCTATTCATCCAGTTTTCCTGCTAGGTACCGTTAACCCTGTCACTCTCCACACCCCAGTCCATGCCCATTTGAACTGGAGGGCCAGTCTGCAAGTTGAATGGAGCATAGCTGTGCAACAGCATAACAGACTGGCCAGGATGCAGTGTCCTCTGCTAGCTTGGCCATGTGGTCGTTGTTTACATGTCTCAGGGTCTTTAAGTGACTCCAGTGGCTTTAGCAACACGATATTCTGCAAAAGAAAATGTATTTAGCCCACCAACATGACCTTTACAGAGCAGCTGCTTCCAATCTCCACTGCTTGCTGCTCACTAAAGGGCTCTAGAATGAAAAGAATCCAACACCTGTCTCTTGGGTGTTCATAAGACCAAGTTTGTCATAAAATTGTTGTGATGCCAATCAAGGGAGACCCAGAATTTAATTGCAACCTTAGCATGTGTTCCCACTGTAATATCCCTCACCACGCCAGGATGCAGTGCCTTTGCTTTCAGCCACTTATGTGCCAGGAAAAATTGAGGCAAGAAGAGTAAAAATAGGCATTAAACATAGGACAATTGTTGTCATTGCATGTTAGCAACTTCACTTCCCTGCTGCTGTGGAGATGGCACATGGAGGAGACATGGACTGTCCCAGAGCCAGTTTTGGATCACTTTGTAGATGGATGTATTTTCTGTAGACTGACACTCATGCTTTTTTCAAGGAGAGAATTTCTGCTTGCCAAAATGCTTCTGGAGCCTGTGCGGACCTTCCTGTCCCCCTCAGTGCTCACATACATGCTCACATTGCAGACAACCTTACAGACAACACAGCTCCTGTAGCACCAGGGAGAGCTTGGTGTGCCAGGCTCCCAAACATGAAACCCAACCTGAGCAGCCTGCCTGCAGCAATTAGTCTTTGACACAAATGACTATGGGTTGTCCTATTCAGTCAGCCATCCTACCATCCTCTGGCTATTCAAGCACAATCACTGTATCTGCAGCCACAGAAAAAAAAGAAGCTCTGAATTCTTTTTGGCAACTGCAAAGAGCTGGAATGGCCAGGAAAAGATGAAATCTCCACTAGGTCAGTTGTTTTTTTTTTGATTTTTGCAAACCATGTGTTTAAAATGCTTTCCCGCCCAAGGAGACTTCATATGAGGGAAAGTAAAGCTAAGTTACAACTTCTTAAAAATAGGACACAGAATTTTCTATTTTCTTCACTCCCCCATTACCATGCAGAGCCACCCCACCCACATGAAACTGCTCTCTGATTCACTCTCGTGTCTCACTTGGAGAGAGACTTTCCACCAGCGGGGGCACCTGGTCAAGAACATGACATTCAGGGTGATGTTGCCTCTTTACACTTCAAATAATTTCATACAGCTTTATATCTATGACTACAGGGACCTTTGCATACACATAAGCATTACCAATGGAAGAGACATGTTGTCACATCCTTGCAGTAAGTATAGAGATCAGATCTTCTGGAAAATTAGTCTTCTTGGGCCAAGCTGACTCAGTGGCTCAAACAATCAGACTTCTCTTCTGTATCAGTTCGTTTGCAGTGTGACGCTCCTCAGGCAGCAAGTCACCCTCTGCTATTCTGGGAACACACATTTGACCTCTGTCACAGGGCTTCATTGTCAACATATGTCCACTGGGAGCCTCAGCAACTTCTCCCATTGTCTATTGTCTTATAAACAGGCTTATAAAAGCGCTGCAGCAAAGTCAATAATGCACCAAAGTGGAAATTGCTGGTAACTCAAAAGCTTGACTTCAAACTTCTATGTCTCGCAGTACTAGGAGAGGCAAGCCAAAGGGGAGGAACACACAGCTTGCTTTTCTTGATGTCCCCACACCTTCATGCTTGTTTGTGTCAGGATGCAGAGCTGCCATGCTGCTGCAGGGTTGCTCAATGCGTGGCAAGGAGGAGCCCACTGATGCCAAAAGCATCGTGTCAACTGGGGTTCCTGGCCTTCAGTGGCTTCAAGGGGAAAAACTGGAAAAAGAAAAATAGGAAAGCTGGTGGCAAAGAAGCTTTCCTGGCTGACCCTAAAGTGAAGTGTAATTTCTTCTTTACCAAAACTCCCAGTTTGTGGCTGAGCTATTGTAGTAAGCACAGAAAAATTTGTATTTTTGCACTTAACAACAGTGAAGTCACTCAATTTAATACATGAATGAAACAAACCCTTGGGAGCATGTTCACCCATAGGAAGGTGGCATCCTAAGGAAATATCCCATGAGATCAGTTTAATCATCTGCAGTTTCATAACCCTCAACCTCCAAACTTTGATGTGCAAAAGCAAAATCCCTTCTTATTTTTGAGATGGCCCCACCACTTCCAATTTATTGCTGCGGCCAAGCAAAGGACATGCACAGGCATTTTGGGAAAAAGAGCTAAGTTCTTCCCCATGCAGAGCAGCATCCGGTATCCGAGCAAGATACAGCTTACTTCTTCTCCTGGACCACCAGATCTGACAGAGGGAACAGGAAAGGACAAAGTGGGAAAACCAAAGACTTATATTAGTGTTGCTGCCAGAGGCATCCTATCCACTTTGGTGACAGTGAAGGGGCACTACATCCCTGAGAAACCATCAGTTCCAGGGCCAACCATACACCAGCTGGTGGGACATGCTGTGCTGTTAACCACTAATGCTCAGCCATGGGCAAAGGGAAGCTATCAGTGTGACCGGGGCTACACAAGCATGGGAAGAGCAGAATAATAATAAAAAAATCACTTAACAAAGAGGAAAATAGAGAGGAAACATGAAAGAGACAGACAAGACATTGTGGACTCCACTAGACACCCCTGTTGCACCTCTTCCCACATGCCACCAAAGGTGGTGAGGTCAAGGAAGAGTTTTGAGTCTCTCTTTAAATTTTTAATGCACTTTCAGTGTGTCCTCTCCACTGCCCCACAGCTATTTACTGCCCGTGGTCATGTCTCTTTCATCTGGAAAGCAAAGGCTCCCATCCCAACCGAGAATATTTAAAAGTTGCTCAAGTGTCTGCAAAGGTTATGTTGCCCTGTTTTCTGAAGGCAAAGCAGTTTTATCTGGAAAAGGAAGAAAAACATTTAACAGCAGCAGTAGCAACAACAACAAAAACTGAACAACCCATGGTGTTTGTTTACAAGAGCACATTCATTGGTGTCTGGGGGGTTGACTCAGTCCAAAATGAAAAGGAGTGGCACCAGGCAAGCTCTTGATAAACAAGTCCACCTCCCACCATGAGGTGGTCTGAGAGCTGGCTTTCCTCACCTTGCCAGGCAGCCCTAGCCTTCTCCCTCAAGGGATCCTTCCCTTCCATGAAACCCTGTGAAAGGATGGCTTTGGGCTACTGACGGGCGAGCAGCTGCCACCCTTCACTGTGTAACCCCTGCAAGGTAGAGAAGGGTCTTGGCATGAAAATCTGGGGTCCATGTCTGTTTGGCCATCCCTATGGAGGAAATGGGAAGGTCTCACACCCACATCCGCTTTGCTCTGCAGGGCTGTGTCCTTCCTTGGTGCTTTGCATGCCTGACTACATGAAGGAGACCTTAGCTTGTCTTACTTGGCACACGGGGAAAAGCAGAAACTCCCACAAAGAATGCCAGATCTCATCCAACTCCATCTGCAGCCATCTCACCAATCACAACTGTGTAGGCAAGACAGAAAGGTTGTACTTGAGCTGCTCCTGGTGCATAACACATCATCAGATCATGCAGCCTCATTCAATGATCAAAAGGACACAGTAAAGCCATCAGGATATGTACTAATATGGGTATAACACATGTATAAAGAAGGCTAAGTGAAAGCCTCAGTAATAGCATCTGTGATTCACTGGCCATCCCAACTCAAGTTGTAAAGTACAACTCACCCAGCAGACACACATCCAAAACACCTCCGAAAGATCAACAGTCACACACTTTCTGAAATTTCACTTTTAGCCATGATTAATACCTGAATTTTGGAGTTAGTAATACTATGTTGCTTCTCAAAAGCAGGGTCATCTTCCTTAAATTGAGCAAATGCAGATTTGCTCTGAGCACTGAAAAGAAGTACTTTTAAAGGTGCAGAGTTGCAGTGTTGCCAAAAAAAATTCATATAAAAGGATCAACTCTCTAGAGCCATCAGCATCTTCACTCCTCACTGTACATACAAAGAGTGAGGAGTCCATTTCCTCCCTGAGCCCAGGCAGTGGGAGCGTACTTTGCTTATATGCTGTCCTCTAGAAAAATGTTTTCTCTACATCCAGCCCAACAGAATCTGTGTCCATGTCATGATGCAGGTGAGCAGAAGGGCTTTTGGAGGGGAAATACTGCCTGGTTTCAGAATTACCCCCCTCTTCATGGCCCCCACATCAACCCCAGCAAATGAGTGTCCAGCTTTGGTTCTACAACTGCATTACTCAGCTGATCCTCCTTTAGCTCTGATTTCAGTTCTCAAAAGTGCTTTGCTATTCAACATGGAAGTAAAGCAGCCGTTTGGACCCTAAAGCTTGAAAACCTCAGGAGTCACCAATCTTCCATTTATGCCTTTCTTATGTGGTCCAGACACATTTTTCAGGCTTGTAGCATCGTCTGAACCCTATTTTCCTTCATTTTGCCTCTGAAATTGGCACTGAAGTCTGTTTGCACTATGTAATCAAAAGGTGTATTTGTCGCCGCAGCACTACATCTCACATGGAAAATGGTCTCTCTCATTCCTTCCCCCTGTAATTCTCAGAGTGGCTTGGCACTGTCAGGGACAGGTGCTTAGGAAATGCTGATATATGGCAATTTTATGTTACTGCATGAAGCTGAAAGTTGTTCGCAATACTGATGTGACAAAGGACTACTACTCTGCTTCAACTGAACTTTGAATTTATTAACAGCATGCAGGCTGGGAACGAGAATAGCTGGCAAACCTGCATCCTCTAGCATCTGTAGAAAGACATTATGAGTTGAAACCCCCTTATTCCATTAAGAAATGATTTCAGAAATCCAGAGCACAAGTGGCAAGTGCTGATTGGCTATTGGTGATGTCAGACACATGTCAATAATATTACTTAATGGGTTTTCCTTGTCTTTATTCATAAGTTCCATTTCACGCAGCCATTGCCCCAAAGGGTAATTATGACACTTTTTGGGTGGCTTTGCTCTTTTGGCCTTTGGCCTCATGCCTCAGAAAACCACCCAGGGTATCCAATCTCATAGAAAGTCTTTGTGGCCAGTGCGCTTTCTGGAGCAGGTACCTTTTTCTTTTTTTTCCTCCTAACTTAAATAAGCCATGTAAATGTTTCAAAATATCCTTAGTTTCCATCAGTCCTATGACATCATTGCCCACCCCAAAGGAAGAGCTACGCCCCACACCTCTGGCCAGCTGAGGAAAACACCACTGGTAGGATGCTCATTTTTCTTGGAGCGGAATAACACATACGAGAGCATGTTCTATGTGAAAGGACATTTTGGAGCAACAGTTTTACTTAACATTGTATATTTACACAGTTCTCGTGTCTTCAAACATATGACGCAGTTGGGAGCCTCAGAGCTGATATTTACCTGTTTTAATGCATCTCAGGATATATTTGAGCTTGGATATTTTTTGAAGATGAGTGACAAGGCTCTTTACCCATGCACTTTCAGTTCGCTTCAAATTTGAAGTTGATTTTTATACCATATTATAACCATATTTATTTAAGTTTCCCACATTCTGTCAAAATCTGTTTACACAAAGAACATTTGTTTTCACTACTGCTTGCGAGGAATGAATATAATAAGTGCCAAGGGATTTTAAGAAGTTGAGAGAATTAGTGTTTGGAAACAATACATTCAGCTATTTCTTAAGGGAAGATTCATGGAGCACAGACACATTCTCCACTAAATCTATCAGAGTGAAGTAGTTCTTATGGAGACAAAGCAAATCCAGTCTCTTCTCAAGTTTCAAACATACTATAAAATAGAGAGTTCCTGAAAAAAAAATGAACAGGACTTTTTTCTTTTTTCTTTTTTCTTTTTTTTTTTTTTTTCAGAAAAAATAAAAAAGTAGGTTAAGATCATTTGGCTTGTTGAAAGTGAAATCTGGAGTCTGGCACTGAAAACTGGTGTCCACTGCTGCCCAACAGCATCCTTTTCCACTTGCACTGCTCCACCATGATGTGTACTGAAATAAGAGTTATGACCAAATTATTTGTCAGAGGTTATTTGTCATAGCTTTAATGCACCATTGTAAATTTCAGCATGTACTGCACTGGGTAATTCTGGTTTTAAGACTATCATAAAGAATATTTTAGCCCATCGAATGCTGCTTGCATGCAGGGATTTGCTTCAACATTTCTGTATCTCAGAGGCTGATGTTGCAAAATATCAGGGATAATTCTGAAGCTTTGATTTGCAAATAAGGAAAGGTAAAAAGGAGGTATCAATCTATACCATATTTTGTAGTATTATTTAGAAAATGAAAAGAGCAGCTGCTTATAAGGCAATCCTCATCTCATTTACTACTGAGATGCAGATTGAGTAGTGGCTCCCAAAAATCAGCATTAGCATTACCAGTTGCAAATACTGACACTTTATCAAAATTCATGTAATTTGATTTTAGATATTACACCACCCTTTACATTTCAAATACTCCTAGGAGATTTCCTCTGCTATCTGGAAAATAATGAAGTGTGTAATGGGTTATTCCCTTCTTGACTGTGTCCTAACAAGCTAGAAATATGGGGGTATTTCCATTGAAGAATTAAAAAAAAAAAAAAAAAAGGAAGAAAGACAAGCCCTTTTTACCTAGCCTTTGATTATAGATTTACTTGGATGCAAATACACAGTTGAACTGATGTATTTAAGCTATGCATGAATACCAGAAAATACCCCATATTCTGTACTCTCTGTGGAGATCTTTACACAACAAGTTTGATTCATTTGCATGCCTTCTGTAGGAGACATCTCAGTTATTTTGTCTTTTAAAGTCCCTAAGCACCAACCACCCAAAAGCTGTTTCTGGAGGTTTGTTGTTGGAGGGTAAGCTAGAATATATTTATGATCCACTTAGTTTCCCTGTCGCCTTAAACCTGGCCGTCCATCATGAGCTGACAACGTTTTCCTGCAGAAAAAGCCTTGTGGCAATTATAATTTTCTTTACTGCTCAATAACAGACAATTTATTTACTTACCAAAAGCCCTGCAGCCCTCTTCTGCCCTGCAGAACACTTAATTCCTACCACCCCACCCAGCGCTAGGTTCTCCCACCAAAAAAGCTTTCAGCTTGAACTGCACTGACCGTGAAGCACAAGGACTTGCAGGAGACAGGCAGTGCCTCCCAAAGCAAGCACCTGCAGAAGAGTAAATTATTATCTTTTATCCATGGCCTTTCTTGGCCAGAGAAGCAATGTGACTTGACTCCTCCTTTTCCCAGAGCAGCCTCTAAACTTCTCTAAACAGCCTCTAAACCATTCTTGCTGTCAGCCTTAACCCACGGAAAAACAAAAGTCATCCCCTCTGGGTAGCCTGCAGGAACACAGGTATTGCTAGGGAACTTCACAATGTAAGATGGCAACAAGAGTCCTCAGCTGTCAAGAGAAAGTCACCTGAGAGGAGGCCAAGTCCACAGATCTTTCCACTTGAGGTGTGCTATGATGCTGGGCATCATATTAAATATTCAGTGATCATTGCTATTGATGGAGGACTGCTCCTCTCTGTACCCAAGACTTGCCCTCTCTCCCAATCAACTTTCCTGAGGCAACAAATTGGTGACAGTGCACATGTCTCATGTTCTTCATAGAGAAGAACATGGAAATTTGCGGGGTTTCCCTCTTGAGTTGCCGGGTAAGACACCAAGTAGATCCTCCTAATGCCTTTAGCAGTATGTCTTACTAAGCTTGGCAATGAGCTTGCTCCGTGCTGTCCTTACCCTGGCATTAGGTCTGCAGCTTATTTGCTTTTCGTTTCTGGAAATCATCTCCTAAGACGCCTGGGCAGGTATCTTTGGTACTTTTCCACCACATATTCGGCACAAGACCCATGAGGCAGGAAGCCTTTTGAGATTACAGATGGTGCACAGAAAAATAAAGCAACTTGTGTGAAGTGTCAACTGAATTGGAACTTGCTGAGTCCCAAAAGCGATCACCAGCCCTCGGAAAGCCAGTGGAGAGCCCCAGCACTTAAGCCAAGTCACACAACATATTTGTCTCATGACTAGATTGACATGATCCAAATTCAGGGATGTTTTTTTCCAGGCCGCAAGCTGGTGCAAAGCAAATATAATTGTTCTATGAACAGCCTCCTGCATTTGTTTAGGGTTTGTCATTTCCACGGGCCTCTCATTAATAAATGAGTACACAGGAATATTCGTGTAATTTTAATGTCCAGGGGGCATTTCACGGAAGATTTGAACTGACTGGTCACAGAAAAATCATGTGAAATCTTTCCATGGGTTAAGCAATGAGCCTGCTGGCTCCATGAGGTGGGTCTGGTTTGTTTTGCTACCTTGGGCTCAAAACGAGCAGCTGTGATTAACCATGACAGCCACAGGAATAAAGCTGGGCAGATGCCGCATGGCTTCCCCATGGCCCTGGCTCAGGGATCATACTCCATGAGGCAGCATTAGGGGAAGCTCCCACCACCATCTCCCAGCTCCATGCACACACCCCTGCCCTCCCTGATAGCCACAGCTCCCTCTCAGCTGCTGTTTATTTTTCCTAGATTTTATAGTGTAAAAGCTATAGAATAAATAGCTTGTGTGGGGGCAAAGCAAAGCGCTAAGCTAAAATAGGAAAAGTAGTCTCAACGAGGAGAGGAGAGAGGCAGACTCCTGCAGCTAATAATTCTCTGCATGGCCTAGAATAAGCTAAATCAGGACTGTTGGGAGGCGTCCCCAGGGATCTGTGTTGCCTGGCTCTCCAGATGAAGAGCTTGTCTGGCTGGGCAGATCCCATCCATCACTTCATTAAAGGACAAGACCCTACACTGCCAGAGATCCTGCACTAAAAAAGGGAAAGAGATTTGGGAAATCCTCTGATGATCTTCAAACCCTGCAGCACCCATTTCACTGAAGACTTCAGGACCTTTGGCAACCTGAACCAGGGCAGCCACAGCAGAAATGCACATTTGTACATTTCCCTGGACTCTGCATCCCTATGCCTGCCTGCCACTTTTCATCAGCTGCAACCCTGTCCCCCAAGGATGTCTGTTTCGGCAGGGCTGATCCTGGTTGCACTCCCTTGGGTTACTCAGGTAGTAAGTGAAACAAAGGGTAATAGTGCTGGGAGACAGCAAGGCGGATACCAAGGGGAAAGCGCGCTGAGATTGAGGCAGGTCATGACACTGGTGTTCCTCGAAATTGGAGGCAGCCACACCTCTTCCCGCATGTGGCTGGACCCCGGGGCAGGCAGCGCACCACTTCCTGTTATTAGAAAACCTCAGGATGCTCTCACAAGAGGAGAGCTCATTAGCAAGTGAGTCAGGAGAAAAGGAAAGAGCACTGCCCCATACAGCCCTGACAGTGGGCAGCGAGCTGGAGCTGCCCAACTCATCCCACTTGTGGGCTTATGCCCGAAGTGCAGAGAGAAAGAGCGAGCATGGGCACACAGCACTGGAACCGCCATGGCTGACTGTGGCGAGTATCTATCTTCACGAATCCATCTAAAATTCCCAAGAATAACAGGAAATACCACTGTTAATTTTCTGTTTCACTTGCTTTGGGGCAAGCTCACATCCCACAAGGCCCGGAGCCAAGGAGCCCCACAGAGCCTTGGGGTGGAGGACACTCAGATGAGATAATCATCCACTCTTGAGTCGTGAGAGAAGAAAATAATAATGATAATTAAAAAAACAAGCAGCCACCATGGCAAACAAAAGCAGGGAGGCCAAGCACACACACAGCAGCCACAGGGAGGGACAACTGCAGCCCTGTCCCAGCTAGAAGGGACCGGGCAGGCAGGAAGCACCTCAGCTGCTGCCATCCTTGTCGCGTGCTTGCTGTGCTTTCTTCTCCCTGTGGCCACGCATCATCATCATTTATTCATTCTGTGACCTTGAAATCCCTCTCCCCTACCAGAAAAACAACGAATCCCCATCAGAAAAGTGGGCTCTACAAAAAGGAGGGAAAAAGAAAAAAAAAAGTCTAAAAAAAAATAAAAAATTCATGCAACCTCCCATGTTGCTTGTATTAGGTCAGATGGGAGAACTTATTTAATTAGTGACTTTTATAGGGCTTTATTTTTCGATGCCCAGTGGAATAGTTAAGATTGGTAATAAGAAAGAAGTCTGGTCCTGTGCCAGCCCTCCTAAGACAATGGTGCAGGGAGGAAAGAGCTGAGCAATATATTTGAATGTTTTCAATGCCTTGGGTATTTGGCGTTTTTTTTTAAACTTTATTTTTCAGTGCCATATTCTAAAACCATTTGAAGGGTGTACATGGAGGGGAGGGGAAGGAAATTGTTCAGGGCGGCCCGAGGGGAGGATAACAATGAATAATGGAACAAACCCAGGGAAACTGCTTCTCGTTCCGGTTTCTCCAGGGCAGGGGAATTTTCCCCTGAATGAGACCCACTCCAGCACAGAAAGAGGATGGCTGGCAGGTGGCCAAGCACCAAATTTTTGTAGTATTTGGAGGTGGGTGGATCAGGCTCAAAACCATGATGGACAACTAGGAGGAGGGAGTATAAGAAGAATGCAATTTGCTGCTCTTGTTTGTGCTACTGTCTCTTCTCGCAACCTGTTTCTGCTGCTCATCCCCATCCCAAGAAAATACTGCTGGCTTTTTCTTCCCATACTTTCCACTGAAGGAATAGGGAAGGAAGGTTCAGCTTAAAAAATTTTCCACCGGAGGACTATGCATTTCTCAGCCTGTGGGACGAGCTGCAGATGCTGAGGAATGGGGCACCTTCCCCAACAGCCCTGGCCCAGGCAGCACACATCCCAGACAGCTCAAGGCCATTCTCTGAGGTTGAAATGCAGCACACAGAGTATAAACCAAACCAGATGCTGTGCTACAGATTTTATGGTAGTAGGCTTTTGCTCTCTTCGGGCCCAAAAGCTGTGCTACCCACTCACCTCCCGCTGATAGGGGAACTTCCAGAGGCTGACACCAAAGCTCTTCAATGCCAAGTGTTTGAAGGACATTCATAGGCAACCATCTAAGACAGTAGCCTTACCAGTGGCCAAAAAGCCCCATGCAGCCTAGTTTCTCAGTAGCCAAACTTTGGGAGGGCAGTCAGCCTGTTTCCTGACAGCAAGAAGAATAATGTAACAGCGTTCAATAAATTCCTAGCAAGCACAACTAAAAAAAAAGCCAAAAAAGAAGAAAAAAGAAAAAAAAAAAGTAAAGCCCTGTTGAGCTTTGTCCTTTGCAAAATGAAAAATATGGTTGTTTTGCTCCACGGGAGGAACAGCGGAATCAGCTTTAAAATCGACAGCAGATTTGGCCAGATTCCACAGCCCCTTTGGCTTCAGCTTCCTTCCAACAGTCATCTCCCTGCCAATTTGGAGTGCTCAGGACACAGCTACACACCTGATGATACGCTGAGTAATGGCCTTGGCTTGCAGCTATCTGGTCCATGCAGCAGGGAAGTGGGAGGGTGAATATTTATCAGAGTCCTTCATCTGAGCAGTCGTGGCTTCCACATGGCCGCAGCTCCCTGGTGTGAGGGCCAGTGCTGCGTCACACCAGAAGGGATGTAACTGATGGTTCCTGAGGGGTGTGCGGTGGTCCCCAGGGTTCAGCAGGTGACTGGGTGCAGAGAAACCAGTTCAAATCATCAATGGGTCTCCCAGCATCATGCAGCTTCAAGGTAAAGCAAAATAGACATTCTGTCATTTAAAGGTTAAGTGAATTCACACTGTAGAGATTGTGTTTGGAGGGCACCCCTGCTGAGTGCCAGCTGAAGTGTCCAAGTTCCCAGCACCCAGCCTGTCTTTTTCTGGTGTTCTGCAAACTCTCATCTTCTCCTGCCTACCTCTCACTCCATCCTCACCGATGGCAGCACCATTGTAAAGCCTCCATGCCATCTCCTGGTCCATAGGGAAAGGATTTTCTCGGGAGAGAAAGGAAAGTCAGGAGCACTGCACTGCAGCAGCAGCTGAGAGGCCAGAAGGGCCCTTGCGCAATGGCAGAAACTTTAGGAGCACGTCCTGGTATCTATATGGTTATTTGTATCAGTGCTGACAAGAAGGAGCTTTCAGCACCGCAGCTTGGGTGACAATATTTCTTTCCTCACTGTTCCTGCCTTGACATCAGTGAGAGAGTAGGGGCTCCACAAGGGCATTGTAAGATAGAAAAGACAATTAAAAGAAGTTAGAAATGGGAAAGGACATGCCATAAAAGTCATTATTAAGCCTTCCCTTCAGTCCCTCCACATTTTTCATGGGGATAAATATTCCCTCTGCAAAAAGAAATTTGGAAAATTTCCACCTATTCTACTGGCTGCATCCATGAGAGTATTTCTGCCTCTGGCAATAGATTCTGCTCAAGTCTCACTATGCCGATGAGACATACGGCTCCGACGTATGGCTCCAGTATATTTCTTGAGCAAGGAGGCCTGGTGTGAGCAATACAGCAGGAGGTGCTACAAATAGGCAGAAAGTTTTGCAAAAACATGGAGTGGGAAGAGTGTGCTGTTGCAGCTAAAACCTGTGCTTTCTACATCTAATGCAAACAGTCCTCTGCTTCCAAAATTGCACAAAGCCGGCTGCTAAAATAACTGCTTTTTGACCTTTTTATCTTCTCCCATCTCTCTGAGCCTTGCCATTCTCCTTTTGCTGTCCCCAGCCACCTGCCTTTGTCATTAGCAATAATCAGCAGCAATAAATAGGAGACATTTCATTGCTGAGGAAGCAGCCTGAGATATTTTGGGCCAAGCCATCCGGGCTGGAGCTCAGAGACCCCACTGGCCAGCAGGAAAAGACACAGCTGAAGTCACCTTGCTGCCTATCTTGGTGTTCTGCTGTGAGCAATGTGCCTGCACACAGCAGCTGGGAGGGTCGGGTCCCAGCTGGAAGTTGGCTGGGCTGGAGAGGAATTACCACCCGACAGGGGCTTCTGGAAGAGCAAAGGAAAGAAGGAGAGAAAAACAAAAACCAGGGCAGCATGGCTGGAAGCAAAACCCAAGTACAATGCATCTCTGGTGGGACTAGTGGAAGGAAAGAGAGGAGATCTCTGCTGTGGGACAGACAGAGAGGTCTGTGCAGGTCCCTGCAGGACTTGGAGAAGAGGTGACCTCCTGTTGGGTGTGAGGGTCTGAAATGATGTGACTGAGAGGGGAGAGGACCCCAGACTGGGCAGGATGGATCACCAGGGCAGTGGGATGGAGGTGCTCTTTTAGGTGCTCAGCTCCACAGGAGCTATCTGCAGAGGTACCTTTAAGGCTCTGAGTCTCACGTGCTTCAGTCACATTTTAAAAATAGGACAGGAGGCTTCCACATCACTTAGGTATTTCGGAAAATTTTACTCAGCCTTTCTGCAGCTCCTGTCAATCCTTCTCAGTGTGGTGCCGAGATGCATTCAAGGCATGTATACAAATAGCACATTCTCCTGGCCCCTCTCAGCCACGGCTGGAGACACCTTGAAGGACTTGATAGTTGGATTTGATGATCTTAAAGGTCTTTCCCAACCATAACAATTCTGTGATTTCTCCAGTTCTCCTTCACACCTCTCCAAGAAGGGTTAGGGGCAGGTACGATGCCTCTGGCTCTCCTGGCAGCAGTGCCTCCTGTCCTTGGGGTGCCAAACAACACCAAAAAAGCCTGAACACCACAGTAACCAGAACAAAGGCCCTCTCAGCAAGGAGATGCTTTTACCTCCAGGGCAGAGGCGATGTCCGGGTTCAACCTTCTCCTCATTTCCAGGGACTTTGCCACCATGGGGGAAGCTGACTCAACATGGAGCCTCTAAGGTCTCTGCTGCAACTCAGTGGAAAGACGACAGCACATGACATTTGCAGACCCCTTCACCTGCCCTGCAGTCACTGCTGGACACAAATATCAATAAAGAAGCAGATCAG
Source organism: Corvus kubaryi (assembly GCF_017639235.1). Lineage (NCBI taxonomy): Eukaryota > Metazoa > Chordata > Aves > Passeriformes > Corvidae > Corvus > Corvus kubaryi. Next base: position 5,153,843 of record NW_024581131.1, read on the forward strand.
GGTAAGGACACTGGCCGGTATGCTGCCAGTTGCAGGAATTTGCAGTGGGGAAGAACGTTTCCTATTTGGGCTTTTTCAGATTGGAAAACTCCGTAAAGTTCAGCTCAGACAATTCTATCAAGATTGTAGGGACTGTTTGTTCCCAGTTTTGGCAGGGTCATGAATGATGCATGAGTAACAGCATCCCTTAATTAGTGTAATATGCCATACCAGGTTAGAAAGCACTCTCTAGTTCTGTTTTCCCTCTGCATGTGTGTGTGTGTGTTTCTCTTTAAAGGAGAAGGGAAAGAACTGAAAACACTGCAGTTGTGTTTTTGTTGGTTGGGGCACTGATGAACCCTGTTCCGATTGGGCTGGTTATGAATCACTGGAGAGCCATATCCACACCAAACACTGCTGCAGCCAACCTGATGTCTGCTTGGCAGTTGTACTGAGCAAAAGCTCCTTAATTATTGTTTTTTTGCTGTCTGAATCCTAGTAGAATAAAGAGAAAAGAACAAACTACCTTTGAATTTAAGAGACTGGGTGCATAGGAGGGGGGGGGTGTGTGTGCACCTGCATATGTACACATGTACTAATACACACAGGGTTTGCTTTGACTCTTGGGATAAAGAAGAAAGCTCCATCACTGATTTTATTTGCATTTGTCTGACTCCCTTTCTTCCCTTCCCTGGCTGTTTTTGTTTGGGGCATTTCCAACATGCCCATCTCGTCCTGGCCATCAGGAATGATGTTTTCCTCACTGTGACCACAAAGGACATTGCCTGCCCTCCCACCATTCCTCCTGCAACACATCCTCCCAGGGCTGCTGTACCCAGGAGCTGCTTTGCCAGTCCCCAGCCACCACTTCTGCCCACACTTTGGAGAAGGAGTCTTCATCCACACAGCACCGGCACCTGTCCTCTGCCCCAAGCATTTCTTCTGCTCCCACACCAAGAGAAGGGCTGACACCCTCCCTGAAATCCTGGGTTTAGCCCCTTCTCCTCTGACTCATGCTTTTCCAGAAAGGGATGCCTTGAAATCCCCCTCCTTTTTCTCTTTTCCTCCAGGGCTTGCTGGAGCCACCGGAAAGGTGCCACTGGATGATGCCAAGCCTCAGCTCTGGCCAGCACCACCACTGCTTGTTCCCACAGGACCCTCTTGGCAAGGGGGAAATCACCGGCGTCGAAGGCCGCGGAGCAGAGTGACACCAGGATCTCGGACCGGTGTGGTAAGAGAAAGCTCTCTCCCACTGGGTAACCCAGCAGCAACTGCTATTTCAGTAAACATATCATTTTGTGCTCAGTAAACACACATTCCAGAGGAATGCTCTCATTGTTTTTTTGCTCTGTAATGCATTAATGAAGAAATAAAGTTTAGGTTGTGTAATGGTGACAGCTTGAAGTCATTTTGCCTAGTGTTATTTCTCAGCAAAGGCTCAGCTCTCCCTGGAATGGGAGAAAGAAAAGACAACCAGATTTCACTTCAAACTCACCAACATGTGCAAAAAAAAATCAAAAAACAACAGCAATTAACTCGCTTCCACATGCCCCAATAAAACTACCTCTCTCACTCACTCTGAGCTTTGTCACGTATGGGGCTGTTTATGGAGGAGACAATACAAAGTGGGTTTATACAAGGCTCTTGTTTTAATTTTTGTTTTATATCCATTGGAACCCTCAAGTAGTGAATTCATTTCCTGATATAGTAAACATTTCTGATGGCCAGGATTCTTTCTCTTTTCCCAAATGAACACAAACTCCTGGTCTAACTCACCAGCACTGCAGTCTATACAAACAGACCCATCAACTAAATTTTCAAAGAATGCATCTTAAGCACACAGCTAGGAAAATAAACAAACAGCAACGCCTTCATGAGAGCCCAGCAGACTTTCTCCCCCAAATTTGCTTCAGCCCTCAACTGCATGTGGAAAAACTATCAGCTTTTCCCCATTACTACAGAAAACAACCTCATCCTCGTAGCTGCACATCGATGGATGCCGGCTCACTGCTACATGATCTCCACAGCCCCTCTGATTTGTGACCCTATTTGCACTATGCAAATATCTTCTGACAGCTCTCTTTTCCTGTCATTAAAACAAACAATGGCCCCTGTAACCAAAACGGAAATCAGTAACAGGCGAAAGCTCTTCTCTCTTTTTCTTTGCTTTTTTTTTTCTTCTTTTTTATATTTTTTTTGCTGATTCTGGGACTAACTGTTAGTAATTATCCTGAAATATTTACAAACCTTTTCTTCTCCCAAACTGTTTTGCTCATCCTAGTGGCCAGCTCAACATGTCTAATATAATTGCACTTCCAAAAGACCTAAAAATGAAAAAAAACCAAAATAATGATCAGCCAGGTAAAAAAACACCTTCGGTCTTTCTTTGGATTTATGTATCTTTATATTCATACACATACAGAAAAAGAAGAATTATATTACTGATTTGAGGAGCATTAAAAATAGATCCTAGTGTATGAAGTAATGAGAAATAAGAAGGTATTTGGGGGAGGAGGTTCTCAGGGAGGAAGACACATCTTTCTCTTTAGTCATCTCTCTATTTTCCAGAGCATCCATCCTGTCTTACCCTCTACATCCAGCCCCAAAAAGTGTATTGTTGATGGCCGTGCCTTGCCAGTGGCAGGTAGAGGACACCTGATTCCACTCCTCCCAGCACACAGATGCTCTGCTTTTGATTTCAGTGGGAAAAGTCTACATTCAGAGACTTCAGCATACTTACACACTCCTGGGATTTGTCTCTTTGTCTTTTAAATAATACGATATACATAATCCTAAACTGGGACAGTTTCCCACCCCATCACACAAGCTTTGTGCCTGTAGGGCTCAGCTGAAGTCAATGGTGTTAATGTTGACATAAAATCATGGTGACCAAGTGGGAAATTAGTCCCGTAACATTTGATTGTCTTTTGCAAAAATTTTCTAAATGGTCTTAATGGTTTTGTTTGTGGTATGTGTTGCTCACTCCTGATTGTACTTCTGCCAAGTTGTACTTTTAACTGCAAACACTGGCCTCTCAGAAAATTTGAAGTAAAGCAAACCAGAAAAGATGTTCAAAATAATGATACAAGCTAATTTAATTTATCCCTTGGTAATTGCATTTGTAGATAATGAACAACGCAAACAAAACAGAACCCAAGCCCTTCCAGCCTTGCAATTGCTTTCACATGTGGACACACCAGTTACAGCCAGCATATGGTTAAATCTCCGTCTGCATCAGGAGAAGAGTTTGGGAGCTGGGGGGCAATTCAAGGTGACGCCAGCCTTGGATCCCTGCTCATAGGTGCCACCTATTGAACAGTAGCACATTTGCGCACCTTGGCAAGCTCACCCAGTCAGCTCTTCCTTTTTCTGTAGTCCCCATCCTTCATTCTTCCAGTATCAATCGATCCACCCCACATGTCGATCCCGGAGGAAATATAGCTGGGCGACTGCTTGCCAAACTCAATTAACCATGCAACTGGAGTCCTGTCTCCTGGCCCTGTTCCAGTAAGATATTTGCATGCTTGCCTGATTTTAATCTCATGAACTGCTCCAAGTAAATCCTGTTGAACTTAGGCCACTGTTTGCCAATGCTACAGGAACTTTACAGATGTGTTTGAGATGCTGTTATTACGTGAATGGTTTCTTTGGCTGTTTCTCAGTCTTTGGGTTGCTTGTAAACTATGCAGCCTGACTGCAGTTAGACTATTTGTTGTTGCCTTTTTTTTGCTAATTTTCATTTGTGCTCTTCTTGGTGAGTGTCTGCGTGTGTCCCTGTTTACCTCCTTCGTGTGGCAGAGCTTCTCTGCTTTGATTCGAGGAGGCTGGAACCCACAAGCAGCAATCAAAACCAGTTATGCAAACCCCTCGCTACACAGGTTTGCACAAGTGTTTGCCCAACAGCTGACATTTACACAAGTATCTGCAACATGTCCCCCTCCTCTGAGTATTTCAGCAAGTGTTGTTGTACCTGCCTGAGTGCTTGCCAGAAGCAATCACCAGGAGAATCACTGTCAATGCCAAAATAAACTCATGGTTTTTATTTGAGGGAGGACTTGTAAATAGTATTTTTCTAGCATTCACCCATTTCTAAGTGGAACTCCCTGTGTGATGAATACTGTTTACAGCGCAGATCTGTTGTGAAACAGGGAAAAAAAGGCAGATTCTTGCACTTGCTGGCAGCACGCCGATGCAGTGGAGGAAGATACATCCCCTCCTGCTGTCACTCCATTTCTTGCCCCATTTCTTGCTCTGCTTCGCACTTAAAGCCCACATGGATACACAGGATTTTCATGCTCTGGGAATGGCAAATTTTAAGAAAGATGAATGGGGAAGTCCTAATTTGGGTGGAGAAATTTTGACATTTTTTCTACAAGTCTGGCCCTGTTTTCACCACTCAAAGAGCCATTAAAGGAAATACATAGTACACCCTGCAAGGAATGATGAGCCACGTCAAAGACAGGGAAAGCTCCTCCCTAAAGAGGAAATGCAGGTAGCAGGTGGATTTCTGAAAAGCATCTCTTCCTAGGTCAGCAATGAAGCTGCAGTAACAGGAGGGGCTCAGGAGTAGGTCAGGACCTGGTGCAGCACAGGAGGAAGGCAGGCCAGAGAGCCAGAAGGCCCATCTCCACCACTTTGTCTCTCCAGGTAATTGTGGATTCTCCTACACACCCCAAGAAACCCACACTCGCAATGATGAAATCACACATTTCTCCCACAACGAAAAATTTTTCTTTCCGCTTTTTCCCGTTTTTACTGTGTTTACAGTGAAAGGGAAGTCTCTTTGCAGATGGAGCGTAGGAATGGGAGGGTTGTGTGTCTCTGCAAGAGCCACATAGTCCTTCTGAATCCCTGCACCTTCAACCATTCAAGACCTGCTGTTTTTCTCTCCATACCATCCTCAGGGAGGAAGAAAAAACATCTGGAAGCTAATGGTGGCTCCAGGGTGGTTTGGAAAGTTGAAGGATGCAGAGGATTATACAGGAATGCAAGCTCAGTTAAGGCCAACACTGTTTGAAATCGAGAGCAACTCTGGCAGTGTGAATGGCATCACTCCCTATTTCTAAGACTTGAAGCTGCTTTTGGTCCAAGGTCTGATCACTCCCCCATCTCCCTCCATCAGTTCTCACATCTTAAATGAGAGCTAGGTGCAAGTGTCTTTTGCTCCATGGAGTCCATTGGCCCCCAGGCTGGAAAGTAGTTGCCAGCTTTAGAGACACTTTAACCCTCTTTTTCCTTCTGAGGTATGTCCTCCCTTCACCTACACTTCTTTGCTTTGTTTTTGGTTTTTTTTTTCATTCCCATAGTTAAAGCTGATTACTTCCCTTGCTGCATTAGCTGTTCACCTGTTCCTGTGATTGAGGAATGGCTTAAACACTCTTTTGACATAGTCCCTTGAAAGTGGGTTGCTCAGCTGCGGTCGATGAACATAGCGTGGGAAAAATGCATTAATACTTTCACCAGTAACACTGAAGATGGCTATAAATAAACCCTTCATTACAGTATTTATATATTATTACATCATATAGCCACTTAAAACAGAGAGCAATTGGAAGTGTTGAATAATGTAAGGATAATCGCCTCTACATTAGTTCCACTGTCATTGGCATTATGTATTTCCTGGTGACATCGCCGTGCTCGTTGCTTCACCCAGTGTTGCGTGACATTGGTGGTGACGTTAGAGTATCAACGGGCCCTCTGCAAATGACAGACAGCACTTTGCACGACACATGTAGCTTGGTATTATATAATAAGGGTGCTTCACTGGAGAATTTTGGCAGCACATGCTATTTTTCTGAGCATTTCATGCAAACCAAGTGCCTGTTTCTCGAAGGTTTTCTTCAAAGCAATGGGCCCATGGTGCAAGGCTCCAGCACCCTCCGTGCGTGAAGGAGGGAGATGTGCATCACAGTGGCCAACCATGTGTCTTAGGGATCACCGCATATTGTGCTGATGAGGCATGTCCCAGGTGGGTCCTACCCACTCTGATGCCTTCTCCAGCCAGAGCCAGAGGCATAGCCAAGAGAGATGGTGAGGGAAGGAAACTTGAGATGCCCAGAGCCTGACAAGAAGGAGTTTCAGTGGTGAGGCTCCCACTCATGTCGTCTGAATCCAGTTATGGGGCATACAGAGGATTTCCTCCCAGAATGAATCAGATTACTTAAATGTGTTATTAAATGACACAGAAGTATCCTAATTCTTCTGGGATTTTTTGTTGTTGTTGCTGCTTTTCTTCCTTTTTCAGAGCAGGGGAGTGGGTGGATACATGGTTGGTGTGTCTGTGCTTAGACCACAGCTGAGTAAGATTTCTTGCTGACTGTGGATTTCAGTTTCCTCAGTTTTGACATGCTTCCCCTTAAGGAAGCCCAGCAAAACAAAACCCCTTTCTCTTGACTTGAATGTCTCACTGCTGGTTTTCATGGCAGGGATGCTCGTCTCAATTACACTGTGGTCAGCAGCGTTCAGTGCCTCATTGATCGTCACTTGTCAAACAAGCTCCTGTGTGGCACAGAAGACCAAGTCCGGAGGAGGATCTCCACCACAGTGCTTGGAAGGAGCTGCTCCCAGAAGAAGTCATTTCAGATGTTGAGAAATCTCATCTCCAAACCTTGTCCTCACATGACATATGACCAATTTCTGCACAAAGATCTGCAGTTGACTTTTATTACAGCTCTGATTTAGCTGCTTCTTTGATTTATCGCAACAATGCACATTCAATATCTTTCTTCTGATGTGGAGGCCAGAAGTATAACTCTACTCATATGTTTGTATTCTCAGGACTTTGGATTTCGCAGATTCAGAAACTCATTCATAGATTCACAGGATTTAAGGCCAGAAGGAGCCATGAGAACATCTGGTATGACTTCCTATATTTCAAAGCCATTCAGTTGCAGTCAATTAGCCCAGTACCGAGCCCAGTAGCTTTGCTGCATCTTCCAGAAAAACATCCAGCTCCGGACATACCAATATACGGGAATATGAACACATCAGAAGCTGGAGACTCATCAAATTACTTGATTTCGAAGCTCACATTAATTTAAAAATGTGCCTCATTCCTAATCTGCTTTTGTTTGGCTTCACATGTAGCCATGAGTTTTTTTCTCTGCTTCATAACTGAGCGGCATTGCCTGGCATGCTACATTCTTCAAACTTTGGAGTTGGTTTTTTTTTAATCCTGGCATCTGGACAAAAAGCTGATATATCAGAAGTATTTGTGAGTCAACTTTACTGCAGTTTTAGCTATTCAAAAACTTTTTGTGCTGCTGTCTGCATTATCATTTGTCCTTAACTAATACAGAGAAAATTCACTTGGGATGTTTAAAAATTTTTTTTCAAAATACTTTCACTTAGAAAAATGAACAGAAATTGAACTTGCTGATGTAAAAACCAGACCGACATTTCTTGCTGAAACAAGGGCTCTGACCAGCCTTGCCAAAGGACTTCTGAACACCTCACCCATCTCTCTGCACAGATGTGTTGTACATTATTACTCTCCCCCCATCCCCTTTTGACATGGAGATGGAGATAGATCTGTGTCTCACACCATCAAGACATATTTTCCATCTTTGAAACTATTTGTGCAGACTTATTCTACATCCCTTCTATTTTTGAGTAGCTATACCATTCACTGGAACTCCTGTTCATGAAGAGCTTGATCATGGCAGTAGTTTGTCCTTCTGGCTATTTGTCAAGGACATACTTTTCTCACCATTGCAAATTTACACCAGGAGCTTTTAGGTTTTTCTTAGCATTATCCTTCCTTCCCCTTTCCGAGTGGGCAGAAATTTTAATGATACACAAATGGCCTTCTGAAAAAAGGCTCATTTAAATTTTCATTTTCTGAACTTTATGACTTTCTGCCCTCCATTCAAATGTCTTTGGTTTTCATTAATTTTAATGTACTCAATAAATAGCAGTGGAAGAGCTGGGAAGAATCAGATACTTGTCTCACATGGATTTCTCCATCTCTTGCAGTACACGAAATTCAAGAAAGCTGCTGTTTGGGGTGAGGAATGCAATTGCTGGATGCTGGCAGGGAGAAATGCCGGTGATGTTAATGGCAGGAGTGTTGGTACCACCTATCCACTGTGTTGCTAATATTGTAGGTTTTACCTCTGGGCCTGGAGAGCCATATCATCTGTGTGAGATGCAAGTCATGCTCTGAACTTGTTTTGGAGAGCTGGTGGGTGATTCTAAAGACTTACAGCTAAGGAATGTGGCTGTGTCTCACACAGCCCTGTTTAAAAGCATCCAGGCTCGGGTTGTTGGCCTCCCAGGAACCCCAGGGTGTGGAAGGGGGAGAAAATTATTAATATTAATAGCACCAGCCTTGGAGCAGCACCCCAGGGCTCCATCAGTGAGTGCAATGCCAGCATGCAAGGTGTGGAGCAAACCAGAACACTGTCCCTTTGCTCGAGGACAACCATGAGACAGACGGACCTGAACACACAGGCATGGTTCTACTGCACCTTTTGAAGGCTTCTGGAAATGAGCTATCACTTCTGTGGGGTCATTCTGGCAATGGAGAGTATCCAAAAGGCTGTGAAAAAGGAGTCTGTCTCTGAGAAAACATTTTTGCTGGTAGGAGGAGAGCATTTGGACAGAGGTAGTCTGGCTGCTTGTAAAAAAATAGAAGAATGTAAAGTCTGTGGCAAAGCCTGTCATTTCTGGAAAATTCTGACTTCCTTCTTTCTGTATTTTAACACTGACCCATCAATTTATGAAATAGTTACACATCCCATGCTGCTGATATATGACCCCCAAGTGGGTGAAAACTTCTGCCAGTTTTACTGGGAAGGAGCTGAAGTCCAGAAGAAAATTAGAGGAGCTGAAGGACTGAGCCACGAGGGAAGCCTCTAGTAAAGGAAGGAGTTATCCTGCTTTCCTTTCACCACACTTACTCTCTCTTCCAGTCTTGCAACAGCAATGGTAGACAATAGCCAAGCTGGGCAGAGTAGCAACCCACTCCTGTAGATCTCCAAATGTCAAAAGCATGTTGGTATGGGTGTGCAGGCTCAGCCTCTCCTTCATTTAAAAAAAAAAAAAAAAAAGGAAAAAAAGAAAGGAAAAGGATAAAAGAAGAAAGGTATAACACTGCTGTGAGGGAGCCAAAGGTGATTTTTCTTTTTTCTTGGCCCTCTTGCTACTTCTGTGGGAACCCAGCAGTACTGTTTCCAGAAGGCTCGGTCTCTGTCACCCAAGTGTTTGGCATGTTTGGGGACACCCTTACTACTTCCCTTTCCTCCCCTGCAGAAGAGTCCAACTCAGCTTTGACCACAAAGCCCAGGAGGCCCTGGAGTTTGTCTGAAACAAAAGAAAGAGATTGCGAAAGGCAGTGGTGTCAAATAATGCTTCCATTTAGTAGGAATTTTGCTCCCCTTGCATTCCCAGGCAGCACCTGCTGTGTGAGGCTCTTGGCCAGCTCCTCTGAGCCTCTGTGGTAAAACAAACAAAAACAGCAGGGAAAAAAATTTCTCTTTATAACGCCTGTTATCCTCAGGCTACCTTCCAACGCTGCCTTGCCTCCCCATGTTGACTGTACTCTCCAGGGAAACAGGCTACTACGGGGCCAGAAAGCCTTGTGCAAACGGGCCGTTGAGCAACGGAGGAAGAGACCCTGTCTTCTTGAAAAACAAAACTGTTTTCCTTCCCTTCCTTCATGTCTAAATGCAGAAGGGTCCTGATTGCTGTCCCTGCCAGAATAAAAAAAAAAAAGGAAAACACCCTGACATGACATTACTTCCATAGCAAAAGCAATTAGGAATTATCCTGCATTAGTGGAAAATAGGGCTGGGAAGGAAAGGGATGGGTAGCCTGTCTGGAGGGGCTGGGGGACATGTCTTTGGAGATGTTTATAGTCCTCTGTTCAGCACTTTTTATCCACTATTTCTTCTCACACGTCCTAACATTCCAAGGTTTTTCAGAAGTTGTTTTCTGTTTCAGAGCATGGTGGAACTGGCTGTGCTGGAGGTTATTCATGTTTGTCTGGGGTCTGGCACAAATGGCCCACCTGCCTTTTGCCTGCTCAGCCTTCAGCTCTGCCACACCACCAGTGTTGCTGGTGGGGGCTTGTGCGACATTCTGGAACAAGGTTAACTCTCACAGGAGTTTGACAACATCTTTCTCACCTCACACTTCCCCTGCAATCCCTGCGTGCTCTGCATGTGCTCAGCTGAGGAAAGAAAAACATTCAGGACCTTAGTTTTGATCCTACCTTAAGGCAACATCTTGTAGATAACTGTCCCTAGCCTAAATAGCCCTGGGACAGAGATGCACAGGCTGTTGTGATCCCCTGGCCTGACCTTAGGAGTTTTAAGCATCACTTCAATTTCTGTAGCAGAAAGCTTACTTCTAGCAACAACACTGGAATTTCCATGAGTGCCACTGCCGAAGAAAGTCCCAAGCCACCTGCCATAGTCCACAGATCATGCTCACAGATGCAAACATCGCATCCCTAGAGCATGTCCCCAGCACTGGGTTCTTCACTAAACAGCCACCGCTGTGGTCAGGAGAAGGAGATTCCTTCTCCTGACCCCCTTCCTCCCTCTATACCCCTAAACCCAAGCACGGCACATCAGCTTTTCCCAGTGACTTTGCAATTTCAGGCCACAGTTAGCATTTAACTGGCCAGAATGGTGCAAGGAGCCTGGATAATTACTGCTGGGATTGTGCTGCATAGGCCCCGTGTAACAAACTAGCCTCAAATAACCCAGCTTGAATGTCAGAGTCCGTGCTGTATTGTGTTTCACATTGTGGCTGTGGGAGTGCTTCCCCAGCAGGAATCAGGGTAACAAATCCCTTGCTCTCGCAGGAGGGCCCCATAAAATGAATGATTCTGGATCTCACGCTCCTGAGGAGGTCTCGGTTACTCCAGCAGTTGCCGCTCGTAGCGGGAGCGACCATAGGGGACAGAAGGAGGGAAGGGTGGTTTGGCAGGCTTCACTGTACCATCAGCCCAGTGTCAGAGCAGGAAGGAGCACTAGGGCTCTGCTCTCCTCTCCAATCTATACTTTTGCATAGATGTCAGATTAAAAAGAAATCAAAAAACGGAGAGTGGATAAACCCTGAGGCTTAGATTGAATCGAATGTATCTGCCTGAAATCCTGCTGCTGGTGGAAGAAGGCTCCCAATTCCTCTCAGCTCAGACTTCCCTGCAAGCAGCACCAGCTTCCCTGTGAGCAGCACCATACGTTTGTGGGGTGGCAAAGAATGAGACATGCTTGCTCCGTGTGCACCATGCCAACCCCCCTGCTCCCTCTTGGAGTAGCTTAAGGCATTGCCTCCACCAAGCCCTGTGGCTCAACAACCAGCACAGCCGCCTCTCCATCCATATCAGAAACCTGAACTCCCCCACTTCTCCTTGGGAGAGGGAGGTTGTTCCCTGAACTATCTCCAGTCTCTTCTTATCTTGCTTTCCTTGTCAGCCAGTGAACTGTGAAGCGACAGCAGAGAAAAAAATGAACTCTGACCTCATTTTTCCCCCCCTACAATTAGCCAGAACTGTGCCTTTTATTTTTTTTTCCTCCCCACTTTCTAAATGATTAATAAGACAACTTGGTCCTTAGCTTCTGCAGTGAGGCAAGTGTGCTGACAAAGCACTGCAATGCCTCTTCCAGGTCACCCGGCAGCAGGCCATGCCTTTATGAAAACATAAAAATTGGAGGGACTATTTGAGGAATTTGGAGACTGAGGCACAGGAATTTCGCCCTTCAGACCCTGGCAACTGCATATCTGTGGTGGTCTCTGAGCCCCAGAGACTGCCATGGAAAGAAGTAACTACTTAACAGCAACCTGCAAGCTGTGAAAAGCAGACTATTTTTTCTTCTTTTATTATGTTTCCTTTAAATATGCAGCCACTGCCCTTCACCTGTTTCATGTGGTGATGGCCTCGGGCTGTGCAGCAAGCTGGATGCAGTGGCACAACACAGATCTGTAAACACCATCAGTGGCAATGCACAGGGAGATCCTCACTCCATGAACATTGCCCTTCCATGTGTGCTCATCTGTCTTTTGAGTTTCAAAAGCTCCTGTTGCAGTAGGGAGTAGGGAATTAAGGCCATGTGGAGTTTATTCTTTTAGATCATCCTTCCTATGTTTGTGCCTTCTTTATGCCACCTGTTATATTTGGAGACAGGAAAAAGCCTCTGTGCACTCCCAGGCACTGCCAGGGTAGGAAGAACTCACCCCACAAGGATGCTCCTGCAGGGGCAGGCAGGCAGGGGAAGGACCTCCACCAGCACAGACGTAAATGGACAAAGCACTGGAAAACAGCACTGGGGGGAACAATTCTGCACTGGCCTCTGGTTGATGGATTAATAACTGGATTGGCTTTCTCCCCTAGCAGCAGGTAGTGCCTGCCCTCCAGTCCTGTCAACTGGAAAGCATCACTTAAGGAGCTGCTTTCCACACTGTTCCCAGCAGACCCCTCTGTATCGCTGGGGCTTGAGAAAACCAACAACAGGCCAACACATGCAATACATTCAAGACATTTTAAAAGCAGACGAGCGTTCCAGGGGAGTTTGTCAGGCTGCAGGGCTGCTGCCGAAGGGGTACTGGGGTAAGAGCTTTTCTGAAAGCATCCTTGGCATGTTAGAGAAACAATTTGCCCTCAGCTATATCTGTGGAGTGGCGTGTAGCACAAATGATGTGGCTCTTGCCATATCATGATGTCCTTGTGTAGCAGCTGTGGGTCACTTAGCAGGAAGAGAAGGGCACCCTCTTGGCTGAGGGACAGCGCTGGCACTGCCAGGGGGACTCTGAGTGGAGTAGAAGCCAGTGGGTGAGCATGGAGTCTCCTCAAGGGTCACAAATGCAATGGCAAATCCTTCATTACACCTTTTGATACCATCCATAGAGTTACATGGATTTCAAAGCTGCAGCACTTGCCTGAAAGAGGTGTATTCTGGAATCAAAGCTCTTGTGGTTTCACCCAAAGATGATCTGCCCCATAGGCTTTTGGTGGCCTTGGTTTTGTCTGTTCCATCCCTGACTTCTGGATGACAGGGCCTGCGTTAGCCCCTGCAGCCTCTCTCCACCTTTCTCCACTTTTCTCACCTTTCTCTCCACCCCTGGTGCTAACCAGGCTCCAAAGTGGAGTGTTTCCCTGCCCTTTCCAGGAGGCCTCCCCAGCTCTCTCAACCTTTCTCACAAGAACTGGTATCTGTCCAGATGTTTGTGAGGGGGAGGACTCCAAGAGGAGCCTTCCTCATTACCTCTAACAAACATTCCCTTTTCTTTGGCAGATGCTTCCCACTCCTCCCACTGTGCAGCTGGGACAGGGAGAAGATGTCAATATTTATGGGGCTGGTAGATATGGTCTTCAGTGTGGCCATGGAAAAGGAACAAAAACAGTTGTTGCCCCTGGACAAGCACTCTGAACTGCCAGAGATGTTCTGCTAGTTCATGTATGCCACTTAATAAGTAAAAACTCCCATACAATTGTTTAGCAAATGCTAGTTTTTAGTCATCATCATGAATTTTTTACTGTAGTACCTCCCAGAAGCAAGTCTGATTGGGCTCCTGTCATGCTATGCAATCTTCAAGCAGCCAGGGAGGCTGAATTCCTTTCTCTAGGAGTTGACAGTCCAAATAAACAAGGCAGACAAAGGAGAGGAAGGGAAACAGAAGCTCAGGGGAGGTGAAGTGAGTTGTCCAAGGTCACACAGCAGGTCAGTGCCAAAGCTGGGAGCAGAACCCATGCTGCCAGCTCTTGCTCTCAAGTCCTAACTCCTGGGGGAAGACTGGGCCAAAATAATTTATGAGACAAAGAACTTCTATCACATCCCTCCTGGCACCATGAAGTTCTTCAGCTTGTGCAAATAAAGCACAGCCAGATAAAGAGGCAGCTGGGCACTAGTTATATTTTGGTTTGCTAGGTCTTTGATTCTTCATATGTTTCTTCATGTTAGAAAAATTCTTTACCAGCTAAAATGATCATCTGGGTAGAAGTATCAGAATCAAGGAAGAACATTGCTTCAGGGCACTGACCTGAAGATCTGGATGGTGGAAATCAAGGTTGGATGGCACCTGCTGGAAGGAAAGTGCTGAATCCCACCTCCTAATGGTGCTGACTCCCACCTCTCATGGTTCAGAGATGAGATCCCCTTCTGCTGCCCACTGGAACTGACACTGTGGTGGAGGTGTCAACAAACAACCTGGGCAGCTGCAGGGAGGGAGAAGAGAGAAAGAGAAGTCAATTGAGATAAGGAAACAGCTGTGCTCCATCACGATTTTCCTATGGAGAGAGATGAAGAAGCTGATGAGGCTTCTATGAGGCATCTTCTGTGAGGGCAGCCAGGCAATGGACCTGGAATCTTCATCTGGTTTCAGAGCATGGTGGAGGTGATGTGGCTGCTGCTTGCAGGGAGATGATAATCTTGGCACTCACCTCACCCTGTCTGCCCCGAGAAGTAGGAAAAAAACCAACAAGGAAGCAAAGCAGCCTCCTTCCTTAAGGACTTGCCTGTTCTTTGCCTGAGGCAGAGCTGTGGATGCTAGTGCTCTCTCAGTGCCACTGGAGGCATCACTGCTTTCATGCTCCATAATTGATCTTTCATCTCTTTCTGAGGAAACAGAGGGTCCTGCTGTACACAGCATCCATCCAGATGCATGTACTTCACCATCAAAATGGTATCAGCCAGCTCTCCCTTCAAGCAACAACTCTGGCTGATTTGTTCTTACACCGTTGTGGTAGGGAGGGAGGGCTGGGGGCTGGACTAGGACACCTGACGTGTATGGGGGGCTGTCAAGCTCAGACTCAAGCCCTGAAGTCTTTGTATCCCCTGTGCTGTGAAGCAATAATCTGCTTGAAACTAAACTGCCCTTTGATCCTGGCAGTGTGTTCCTATAGGGAGCACAGTCCTGAGAAGTGCTGTGGCCTCATGAGTTTGGGAAGCTGAAGCAGTGACCATTCTTGCTTTTGCAGTTGATTAAATGATTTTTCATTAACAGATGTTAAACATAAGGATGTTCACCGACACTTCCCTCTTGCCCCTCACTTTAAATTTCTTGCAGTGCAAGGAGGGTCATATCTCAATGGCAGGGTTAGGCAGGTGGAAGCTGCTCAAGCCATCCTGGCCAGCTGAAATGTCACTGGCTGATTTTTTTTCTTGTCTGCAAAAGGTTCACTATCTCCTGCATAATATTTTGTTGCTCAGATGCTTGAGTGCTGTAAGGACATGTGCCACCCATGCACTAGGTGGTCCTGATGCCCTCATACCTCCCTCAGCCCCTCCAAGGCTCGGGCAATTCTCAGGGCAAGACAAGGACCACAGCAGCATCTGCAGGAGCATATGGTATTAGATCAGCACTGGAATAGGAAAGACAGCCCAAGAGACAATATTGGATGTTTGGAAAAGCACTCAGCCCATCTTCCCAGCATACAGTCCTGTGAACCAGGCTGCCTGTCAGATAAAAGAGCAAGAAGAAGCAAAAAAAAAAAACCCCAACAAAAAACCACACAGCTATTAAGTAGCATGGCAGTTTAGCAATGGACTCCCAGAAAGTCTCAGTGCTGTCCCTGAGGTCAGGTTACTGAGTGCCACATCTGACTGAGGGGTTGTCACAGCTGTCCAAGATCACCTCACCTCCAGTGGAGCTCATCGCAAAACCTCTGTGTGCTGCCAAATCCAGGCAGTGAAAACTGGCAGGATCTGCTCATTCCGTCCCACATCGGGCTTTGCAATGGTGACGTCAGTGTGGTCATGCAATGAAAAACGCTGTACCTTTGATGTCGGTGCCACCAAACTCAGCAGAGAGATTTCTGACTGATCGCTTGTGAATGAGAGCACTTGAAGCTGCTGGCCTGGATGTTTGTTTGAATCTTGCCCAAGTGGATTTTTACCCTGTAAATGAGCAGAGTTAACCAGAATCAGAAAGACTGGTTAATCAGCAGGGTCAGAAATTACTGTAAGACAGCATTCCTCAGGGTATTTTGGTGCCTCTACCTCCAGTCAAACCCCAAAGAGGGCAGAGGAATGTGAAAGTTGAAAAAAATGTTGACAGAACTTTTCAAACTCAACAGAAGAGTCAAGTAAAGTTTGGTTTAAGTCTGAGGCGAAGGCTGGGTATGGATCATGGGCAGGGCACCCAGCCCCATGAGGGCCAGAGACCAGCACAGCTTCAACCCCTCCCATGCAAGGGCAAGGGCCCAAGGCCAAAGGGCTGCTGTGACATTTGAGGTGCTCTAGAAGGATTTCATGGTGACCCACCTGCCATGCCAACAAATCCTCAATTCAATCCTCTGTGCTGCCACCAGTTTCTTTTGTGACTTTGGGCAAGTTAGTCAGATCTCATTCTTTTAAGAAGTCCTCAGGACACCATGGAGATAAGGAAAAAACTGATGCTCTGTGATACTTTGGAGATAAGGAAAAGATACCACATAAGTACAAAGGATGTGGGCTAGGCACAGTACACATTCACCAGTCTCAAGACAAGGTTAAGAACTCTGCTCATTCATGCACTTCTGAATTCTAATAAATGTCCCTTAACAGGAAAGCAAATGACACTTATAGGTAACCTGAGGTGCCATTTAATTAGGTGTCTTGCAAAACACAAGCAGGTCTTTGGTGTCGGTTTCCCTCCATTCTTCACTCTTCCTCCCACCTGAAAGAGTTTGAATTGGCCAGAAACAGCAAACAATGACACAGAGAGTGTTTAACCATTAATAAGGGTGGACAATGGTTAGGGAAGTAGCTAAATACACTAGTTATAGCTAACTGGCTGTCTTCTTGTCTCTGTGTTATTGAGCTTGGGTTGGGGTTTTTTTTTGCAAGCTGGCCCTGGTTAAAGTCTTTTCAGGAGTTAATGAGCCAGAGGAGAATCATCTTCCCCATGGGCATGTTTCAAGCCTATGGTTCTTGCAGGTTTTCTTGGCTACTGTGTGCAGGAGCAAGGCTGTGGTCAGGGTTGTAAATGCTGGCTCTCTGCTGAAGGGCTGCCCAGCTGGGCACAACCCTGCCTCTTCTCTCAGCCTGGCCTCAAGAAAGAGCCTGCCTTAGATCTTGGCCACACCAGCTGGTGTTTGGACAAAGACAATGTCTGACCCAATGCGCCATCAGCTTCAGCTGTCAGCAGAAAGAGACATTTCAGGGCTACTGTAATGCACATCCAGCTGCATAGCTGAACTCAGCTGAGGGCTACTGGGGACACAGGCACAGTGTCCTACACCTTCACCTGGCTCAGCCCCTCCTGGGAAAAGGACTCCCAGCTGAGTACTCACAGCTGATCCTTTGGCTGCCTGGCTGTGGCTGCATGGGAAGGAGGACAGCCAGCAGAACTGCTCACAGCAGAACCATCCCTGGGACTTCCCTCATTTCTCAAAGAAACCAGTTCAGAAACAACCCAGGGTCCATACAGCAAAACTCAGCACTAAACCCTGGAGCCTGGGTTTGTTCTTCAGCCATCTGTTTAGGAACCTCAGCCTGGTAGTGGCAGAAAAATAAATAAGGTACTCTGAGGTATTTCTGGATTGTATGTGTGCTGATAGTTACATAACAACAAGAGAAGAGAGACTGCTGGATAAATCAATTTTGAAAAAAGAAAGAAAGAAAAAGAGTTACAACATCTACATTTGTCAAAGAGCAGGGGTAGGGATAGGGGAAGAGGGGCTGAGCAACCCTTTTTGGGTTGACACTAGAAATTAGCATTTTGAGGAGGGGTCAAAGTTTGTGGTCAGAGAAGTGACTTTAACCAGCTGGAGTCTACTCTCTCTGCCCCTTGAGTAACAAGCAAGCAGCTTTGAAGACTGATAAAAACAAGTTTTCACTAAAGTCAGCACTCCCAAGCTCATGCAAAGCTAAAAGAGGGAAGTTCAGGCCAGTTTTAGCTTCTCCCACCAGCCGGGCCACCAGCTGAATCCTGACCTCAGCATGTTTTTGGTAGGTGACAGTTTAGAAGCAGTAAGGACAAGGACAGGAATATGAATGCACCAAATGCACCAGGAGTCACCTGAATCCTCCTCTCTGATGTGAACTGAAACCCATAATCAACCATTTCAGAAATTCCAGTGAAGTTCAGACCTCTGACACGGTCCATATAGTTTAGAAACTTAAATAAACATCCTGACTTCTGAATTTCGTAGAAGACTGGAAGCAATCTCACTTCTTGCTCAGATACCCATGTGAGACTTGCAGTATTGCCAGGTAAGGGAAAAAAACTACCTTGATTTAACCTATAAGCAGTGCTCATCCTGGGAAAGGCAGGAGTCATTCAAAGGAAATATATCTGGGAGACAAGGTAGTTTTGATGAGGTCCCCTTTATTGATTCTAATCTGTCAGGAGGGATGCTTCAGGTACTGGCCCAAACCAGTTGCTATGAGAATTGTTTTCCAAACTGCTGAAAATTTTGTTCCCAGCTTTTCTGTGAGCTCCTCAGATCTGCTCCTACTCTTGCCAGTGTTGTCGGACCTGGCTGTTTCCTAATGAAGTGATGGAACTTGGGGCGTTTGCATAAAATGCAAAGGGACTGATGGGAATAATCCCAAACTGGGCTGAGAAGGAAGAAGAACGAGCAAGCCATATTACATCAATGGACTGGTAGTTTTGTTTTCTCAGACCCTCACACAAAACATATAAGCTACCTGCAAAACCTAGAAAAGAACACTCAGAGGATTTATTAATACAGAAAACGGTCTCAAAGGTCTTTTTACTCCACATTTTCTATATTCATAATACTATTACTGAACCTAACATACTTTTGGTGCAGGATTCCTCAGAGCTGAAACCACTGACAGGAGACTATTTGCATTTGCTGACACTGAAACTATCTTTTTTCCAGAGATAGTTTTGCTTTGGAGAAAGTGGTATTTTCAAGTTACAAACCTGAAACTCTTTCAGCGGAAAACTCCTGATCACTTTGAAGAATGAGCTCCTAAAAGGACCCTGTAGCCTGCACACTGGATTAGCCTGACCCTCTGGCATCTGCTGGCTTCCTGGCAAGCCTTTGCAGGTGGCTCCCTCTCCTACACCAGCGTGCCCCTGGAAACTTTCACTTGCTCTCTCTCCCTCCGCTAGCTGTACTTTGGGACACAGAGCAGCAGCTGGGGAATGTGCTGAAATCCATCTTTCCCCAAACCACAATGTTTGCTGATGCCGTTTGGTTCTATCTGATAAAACACAAACAGCAAGACCTGCTCCACTCTCTTCCTCCCTCTGACGGAGGAATGAGCTCAGCACGCCCTGGCGTCTCAGCCAAATCCCGCGGGGGTCATATAATCGCATTCCTGCTCCGTCTGCCTCAGTTACCCCACTTGGACATGTTATGTCTCCGTGCTTCCTGTTGTGGCATCCTCGGCATTCCCCACCACACTGCAGCCACATTGCTCCTCCGTGTGCGTCACGGCCCAGGGCTCGCTGCTGGCGCACATGCAGGCTGGCAGGGCCACCGGGATGCATTCCTGGGATAGACAGGTAAAAGCTCCTTCAGAGCTATTCTGAACCCAGCACTGCTCAGTCAGGGCGTATCTGGGGACACGAACGTGTTTGATTCTTGCCTTGGCACCGTATTGACAGAAGGAGACCACGGGGGAGTCTGGGTTTAGTGCTGATTTTAGGGGATCAATGGGATCTACCAAGAGGGCATTAGGCTCCTTGTGCAGTTTGCTATTGGAAGCTTAGTGAGTGTTTTAGAAAGAGCACAAAACTCATGAGTGCTGAAAGCTGCTGTAAAAACACCTCCTAATAAGCAAATTAACACCAGATTCCCAAATCTCGTGAGCCAGGGTTCTGCATGAGACCCTAAATGATGGGAAAATCTATTTTAAGGATGTTTAGGGAACTTCTCAGGATGTGACAATTTTAAAATTTTTTTGTGTGTACTGAATATAATATTTTGTGCACTGGTGCAAGCACAATCTCTGCTCAGTACCCAGTGCCTGTGCAGACACACAAGGTGGTGAAAGATGGTGGGTAGGGGTCTCTTCTTTGGGGAAGTGTGAGAGAGGACATTCCCTGTGGAAGCATCCACGTTCAGCAAATATCACTGTCTTGCTTCACAGGTGAAAATATATTAAATACAAGCCCCTCGATTTTCAAGGTCCAACTGATCTGTATTCTTGTCCATTTAAATATGTGGGTGAATGAGTGAGTAGTACATCAGTGATTGGAATAAGAGATGGGAAATGGTGCAAATAAGGACATTGGACAGAGTACAAAGAATACCATCAATAATGTGATATCATTGCCGGCCTTGCAGAAAAAGTCATACAGATAAAATATGTTATTACTAAGTTGCAAAGTATCAATTTTTTTTTTCCATTAGGACTTATAAATGCCTTCAGGTCTGTCTGCAAAATATTCATCAGTTGTTGGCTTTTTACTTGCCTGGTTGCATCCTGTCCTGGGGCCGCATCCTTCAGGTCGGGAAGGCTGAGTCTGTGGATGGGCAGGCTCTTTCCTCCTCCCATCCCCACGGAGGACTCTGGTCCTGTTTTTGTGCTTCTGGTCCTGTTTCTGTGCTGCACAGATGATGGGAGGTGTAGTGACATTAGCCTGGAAACAGACAGGAGCGTGCTATGTTGCAGCCACAGTGATGCTCCTTGGGTTGCCTTCCATCATGGAAAATCTGACAAATGAATTTAAAAAGGGGAAAAACAGTCAGATAGAGTGGATAGAGGAGGTCTGGCTTAAACAAGGAAGGTGCAGCTCAGCCCTACCTGCCATGGACATGCCTGAGGGTAGCCAGGGACACACACACTGAAAATCACAATAAATATTGGGTGGAAAGAAGGGAGACTCCATTGTTTGGCTCCTCTTCCCTCCCATCCTGCTCCTGTTTGTACAGTCCCCATAATGACACATCTATCTTGGCCTGCTGGACTTTACACTCAGGTGTATGTGTGCTTTGGGCGCTGACTTCAGGGCCCAAAATTAGAAAGACGATGAAAAGAAAACACATTTCCAACACTGCTTAGCTGGAACGAAAGCATTTCTGCTACCCTGCCTGACATCCTGGCTGGCAGGAGCACCCACTGGGTCCCAGCCCCACTGCCCAGGCACACAGCCAGTCTCTCCTCACCAAGGAAAGCAATAAATTATTGCTTGTATGGTAGAGCAGGGACCCAATCCCACCATGCACACTGGAATAGGCAGACCCCAGCCCTCCTACTGGCCATGCAGAGCAGCTGGTAGACCTGGAAATATAAAAGCAAGCTAGAGGCAGGCAGAATAACCTGTTCCCAAAACCACTGTGGGATGCTCAGCCTCAGGAATGTGCAAGCTTTAACTGTCCCAGAGCTGTAAAGTACTGGAGGAGAATGGCTTACTTGGGCTGTGGGTTTGCCATCTCTGTGGTGCTGCCCCAGCAAAGCCCTGCCACATGGTGAGAGCCAGCCACAGGGAACCTCACAGTGGGTGAGGAGGGTCTTTGGGTGGCTGGGGGATCTGGGAGAAGCTTCTGACTAGTTGCCAGGCATTAAGAGTGGCAGAAGTCATTGCTCAGAACTTCACTTGTACCTTGAAAGTGTTCTGGTGTCCAAGCTGATCATCAGCCAGCGAGAAGCTGTGCCAAAAGCTGAACCAGAAAGGGGGACTTTGATAGGAAGAAAAAATCAAACCCAAATCTGTCCCTTCTGCCCATGTCTCCCCAAGGTGGAGGTGAGAAGCTGTCAAAGGGCTCAAGTAGAAGTGTAGCTATTGCAGAGATGTTCAAACTGGACCCAGCTGTATGATGAGGCAGGGACCATCCTCCTGTCCCATCTCCTCAACCTGCAAACTCCCAGCAGATGGCTGAGACTGAGGATGCATGCAGATGGAGAAGGTTGTAAGAACACGGATTTTGCTGATTTGGGCTCCAGCAACTCTGTTTTTCCTCATCTAAAAACTCAAGAAAATGCATTGCCCCACAGTTGTTTTGCACGAGTAGCACTGGAACAATCAGTTTGGAGTTTTGTGGAAGGGGAGGGAGATGTAAGTACAACTTAATCTGATATTTGTTTGATATATTTGTTTGATATAGCCAGTGATTACAAATCTTGTGAGGTATGTGTAATGGTCCAATTGTAAGATATGTGTAATAGCCTTACCACAGGAGTCTTTGAAAATAACACTGCAGGGGTGATGTCAGCTTTACTTTAAACTTAAGCATCTACTGAACATCTATGGCATGAACATGGCATCAAGACACCAAGAAGGTAATGTCAAGCCCTCACAGGCTAGGAAATTAGAGACTTGAGATGTGTATTGCATATCTTTCATTTCAAGTTGCCAAGTGCAAGACATGAGAGATTGGATGAGCAGAGGTTGTCAGCCTTTGGGACTGGACATGGGGCCAGCCAGAGCCACGCTGAGTATGCATAAAGAGCTACAAAAAAGCTAATAAGGAAAATGGAAATTTATATGGCTCGCAGTAGGTAACACAAGGAGTGGTTACACTTTGCTGATAGTCTCTTGGTGCCTTATTTCCCTCACTCTGAAATTAGGATGATGGTTTGCTCGTATCTCACAGGTAAGCCACAAAGACACATTCATTAAACTCTGGGTAATATTTGTAAAGGGTGCAGACATTGGGATGAGACCCTCACAGAAACACCCAGAAACTAAAGCCTAAGTTAAGACAATATTTTCTAAGTGGGACACATCCATCTTGTGACAATGTTTAGTTACAGTGACTTTTATCTCTGCTATGCCAGTCAAGGCACTAAATCATTGCATTTGATGGATGCTGGGGCAGCACGGCCACAATTGCTCATTGTCAGGCTGATACAAAGGTCAGAGCTTTGCTAAGCTTTGGATCAAAATCCAAACCAGTCCCTGTCACGTCCCTCAGGTTTGAAAGAACAATAAATTTACTAATTTAGCTTTAGTGTTGGGTAGTAGCTGGTGCCACCTTTCTCTGTTTCTCCTGAGAAAATAAACCCAGCATCACCATCCCCAAAGCAGCACCGTGATGCTGCAATATGCTGTTAACCTTCACAGCACAAGACAAAGGCTCTGGGGGGAAGGTGAAGGAGGGCAGGAGTTTGTGGGATGACTCAAAGGCTCTGCAACACCTCCCTTGCTGAACTAGAGACAGTTTCATGGAAGTGGCTGTGTGTCCCTGAGCTTTGTGAGGGGTGATGATGCTGGTGAATCAGACCCTGGATGCTCACTGGAGCCTCCCACAGCTGTGGTTCAGTGGCAAGGACACTGGTATTGAAACGACAGAAAAAAAAGGGATCATCCTTTTGGGGTGACCACTCTAGTGGGGATCACCCACTACTGTGGCTTACCCTTAATCCTTTAAAAACGAGTATACAGTCTCCAGCATTATAATTAGCCCAGATGTTTCAAGAAAGATGCAAAAAGTAGGCACAGATAAACCATCTCTGATTCTCTTAATACCAAAATATCTAAATATCTTTTTTTTTTAATTTCCTTTTCCAGCTTTGATCAACAGGTGCTACTCTGAGGTTGTTGATACCACTGTTGCCTAAACACACATATCCCCCATTTCCTTTTGAATATGGATGTATTCTTGGAGGAGCCCGAGGGGATCACTGAACCACACGACACATCCAAATTGGAGATGGACAGAGGGAGTGAGAATGAAGCCAGAGGAGGAGTGGATAGGATGGGGGCATGAGAGACTGGGGCCTATGGGAAGGTACAATTGTGGCAGAAATGGAGGAAGCACTGTGGACTTTATTCTCTGTCTGCGGGAACATCAACATTGAAATCTCTGCTTGGATCTGGATTTGTTGACACAAAATCCAGTGCCCAAACGTGGGGGGTTGGAAGCAGTTTACCTGTTACATTCCCAGTGCTATCTCAGGAACACAACTCCACAGGCTGCAGCAGTTGTAGTATATCTGTCTGCCTCTTATCTAGTGTGTAACCTTCTGGACTGAAGACACAATGTACTGTCTATCCTTTCTGTGATAAAAATAAAGCATATAAAACACACACATATACACACACACACACAATCCCAGGCCAAAAATTCCCTTAGGGGAACATACTGTGACTAGATAAGAAGCTACTAGCTGGCACGTAGTTACCTCTTCATTTCCTAACTGGGACACTCAGGGAAGGGTGGAGTTGGTGCTGGTGAGGGGCCACAGGAGAAGGGGGAGAGAGAGATGTCATGGGATGGATAGCAAGATTAAAAAAAGAGCCATGGAAAGAGCCAACTCAAGGAAAAAGAAGTCAAAAGCAGGCTGGACTTATTCCAGGCTTTCATAACCCCTCCAGCCAGCTGTAAAATCTGACAATTTTTGGGCCATGGGCAGCAAGCCCTGCTAATGCTGTCCTGAGGGACTGAATAGGAGGTCTTTGGGGCTCAGAGCATCAACTTCTAGGTGAGATAAAAATTGAAAAACCTTCTGGAAACTGGAAATCCTCCTGGAAAACTCCTGGAGAGCTGGCAGGTGTATCATGCATGGCAGTGCGTGTTGTTGGTGCTTCACACACCGCACCTTCTGAAGGTCAACTTTCCAGGTGGGAGCAATCTGGTCTCTTCTGGAGGCTGATTTTTCCATCTCTCCTTTACTACTGTTTCCCTTCAGTGGTCCTGGTAAATTTGTGGGTAATATTTTCTTCTGAATGAGAGGTGTGATGTTGTAGTGCTAGGTTTGGTTTAGCAAGCTGCAGCTTTCCCTGAGAGCTCAGCAGGGCTGCTTAGGGCAGTGTGACCATGGTCGCCCTCCCACAGTCCATTTCGGACGGCTCCGCACTCTTGCTCTGGCAGCTCTCAGCTCTACAACCCAGTGACGGCGAAGCAGGCGAGAAGGGTCTCCCCATGAGGGTTTCAGAGGACTTTTAATGGTTACATCTTGTCCTGGTGACACCCAAAGGCAGAGAGACCTCGTGATCCGGGCGCAGGGGGGTTTTTTCAGGGGCTCAGGGGCAGTACATGGGTGGGGTTGGGGTACAGGAACTAATAGGGAGATCTTGAGGGAGTCGCCAGGGCTAGGGGCAGGGGAAAGTGGGGGGAACAATATGGGATCAGAAAAGCAGTGGGTGAACAGATCACCACAGTGTGACTGGCATCACCTCCTGGGCACATGGGGAGGCTCTGCTGCCAGGTCCTGAGAGCTGTGTCCAACACATCAGAGGCTGGTGGGATTTGGGAAACACTGAAGAAAATAGAGCTTTGGAGGAAAGGTGGAAGTGAAAGAGAAGGGAAACCAGAGGCTCACCATGTTTATGAAACAAACCTTGCTGGAGATCCTGAGCCCAACTCAGCATCCAAGGCCACCAAACTCATACCCACTGCTCAGTTTTTCACTCACTCTGGGTTCTCTTTGTAGATCCAAAGCAATAGAATGGATGAAGGAGAATTGCAATCATAATCAATCCTTATCACCAGTGTTTACACAGTGCTTAAAAACTGTCAGAACCACACCAGTGCTTCCTTTCCTATCAACAACTTCTGCTGGCTCCAGGGCTTGGCAACCAGCAAGGCAGCAGCAGCTCCCACATCGTGCTTTTGTATTATTCTGCATCCAGGAAACCCACCTTCAAATATCTCCCTTCCTCAACATCTCTTGCCCTCAAGCACCTTCAGAGAAAGCAATTTTTCTAAATCCAGCAGCTGGATGAAATTTTTGGTTTATCTTTCCTTTGGATCAAGGTGATGGCCTGGGTTGTAACCTGCCCCTGCCTTGATGCTCTCCGCACTGGTAAGGCAATTGTCCTGGTACCCTGCCAAGGATGCATTTTACAGGTGTCTGCTGGCTGGAGGATGCCAGCAGCCCAAAAGATCACCAGTTGTGGGCAGGGCTCTTTGGAAACATTTTCACAACTAACTGGCTTAGATAGTGGAGTAAAACATGCATTTCCCAAAAGAGGGCATCTCATTTTCACTTTGATGGATGGGCTCAAGTGTTGAGTCAGAATGAAAAGATAATATTTGTGGAAAGCCCACATACTTCAGAAGAACTTAAACCTTCTTTTTCCTTTGGTCTCTTTGTAGTATTTTTAAGAAAACGTTAACTCAAATTTTAAGAACTGTGCTAGGATGGAATAGGAAAACATTTGGTTCTGAAAATGTCAATATTACATATTTGGACATTTTCTGTGTTTGTTTTTTTAAAACAAACAAAACAAAACATTGAAATTTATACTGGCTTTGCTAAAAATGTCAGTTCCATCAAAATGACATTTTGCAATGAGAAACTGGTTTATGCTTCCCCCCTTTTTTTGCTGACTGCTCGCACTTTCTTCAGAAAAAGTGTCCGTCTGGCTTTTACTGGGAACAAACACTTTGTGTGCATCCAGGGGCATTTGCACGTGCAAAAATGCCTTTCGTGTTGGTGCCTGTATGGCAATGCACATACCAGGAAAACATTCCTGCTCATGGAGCCTTCGCCTGCAACTTGCTTGGATTGAGTGAAGAACTGAGCTGCAGCCAGCTCATGAAATAAATTCAAGCATCCTCAGCCATGTGGACCAGCCTTCCCAGGGGGGAGACGCAGCCCTTTACTCCTGTGCTGCCAGATCCAGCACCGGTGCCAGCCAGGCCCTGCTGCTGCCCTGCAGTAAAGCCACCTGGCCTGTGGGCCCTTGGGCAGGGCCAAATCTGCACCGGCCCTGGGCACTCCGGCAGGAGGCTGTGAGAAAGGACAGCTCGGGAGCCATCATAAACACAGGTTGCACTGTGAGCACCAGTCAGTCTGCAGACCGCTTGAGTCAGTGAGGCGTACTTCCCATGGGAACTCTTAGTCCTGGCTAACTTGAGGCAGGACCAATTAGAGCAGGGAGTAAATACACTTAGCATGCTCAGGAAAATACATCTAAAGCTGTTTATACACATTCCTTTGGACCAGTCAGCAACAAAAATGTCCTTACAGCTGTTTCCTCCTTCCTTTCTTCCCCCTCTCTCTCTGTGCTGCTTCAAAAATAAAGCTCGCTGGCCTCACCTAACCCTTGCTGGGTTTACTCCTATTCACTCCCAAGTCTGTCAGGTCTTCTGTGACACCAGCCCCTCGACTGGTGACCTCCCGGCAGACTTCTAACTGTGGGATTTTTCTGGCTCCCCTCAAGGAGCCAAGAGGAAAATGGAATGCAGTAGGAGCCAAGAGGAAAAAGGTTTGCATGTTTCCTTATAATCAAGGAGCTGATACCTGGTACCAAGTCACCTTCATCACCTCGGGCCACCTTCGTCATCAAGCTGGGATTTTGCGTACAGGGTGCACTTGATTGGTACTAATGGCACGTTGAGAGCCACTGCCAAAGCCATAATCGCTATCTAACAAGGATGATCTCAGGCGATGGGGCCATGGCCACAGAGACCACTTACAGGGAACAGGGAACCCAGATCTCATGTCCTAGACCACTGCCCAACCCACAGGGTTGTTCTTTTTCCTCATTGATAGCACGCTTGACTCAATGTGCGTGTTTCATGACCGGTCACGTTAACTACATGGGGCTTTTCCTGTTTTCCAGGTGAGGGACCAAGGCTTTTGTAAGAGAACTCCAACTGAATGACACGGTTGTGCAGCATAAATAGGGTTTGATCCTGAAGAAGATCTTCCCATTAAGCTTTGCTGTGAACCAGTATTTTGTTTTACCAAAAAAAGTGAGGTACTCTAATTTGGATTCACTCAAGATCAGAAGGGTTTTCTCTTCAAAGCCAGGATAAAACCTGAATATGACTAAATTCTCTATGAAAAAAACCCCAAACTTTTTTCTTTAAAATCTGGACAAGACTAGTTGGACTTACTTACTTTATATTTCATATTACTTATTGCACCACATTTTAAAAAGTTGCTCCAGGATTTTTAAAATAGCACGTTTCATACTAAAAATATTTCAAGATACTTGGAGTATTGACAGAGCTGCATTGTCCAAAGTAAAACCTGCTCTTCCTGTGTTTGCCCTACCAGCTGTTTGGTGATTTTGTATGTGGTACAACTGAGGTGTCGGAGTGACAGCACCTCCAGAGCTGGGCAGGCAAGAGGGAGAGATTCATCTCCCCCAGCCATCAAGGATGGGCAGGGCTCTTTGGTTTCCAAAGCTTTCTCCTACCGATCCAGCTGTGGTTAAATGGCTGGCTGATATCTGCCAGACAAACTGGAGGCCAGCTCAGAGGAATCCAGTAGGCGTTGAAGTCACAAGTCCAAGTTTCTGGAAAGAAGCCTCTGCCAAGCTCAAGGAGGCTGAGACAGAGCATCTGGCTGAAACACACACGTGTGCATGCACACATACACACATGCACACACAGCAATTCTCAGAGCTGGGCTAGTTCAGCATTTGCTCAGAGTACTTTAAAGCTTAATTCCAGTGATCGCAGTGGCTTTGTGAGCACATCTCACTAATGGAGCAGTTCCAGGCTTTATTTGGTCAACCCTCTCCACCTTCCCTCATGCTTGTACAACAGAGCAGAGCCTCAATTTCTGGTCCAAAACGTAGGAAGCCCATGGCCTGGACAGAAACAAAGACATGATCCTGTATGTGTGTGTTTAGGGCTGGAAGGGTAACAGTAGGTAAAGATGTGATGGGAGGGGAAGGCAGGACTAGATGTGTTGAGATGAGCAAGAAAGGATCATGTTGTCATCAAAATGCAAGATACCTGTGTGAACTGCTTGGCTTTGTCACAGATTTCTACATGTCTCAAGAGTAAGCAAAGTGAAACCCCCTGTGTCAGGTCGGAATTGTCTAGGAGAGCTCCGTCTGCATTCAGACATGGTCTCCCAAACAAAAACGAGTGAAGAAGACTGGTTGTGGCTTATATGACTACATCTAGTCCACACAGGATGGAAGAAATGGTCATTAGGTCAAGATCTTTGCCACACAAAGAAGAATTTAAGCCACACAATTATACCTGTCTTCCAAACAAAAAACACTCCTTCTGAAACTCTGCTTGAGGGCCATCGAGATGATCAGACAGCAAGTAGACTCCATCAAGAAAAAAAGACCATTTTTGTATGTGTCAAGTCAACCAGCAATGCAGGGGTGGTAAGAGGCAGCCAACACCGCCCAGAAAAGCAGGTGGCAATGTGTCCCACAGCAAACCTCAGCACCATTCCACAGGAGCACCTCTGTGATAGGAAAGCCATTCAATCACTAGTGAACCTAAGCAAAGAGCAGTCCTAATGGAAAGCTGAGATTCAGTTAAATCCACGTGTTAACAGAGATTAGTTCCTTTCCTTGAAAATTTTCAATTATTTTTCTTTAATTGGAAATCTGAAAAGCCTTAAAGATCTTCAGCAGCTGAAAACGTATCTCTCCTTTTCCAACAGAACCTGTAAATTTCCATGGAATAATTCAATGAAAACAAACATTTTGTCACTCACATCAACATTTTCCAGGAAGGAGGGAGAGGATAAGAAGAAACATTATTTTTGACAAGGTATGCTAATTGGCAGAGCTCTTTAATAAATAGATCAGACCAGAGTGCACAACTTCAGTCCACATGGCAGAACGGTTGGTCCTTGAAAGGCTGATAGAGATCTTGTTGGCTGAGTTTCCCCTGTGGTTGACAGAGCATTAGCTAAAGACAGGATACAGGCAACCAGTCCTGCTGAGAGTGACTGGATGCCAAACCAGTGGCTGGCAAGATCTCTAAAGACTTAATGACAGAACGCAAATGCTCACACAGAGACCTGACCAGCAGAGAATTTGCTAGCTGGGGAACTGCAGCCTACCACATACCGTAACAGGAGCTTGCTCTCAAAGAGTGAGGAAAAAAAAAAAACAACAAAAAAGAGAGGCGGTCTGCTCTTCAAGTATTTCCAAGGTGGTTATAACCTTTCTCCAAAGAGGCAAATCCAACATTAAACACCAGGAGAATAAATCAGCTGCAGGGACTGGCAAAAGGCTGAGAATCTAAATTACAGCAAGGTCAATAGGAAGCAGGGGGCTGCTCAGAGGGAGCCAGAGTGAGAAATTCAGCACATCTGGTAGGTACAAAGCAATGCCCTTCGGGCAAACTCAGCCCCCAGCCCACCCCTATGCAGTGCCTAGAACTCAGCAGAGGGAACAACATGCGCAGAGACAGCCGCGGGGAGGTCCTGTCTGAGGGAAATCCGTCTGGAAGAGGGTGGAGGGGGGGAAAGAAAAAAAAGGCAGGTGAATAAATGAGAAGCAGCAGTGTGGCTGTGCAGCTCGTATGGCCGCCTGAACAGATGCGAGCTGCTGCCTCTGCTGGCTCAGGGGATGCTCTCCTGCTCTGGAGACAGAGCTGGCTGCAGTGTTTTCTTTGGTGTGGTTGCATGCATGCCAGCAGCAAGGCTGCACAGCCCCTGGCATAGCCAGCTTTTCCACAGATCTTGCAGGAGAGCTCCAGAGCAGCCCTTTGCATCCCCGCTCTAAGGTGCAATGCTCTTTGACAGCCCTCTGCTTCACACAGCTCCTGGGACGTCAAAATCAATGCAGGGAAGCCTTAAAGCTCCCCTAAAATCAATGCAGGGAAACCTTAAAGCTCCCCTAAATGTCTGTGGGGAACAGGCAGGTCTGAGCCTTGGCACAGCACAGGAGGGATTCCAAGCAGATCTCTGGAGAAGAAAATAAAAGAGAAGCGTGCAGCTGATTTTCCTGTTGACTTGGAGAGACTTGTCAATCAAGCACCCTTTCAATGTGTAATGGGTGGGTTGCAGCCCAAACCCATATTTACAAGAAAATGTCAATAAAAGCTGTATAAGCCTTGAATGTACATGCAGAGACATGGCATGGAAAGCAAGCTGAAAACCAGGGCAAAGAGCAGGAAAAATAAGAATAGAAAAGGTTTTGTTGGAGACAAAAGTAGGTCAGAGACGGATGGTGTTTTGGGGGATGTATCACAGAAACACAGAATATTCTGAGCAGGAAAGGGACCCACATGGATCATTGAGTCCAGATCCTGTATGGAGGCACAGTTAGCTGGCGTTGCAGTGCTGAGCTTATTTGGGCTGTGGGACCAGCAAAGGTTTGATGGTCAGGCTCCCCTGGAAGCATCAGCACTGTCTGCACTCAGTGGGGTAACTCTGCTCTGCTGGGTTCAGTCAGGCACCCCCAAGGGAATACTTCCCAGCATGGCAGCACTTTGATTTGCTCTCATTTCAGATGGCAGCAGATCAATCCTCTGACCTCTGGCTGGGTTTAGATTCGAGTTTGCCACAATATAAAATAGAAAAATTCAAACTTTGATCTCAAATACCTCCAAGATTGCAAAGTGTTGTCAACACTTACAAGTATTCCATTAACATTTAAATACTTTACAGTGTAATTCCCATTTAACAGTTCATAATTTCTTGCTTGCATTATTTTTTGCTGCTATTTATCACCATATCTAATGAGATTTCCCTTTGTAACATTACAAAAGAACATGGGAAGATACATAGCCTTTGAGGGTGACAAGGATGGTACAGGAAAAGAAAAAGGACAATAATATATATTCAAGCTGAATTAAATGGGAAGTTCTGTAGCTTGTACGTGATTGTGGCAAGGAAAGTGCAGAAAACCTTGCAGATGGCAGTTCCTATGTGACCCACAGGAGAAAGCCTTTTCCAGTGTCCCAAGGACGGAAACAGTGATGTTATGTGTCCCTCCCACTGCTCCCAAATGCAGGTGTTGGTACAGTGACAAGCTGCTGTTACCCACGGGGGTGTCAATCATCACAGAAGAACACTGTGGGAAGAACACTGGGAAGGGATCCTTCCTCCCCAGTTCTTCAGCCCAGCTTTGAACTAGTCCAAGGTATTGGAACACTGGCATGAGAATAATATGTATACTTAAATATACATAAACATATAGGGCTATCTATGTGTTATTCAAATGTGAACAGACATGTAAATTTACATTACCTTTTTGTTCAGCTGTGGCTCACACTGCCAACCTCTGTTTAGCCCAGGCCACAGTGACCTACTGAAACAGTGGCTCAGGTGACTGCTTTGCTCAAGGGCTTGGAGGCGGGGAAGAGCTGGGACCATGGTCCCAGAGAAATTGCTGCATGGGGAAAGGAGAGCAAGGAGGTGAGCTGGGGTGCTCAGTGTCACCAGAACAAAGCCAGTCAGGGTCAGAGTACATCTTGAAAAACTTATAAAGGAGTATTTATAAGTTCTCCAGAGTGCATTTAAAACTGGCTGTGGATGTAGTGACTAAAGCTGCAATCCTTAAAGGTATTTAGGTATTTGATTCTCCAGTCAAGCCAAACCTTTGTGGATCTGGGCTCCAGCGCAAGGACTTTCTACCTAGATGAACATGAATAATACTTTGGACAAAAGTACTGGCCAGGTGGCCCTCAGGCCAACTCCCCTGATGGATGTGGTTCTAATAATGTCCTAGATCCTCAATAAGTGGGTCCCAATTCCTCAGAGCCTCTCTGAACTGCGTGGGTTTCACACACAGTCTTGATGTGTGGTAGTCTCTGCCTTTGCCAGCTCTGCCATCCCCTTGACCTCCTGCTCCTGTGGCAAGGCTGAGGTTGTGCAGCACTAGCGAGGGAGCGGGGAGCCTTTCTGGGAAGATGGAAAGATACAGGCAAATGAGGAGAGTAAGGAAAAACCAGCTCAGTTAAGGAACTCAGTCAAGAAGCTGCTATAAGGTAGGATGGTAGGTGCATCTTGGAGGTGGGAAGAGTCACTAAAATACACAGACAATGAAAACATTTTAATTAGAGGTGGCTATCACCTCATCTGGTCAAATATATTACTTGGCTAAAGCTGACATATCCCTGTGGACCATTTCAGCTTCAATCAGTTTTAAAAGGAAGCTTTTCTTGGTGAAAAGAAGAGAAAGAGACTGACTGATGCTGTTTAGCTAGTGTTTAGGACATTGGCCACACTTCAAATCCCTGTTCTGCCTGATTCAGAATGATCTCAAAAACCTCTGCAAGCAGGAAAAAAAATGAGGCTGGGAGGTGATGGTTTAAAAATGCTGCATTGGAATGTTTAAAATATGTCAAAACCTTTTCCTTTTTTTTTTTTTTTTTGAATGGGAAATTCATCAGACCTGACACTTCCTATGAAGAGTTCTGGCTCCAATGAATCAGTATATTTGGACACCCCCTGATTCACCCCCCCACTCCTTCACCTCCATTTCAGCCAAATATTCTTGGCTGGTTCTAATTATACAGCCATATATTTTTATACACACACACAACCAGCGTGTACACGTGAAGGCTCAGTAATCACAGATCAGACGGGGAGGAAAGTGTTGGTAAGACCTTAGCTGCTCCACAACACAAAAAAAAGTCTGAGAACGCTTTTCTCCCCCACCTCTTCACCTCACCCTCCCAGGAAAAGCCCAGCAGAAGAGGCGGTGGGCTCTGCAGATGGCAGCCACACACACTGGCTGGCTGAGTCCCCGTCTTGACATTTCTGTACTTCTCTAGTGCCCTCCTCAGGTTTTGCAGAAGTTCACCTTCTTCTGGATGTGAGGTTCGCCTTCCTGTAGATGTGAGAGTGCATCTGGCCCTGCTGTCCTGCTGCCAGGCATCCAGCACCCTTGAGGGAAGGTGAGAATTGGTGCTTTCCACACCCAGGAGGGAGGCCAGGGAAATGGACATGTCCAGGGAACGCAATATCCTCAATTATGAAACTCAGCATCAAGAGCTTCCATACTTCAGGGTGTGTTTACAGCTCTGGAGAAAAGGGTCCCTGTCTTGAGTCCTGGCATCCCCAGTGAGAGCCAAGGGCACTCAGCATCCAACAGGCATCCAGCACCTCTCAGGATCAACAGCTGCTCAACACAGCTGTTCAGAGGCATTACCTGAGCCCAAAGCTGCTGACACAGTTTCAGTGGAGGTTCCTACACCACATGAGATTGACCCTCTTAATGAAGAGGAGTAGGGGGAAAGGGTTTTCTCTGAAAATGGTGAAATGGTTAAAGTTGAAAGCAAACAGGCCACCCAGCTCTCCCTTTAACCCTCCTGCAGCAGAAGCGGCCCGAGGGCCAGCCAAATCTACCAGTTCTAGGAAATTATTAAAAAAAAAAAAAAAGACACACATTGCGGGTTGGGAAGACCAATCTATTTTCACAAGAGTCTGTCCTTGATTAGAGCAGAAACATGGAAGTGGGGAAAGAACCGATTATTCAGCAGAGAGTTCAGAAGAACAAATAAAAAAGAGGAAAAAAAAAGGCATACTTGTTCGGGGTGTGATAGAGAGACTTCCAAAGTGCATGGAGACAACTGGAAATTACGTCTGTTGAAGTGGAGGCATTCGCTGCTCAGGGTGAGGAATCAAAGGGCAAGTCCCGGGGAGGCGGCAGAGTGGGGTGGCCACCCCTGGGTGGGCAGTGACAGGCAGGCTCGAGCGTGTGACCTCTCATAAAATCCTTCCAGGGGGCTTTTGCATATTGTGTGGAGCATGAACTGATTTCCACACACAGAGATTCCTAATGAAGATGTCCTTCAGGAGGCGAGGGGAGGAGACAGGGTAATGAAACCAGCCTGTCTGCCAAGCAGACACTCACCCCCATGGAAGGTGGCATGGACATATAATGGAATAGGGATGGGAAAAAAATGCTGTTGGCCTCAATGCCATGCGACAAAAAAAGAACTCCATGTGAATTAAACCCAAACTGAACGCTAGAGGCTTGAGGGAAGATCAAGTAACCCCCGGTTTCTTATTGCAGACCAGACCAGGGCAGCTTCAGAGAGTGCCTCTGGTTAAGAAGCAGTTATCATCTGCCTCAGACTGACCTGGCCAGAGTTTGAACCAGTCTGAACAGAGATTTATTAACCCTCACAGTCAGAGATCAATAAATAGCTTCCTCTTGAGCAGGCAAACTGCCTGGAATACAAAAACATGACACGAGCCTGCCACCAATCTGCTCTCCCCCCATCCAATAAAAAGATGCTCTAATTCCCCAAAAGACAACAATTTCTTATTTCTATAGTGTTTCGAAGCCAACTGTAATATTCACATCTAATTACAGGGCCCTGGATCCCTGCCATGTAGAGTATGGTTGTTAGCAACATAATTTGTACACTTCTCTGGGGTCATTTGGAAACTGTCTATACTTACACCCTCCTCATCTCCTCTGCTGAGTGTGTGCTGGTCACTCAGCCTTATCGTGCTGCAAAGGGCAAGGTGCACCAGTGAGATTTATGTGCAGAAGAATAAAGAGCAGATGATGTCCTTCAGGGTCAAAGCCACCCAGCGCTTCATCTTTCCAATTAACTACTCTGCTAGGGAGAGAGATAAGGTTAAAAGTGGGGTGGAATAAAAGATTTAAATTGCAGTTTGACTTTTTATTTTTTTAATTGAAACTTCATTGGAAGAAAGGGTGAAGGCTTACTATAAAAAAACCCCAAAGTATTTTTCAGGCAAACATAAAAGTCAAAAACACAGGACTGGCATGATTGTTCTGGAAATCAAACCATGCATAAATGAAATGTGGGGAAAAGAAAGATGCTCTAACAACAAAGTGCCACAGGATCTTTTCCATTGGCTCCAGTGAGCAGTTCCACTCATCTTTGGAGAAGTCACAATTATTAGATTTTCATCTGTATTCACACTCTATTTAAAGATATCCTAGCCAGGCCTTTAAACAAAGAGATCAAGCTCCTGGCTCAAGGAGTCCCTGAGCTGCAAACCTCTAGAGGTTGGAGTCTCCACTGCAGATAATCTTCTGCTTCAAAGCTCCCCTGTGCATTTTCTGTCAGTGATGGGCGATTGTTTGCTGTGTACCTTCACACTGACTCATCCCTAACTTATTTCCCAATCCTTTCCTACATGTCATTATTCTTATTCATTGACTCCTGTCTCACATAATTCTGTTTACAAATCCTTCTGGCTGTCTCCAAGCTCCTTAACACATCTCCATCTCCAAAACATGATATACTCTATTTTAGAAAAGTTTAAGAGCTCATGCAGGTGGAAACTGTCAGGAATAGCTCCCTGTTACTCACTCTTCAGAGGCTACACAGGGGTGTGACAACATAAGAAAACCCTTCCTGGTAAAATCAGATCACAGCTTTTGACAGTGTTTTCAGACATATCCAAGCTGTAGCTAGAGCTTGGCAGGGAAGACTTTCCCTTTCTTATAAGAGTTTTCGAAACTTCAGCTGATGTTCCTCTCCACATCAGAAAGAAAACTGGAAGGAAATCCCAGAACTGTTCACAGACCATGAACAAAAAAAACCCAAAACAACCCAACACAAACAAAGCAAAGCAAAACAAAAATTGGTACAGATAAAAATAATTTTGAAATATTTGATTTGGACTTTTCCTTGCTATTTAATGTCTTTCATCTACTATGAATTAAATTGAAAAAGGAAATGTTATTTCAGTGTAGAAAACCTTCAAACCTCTGATCATGAAAAAAAAAAGAAAAAAAAATTGGTTTAGAAGACTTGTAGCAATTTTGTAAGCTGGAAAATTTGTTAAAACCATCCCATTTACCACAAACAATCGCAGTTTGAATATATTTGTCTTTTGTGACAGAAAAAAACCATGTGAAATAAAATTTCCAACCCTTTCTAACAGCGATTTCATGTTTTTGTAACACTTTTCAAG
Source organism: Corvus kubaryi (assembly GCF_017639235.1). Lineage (NCBI taxonomy): Eukaryota > Metazoa > Chordata > Aves > Passeriformes > Corvidae > Corvus > Corvus kubaryi. The sequence continues at coordinate 5,190,178 of NW_024581131.1, forward strand.
GTGAGAGATGCACCAAATAAAATTCTGACTTTGCCCAGCCCCTGAAACTGTTTGGCGCCAAGGACATTGTCAAAGAAACTGGTGGCTCCAAGAGTGTTGATGGGGGAAAGAGAGAGGGTCTGAACTGAACAAAAATACCTGTGCCAGCAAGCGAGGTTTGCCCCTTCATTTGTGGCTGATCATGCTGCAGAGCACACCCCTCAGCAAGGGGCTGAGGCACAGAGCCAGGAGCCAAAAGTGGCCAGGTGACCTTCAACAGGCATCAAATTCAGCAGGGGCTCAAAGGATTGCAAGGGAACCAGGAGGGGTGCTACTTGACCTGATGCTGGCCGTGGGGGATAAATAATGCTGCTTTGTAGTAACTTCCACCTGGTTTTCCAGTAGTTTTTAATCTGCATTCAGTTCTCAACTGTACGTCTGACTCTCTGTAAATTCTAAAAATTGATCCATTCGGGGCATAAGGGTTGACGAAAAGAAAAGGGTCAGCAGAAAGCAGGCAAGCCAGCTGCTGCGTTGATGCAGGGGTGAGGTTGCCAAATAGCTTCTGAGGGATGGGACAGTGGTGTGGCAGTCATTTTTCCTTCAGCAGAGCTGGCACATGGAGACAGAACACATCCAGACTTGCACTTGAGAGCTTCCGGGATTCATTGGCCCTGACATCTTCTGCCAGAAATAGAGAGACATTCTGGAAACCACATCCCTGTCAAAAGGCCATTGCTGTACCATCTTGGCTCTGCAATGTGGCTCTGCTCCTTTCTACTGCCCTCTCCCGTGCCAGCCATCTATCCCATCTCCTGGCCACTGCTCAGGAGGCAGCTATGCGCCTTCTCAACCATAACCAAAAGCAACTGGGATCAAAGCAATAATTATGGTAAGGCTTTTTCAGGCTAGTTTGGAAGTTCAGGTTCTGTGATGGTAGCAGCTCCTTTGGCCACTAAAAATAATCAGGATTCCAGGGCCTCACATGCTTTGCTTGCACAACTCCTATTTACACTACTGGGAAAAGTAGTTCTTTGTTGAACACACAATATATACCTAGTAAAGACCTTTTGGGGGACTGGTAGAGAACACAGTTAACTGCCAACCCCACTGGAGGCAGGACTGCATGGAAAAGAAAATGTCCGAGAGACATTGACACCAAATTCTTGGGGTCATTTTGTGTATTACCTGCTCAGTGGAGACCACAATGAAAAACAGGGAAGTGCCCAAACCTATTAAGAACATGAATGCCACATTACATAAAACCAAATGTCCAAGCAGTGCAGTATTTTGGATGTGACAGTAACTGGTAACAGGCATTCAGGGAAGAATGTAAAGAACAGGGCATGGACAGATATTTAGCCTTTAGAAAATAGCAGTGTAGAGACCAAGCAGAAGTGGGTGTCAGTGTCCCTTAGAGATACCAGGGCACATTAGGGAACCTCCTTCTACCCTGAAAAAAAAAAGTCACTGGGGAAATGTGCCCAGTGGAAGTGAAGAAAACATTATAAATGGCTTGGAGTCTGCCTCCCACTAACCACGGGGCAAGACATTTCATCTAGCCTGTGCCTCAGTTCCCACCACGACATAGAGATGTTGCATCACTGCAGGATGGAGAAAATGAAACTATGTCCTAACTAACAACTCCTGAGGTGTGAGGGATGAGGACCAGATGAGACCACTCCAGATGGGTAGGCTGTATGGGTGTCCCCTTTCAGCCACTTTCCCTTTGGCATCTGGATTTTAGTCCCAGTGTCGTGGAAGCATTGCAAAGACATTGTTCATTACACAAATAACTCCTGACTGCCATCCCTTGTACATTATTTCCTTTCCCTTACTCACTTTTCTTCTTTTTAAGAAAGATAAAAACAGCTGCCCTTGTCCAGGCAAGAGAATACCAGACTTTCAGCATCCAGTCAAAAGAGTGAATCATGTTTGGACTCAAGTCGTTATTAATCTGGGGCTGAAACTTGTCTGGAGGAATGATTCAACTGAGTGTTGCACAGGGGTAAATTCAGGAAGTTCCTCAAAGCACCTGAGCACGTAGAGGAAAAAGACATCTAATAAATGGCTCCCCATAAACACTTCACTGGGCTGTAATATCAAACATGATTAAATAGCACAAGAGCCTGAGCTCTCCCTACCCAGCTCTTACTGGGTAACAAGAGTTCAGTGTACTGAAGATGAGAAAAGAGGATTTTTCTTCCTCCCAGCTCAGTAAAACTAGGGTTTATACACACAGCATACCAGATTTGAGCATCTTACACTTAAATGTAACACCCAGAGCACATGGAGTGAGCGCCAGTCTCTGCCCAAATTGCTTATAAGCTGAATAAGTACGACAGGCAAGGGGAGAAGTGTTGTTAAGTGAGGGGCTTCAATGCTTGCAGTAAGGTCCAAGGAAGATCTGGGGGTCCCACACCCAGTCCCTCACTGCCATGATGGGAGCACTGACTACCCTACCAGCATCAGGTCCCCCGCAGCCTTATACCGAGAGCATCTCTGCAGGTGCTGCTGGATCTACAGACCCCTACTAGCCCTTTCCCTCTGGGGGAAGCATCCTGACTAAATAAATGAGTTGATTTGCTCTTGATGTTGGAAGTTGAGCTGTTAGCACCTTGCTGATAGGTGGGAAGGGATTGTAAGGCCTGAAGAGACAAACCCTTTTCTAAACTGCAACCTATTTACATCACTGCTAGACCCCTTTTTCCCCAAAAGGAAAAGGGGCACTAGATTAAATTCATCCAGGTATTAGAGGAATCCCAGCTCTGCTATAGATAAAACCAAGCATCACTTTCCGGTTTTAGGTGGACTATTCTAAGCACTCCCAAACCAGCATGCCTCAACATCCCAAAATGCATTCTCTCTGCTGAGCATGCCAAGGTTAGCAAGCCAACCTTGTGGTAACTGTGCAGGAGAGGACCCGAGCCAAGGCCCCCAGACAATAGGTTCTCTGTCTGAAACTACTCCGGCACTCAGGACCTGAACATGTGCCTTTGTTGAAGATGTTGTGGACAATCTCAGTATGTTTGGCTCAATACAGAGGAATTAAAAGGAGTCTGAAAGCTGTTACAGATAAGGTCAGACATTCTAGGGAGGTCTTCCTGGCTTTAAAGTCTATTAACTCAAAGGAAGTGGCTATGAAGAAATTTAAGAGAACCCTCTGCTGCCTGTTCATCTCTCATGATGGGATATGCTCTAACAAAGACAGTATTAACCTGTACTGGATGCTTTCATGTGCCTTGTTTCTTGAATTTTCCCTGAGAATCAGTCTGTATGAGCAAATACGGCAGCAATTCTCAAAGAGGGAAGAGTTAAGATTGTTTTGACAGTGTACCAATATTTCCTACTTTCAGAAGTTTAGATTTGCATTAATTTTTCATACTGTGCTGAGGATTAATCCTCTATGCATTCTGGAACAATACGAGACACCATTAGGCAATGTTAACTTTGTGCTGAAGATTTTTGGCATAAAGTGCTGTATGCTCTAATCTATTTGCAAATCAAAAGCCAATGCTTTGCACACTTCAATGAAAAGCCAGAGGCAGCCTGCCCCACTGGAAAGGTCACCAGATTAGGACTCAAGGGACCTCTTCGAAGTTTTGCCACTGATTTAGTGTTCAATCTTGTCCAAGTAATCTCTTTTCTTTGTGCCTCTAGTTTTCCTCCCATTCTTTGTGTTTTCTATTCAGGCTGCAGTTCTTCAGAGCAGGAGCAGCCCTCTCATTTTGTGCTGGTTCTGTGTCTCAGAGAAGGCCCCCCTCTCCTAGCTGAAGAATTCCTACTAGATCCTACCACAACACAAAGAGTTCAGAGCCTAAACAGTTCAAAAGAGTTTGGCTCTCATTGACAGGATCTTCAGTCTCTCTCACTTGCTTCCTTAACACAAAGCTTTTCAGAAGAGGTACCAGCCACCTACTGAGTGAGTAAATTCCCAGTCAAAGGGTTAAAATAACAAACTCCATTGAATAAAGAGGAGAAAGGTGTTTAAGAAGAACTCAGATCATATGGTAAACTAGGTATTAGTTAATCAATAGTACTCAAAGGTGAAGGCCATATGGAGGAGCCAGAAATCATTGCACAAGTTAAGCAAAGTTTAGCAAGCCTGATTAAGCAAAGCGTTAACTATTTTCTGTGAAAAGTTCCACCTTTCCTCTAACCTAGCTCTGGTAATATATACCAATCTTCTCTGGGACTGACTCATGCATTAAAGGCTTCAGTGGAAGTTTTAAGACCAACCCATGGACAATACTTCTTTATTGTCCAGACAGTTCATATACTGCATGTTACGTATAATTCTCCTATTCACTGGACTCTCGATCCAAACTCTTCTGGTAAAAGGGCTTGTGCGCAGTTTACTTTCTGTCCAATGACTTCATTGCAAAGGATTTTTCTTCTCTGTTGAGCTTGCCATGTGCAAGCTTTCCTTCCTCTTGTTTCCCTCCTCTTGTTTCCCAGTTTCTGGAAATAATTTGTGGTTTGGAAATGGAAATGCCCTTGTAGGCTTCAAACTGCTTAAAGCCTGCCATACCAGATGAGTTCATTGGATCCATCTAATCTGCTCTCCTCTTGCCATCCATGACCAATATCTGGTGCTTCAGAAGACAACATAACTGCACAGTAGCTACAGGACACTTCAGCTTTAGACAGAGTCCTTTCCCTGTGAGAAGCTGACAAAACATCCTTCCCGCTTCCACCCTGAACCGCCCCAGATTTTCTGAAAGGATTTCTCAGGGCATCAGCTAAAGGACAGAGATCCTCCACAAGGATAAAGAGACTTAAGGGGTACAAAGTACTTTGGCACACACCAAAAAAGGGCTTCCCAAAACATAGCATAACAAACACAGTTCAACCCCTTCCAGGACTGGCTTGGCTCGCTTACCCTGTTCAAAGAAATTGGCAAGCAAATCTTTATTGTAAGAGACAGAACAGAAGCTGGAGGGGAGGTACTGAAATCTGGGGATAATTCACAAAATCCTGGCCGGTGTGGTGTAGAAGGAAGCTAGTGTTATGTATCTATCATTTGTATTTCTTTTGTTACTGCTGCTGGATTTAAGCAGATATAAGCAACCTAACAATGATCACATCTCATTCTCAGCTAACATGTTTCCTGGCTGCTTTTAAACTAGTAGGAAGCAGGTATAAGCTAGGACAGACATTTTTTGGCTTGCTCATTCATGTCAAGGTCATCTTGTGCTTCACACATATCCTACAAATTGCAGCAGGATCACTTTTTCAATTAAGTACAATTTAGTAAGACAAAGATATCAGATTTAGTCTCTTAAAAGTCTGCCATTTTGCCCAAAGAGCATGACCATAGTTCTCCAAGCCTGGTGACTCCATAGGCTCATGCCTTGTCTTTTCCCATGGCCAACAAGTAGCGTCAAAGCCACAAAGTTAGACTTGGCTCTCTGTCCCCAAAGACCTGGCAGAGAACCGTCAGGAAGACCACCTGTACTCACCTCAGTCTGAGCTGGGCTTGCCTTCATGCCTGCAAGGGGTGCACAGAACCAAGTGCACCACTCTTGGGATGAGGGAAACCTCAACCAGGAGTCATGTGCCAGAGGAAATGGTGGGATGTGTGGTGTTACATTGCCACCTTGTGGAGAGCTCCCACTGGAGACCAATGGAGAAAGATGGCTGACTAATAAGTTGCGGGCTGCCAGGACGTCTCCCCATTGCTGTGTGCCCATGGCTGGCTAAGCACTTGTGCCCTTGCTGTGACCGAATGGGCCACTACATGTTGCTGTTATTTCTCCTCCAAGGGGTGAAGCATGGGAGCTCCATGCAAGGCCTGGAGGTCCTATGCATGGGAACATCATCCCATTGCTCCAGTGCCTGGGTTTGCAGGCTTGATATTACGGTTTTGTATAGATGTTGCCAATGTGAACCAAGAGTCTGGTCCTAGCTCAGCCTGCAGGGGTAGGAGCCTGTTATCACAGTTGCCAGTAACTCTTATAGTGCTGCTATCCACAAAAGAAAAGTATAGCTATGCTCTGTGCATCCAAGCCCCCACAAGCTCAAGGAGAGAATAAAGGAAAATGTATTTCCTTTCATTAAGTGCAGAAGAAGCCTCTGGTGGCAATGCTTTTTATATTAGTGGTGTCCCCAGAGAGGTTCAAATACATAAACCCACAACATGCTCCTCCTGTTTGTGTGATGGAGTACTGTGTTGACAGACTGGAAGAGAATTACTGACAAATGCTACCATGTGGACTCTCACAGTGATGCCATGTATTGATTTCCATCTGGTGATGTGTGCTTCAGCGATTGCATTGACACTATTCTCCCTCTTAAGAATCTGCAGACTGAGTTTTTGAGTGAAAAGAATTAGCATTGTTTATTAGTTACTCAGTACTAGAGGAGGTCTGCAACTTTATGGGCCCTTACAATTACAATGAGAAAAAAAAATAATCACAGGTCCCTGTCCCAAGGCCCTTAGCAAGAAGAATTAAACGTGACAGAGAGAGGCAGGCAAACCCTGAGAAGATGGGTTCCAGGAGCAATAACGTATGACAAGTGACACATAGATAACTCCTTATTGCCTGTGCATCTATTTGGAGGACTGTAATGGCTCTACATGAGGTAAAATACATCCAGCACTGATTAGCGGGAGCAAGCTGCCCTCCCAGGTTGTCCTCTGCCAACACATCCCGCGCTGAGTATCTGTAAGTAAATAAGAAAATCCCTCAGCTTTGGGAATTGTGGTAGATCACACAAGTGTCTGAAGTGTGGGCTGAACTTTTCAAGACCTTGAGAGAGGAACAGTCTTTGATTTCAAGGAAATATGATACCTCCTCAAAGAAAGGGTCACATTCTTTGAAATGCAAGATATGGACAACTAAGGAGATGTTGGCCAACAACAACAGGACATGAATGCCAACATGTCCTGAGGGGAATAACGGCAGTAAATTTGAGTTCCAGAGGTTTGCCATGGGACTTTTGCTAAACCCCTGTTGCCAGCAAATTCAACATCTCTTAGAAACAGACCTATAGAGGTGTGGAATTGCTCTGGTACTCATGAGAAGCACAGACTGTCACCTTTCTTCAAACAAAGGTGTATCTTGGTAAAGGCAATGGCATCAGTAGAGTATATTTGTTTTGCTCCAAAGCATGTAATTTGATATCTCGTGAGATCTTAGTTAAGACACAAATACTTTGCAGCGTATGGAAATAGTAAGGCGTGTACTAGACCTACCAACATGTGTTTCAGTGACAGATTTCAACATATTTAAATATGTTAATATGTGAGGCATTATCGTAAATGGGAGCATTATTAGCAAGATGCTTTAAAAAACTGGCCATTAGTCCAATAAGGTTTAGCATTTTCAGTAATAACCTAGGTGACACAAAATCTCTGATAGTGAGATTTGCAGTTAGTATACAAATTACTGAGACAGTAAAGAAGAAAGAGAACAAGCTGGGTTGGGGAGCAGGGTACAAGAAGTACCTGCTTAAATTACCACAATGCAATATGGGCATTTTATTAGAGGCAAATGAAACTAATCACACCTGGCAATAAAGGAGGAGATTCAACTCCACCCATCTCCTGCCCCTAAAAGGCATTTAAAGTAAGAGTATAGTTGGCCTAGGCTTCCTCTATAGTCAATGAAGAGAAGATGGCACCTCTGGCAGGGAAATCTGCCTGAAGTTTGAAGGGCTTGAAGCCAAGGCCCTGTGTTCAGGGTGAAAAATCTGTCCTGAAAATCTGTGCATAAAGAACATCAAAATTAACCACCTCAGCATGAGATTGTAGTGCAGTGTTTGATGACTAATATGATACTCGGGTGTAAAAAAAAAAGGCTTTACCAAGTAGAAACAGGGAAGTGGTTTTGTCCCCCAGCTGGCCACTATTAAACTCATTAGAAGAATTATATCTTCAGTCTTGGCATCCCCAGTTTAGGAAGGATATGGACATCGTAGCGTTCAAGTAAAGCCACAAAAATGACCTTGCAAGAGAAAACAAGTCCTGCAATGCTATGAGCATAAGCCTTTAATCTGCCTCAATTAGTCAAAATGTGACTTGATATTTTTATGTGTAGGTACTTTTGCGTGGAAAAGGCTCCTTACAGACTTTTCAAGTCCCTCACCAATAGACACAAAAAGATTCAGAGAGAATTCAGGCTGATGTTGAACAAATGCCACTGTGAAGCAGGATACGATTTCCGCACTGTGTGGGTAGTTAATACTAAACATGTAATGAAATCACAAAACATTTGGAGTTTGTCAGACACAAATTGACATTTTAGCACTTTGGCACACATGATTACATGGGAGTGCTTAGGTTTAAAAGCCTGTGTTTGGACAGTTACCGCAGAGCAGCTGATGCATGGTAACTCATCAGCTAAAGTTAACCTGTTCTTGGATCAATATACTTCATAAAATATTCACTCCACAGCAACTCCTAGAAAAACATTTTACAACCTAACTATACCCAAGAGGAAAAATACAGAGATTCACCACAGTCTGTTCTTAGCTCGGGATCAAAGAAAAAGAAGCCTACACTAGAAATAATGGGATATTAAGAAGTGGAGAAAAACCAAGCTGCACATCTTTATGTCAAAGAAGTAAAAGTCACGTATGAAGGACAAGGGTGGACAGCTCCATTGCTCCAGGCTGAGTCTTCTGCGCCACAGAAGCTCTACATTCTTCTGAGATATCCTCATAAACACTAAAATAATGTCAGCCTGAAGAAGCAGCTCTGACGGATGGGATCTCTCCTTTGTTTGAACCAGTGGTCTAGCAAAACCTAAAGGCATGTATTTCAATGGCAGTTGGTACGTCCTTACAATTACCCCAGCAACAAATGCCAGTATTACATGCTTCTCTCTGTTCTTGGGCTGCTTCTTAAGCCCCCTCAAGCCCCCTCAAACCCTTCCTATTCTCTTCCTCCATGGCTGAGCCTCCAGCTTTACTTCAGATAATCTCAACGAAATAGTTCCACATTCACTACACATAAATCTGTGCAAGTCCATCATGCAGGGACAACATAAATTGAATTGAATACCAAGATGACACAGAGGAGATTGTACTTGAGTATATTATTCATTTCCATATTTAATTCATTACATTTCTTCTTCTTCTTCTTTTTTCCCCTTCCCCCCCCTTTCCAATTTATATAGAGCTGCAACACATTTTCCAGCCTGCTGTGCTGAAATGCTGCAGTGTCAAGGGACTTTGCAGTTAAATGCAAGACCTTGTTGTTGTATTGTGCATTGGGCATTCGTCCTCAGGAAACCAACAGCTCCAAGTTAGATAACAACTGGTAAATCATCATCTTTGCTAAGTGTTCACAAAGGCAGGTAGGGGGGCAGGAAGGAACTTTCTTTAGAGTAGAAAAAGAAAGAAACACCTCTCTTAAGGGATTAGGAACTTCTCTGACCATCCATCTTTGGAGTCACCTCCTAAATCTTTGTTTTTTCTGATACCAGCATTTCTTGACCTGTTTTTTTGAGTTGGGAGAAGATATCTGTCTGAGGGCTCTCAGCAGGGTGGGAAGGGCAGAGGAGATGTGAATCAGAAACAGGAAAGGATACCTTTCCGGAGGAGTGAGGGGGAAGAAATCCAGAAGCCAATTTCCTTTGTACTTCAGCAATGATCATTCACTATTCCCTAAGGGTTAACCTTGCCTGGAAAGCCCATGGGAGGAAGCATACACTGGTTGGTTGCAGGGACCGGATAGAATGACGTAATAGAACATATTTTCTTTTCTAGCCCTGATTCCCATGATTTTGTAATAAGCCAACCTTGAATCAGCCAGTGAAATTTCCCTTCCGTGTTCTCTAACACTTCTCTAAATTCACCCTCATGCTTCTGGAATGACCTGAAATTTCACATTCTCCCCCAACAAGCAGAGAAAGCTGCTGACTTCACTCCCCTCCCTAGGAGACAATGCTATGCTTCTCACACCTCTGCTTCAGCCCTGAGCAGTTTCTACCTCAACCCAGCTGATGTTCCATTTGAGCAATGGTAACTCTTCTTTCTTACTTTTGCTCATCTGTGAATGAAGTAATACAGTCCCATGGTGGCATGTTGATGCATGTAGAAGAGAAAAACAAAATACTTAATCCTAGCCAGATGAAAGGAAGGAAAAAAACAAAACAACAACCATGAGTTCCTCCACACTCCTGCTTGGTAAATTTTTCTTCTGGAGCCAGCTGTTTGACAGATGGCTTTAAAAGTGGTGTTCACTGCTCTTAGATAGGCTCATGGTCTCATTCTGTTTGTTCTTTTTTGGGTTGGAAAACTGCAGAGACAACTGCATGGAAGTCACTGTTCTTCAGGTTCACAACTTCATTGTACAGCAAAAAGCCCACTGCAGTGACATAGGATGTACTGAGGATAGAACTGGCTAGATTTGAAAGCAAATTGGGACAGAGAGGAGAGGCAAGTCTGGGCAGGGCTTTTTCAATTGCCTTTCCTGCTCTTGCAATGTCCACAAGCTTAATTTTCATATGGTAGGAGGTCAGTGAGAACAAAAATTTCTGTTGTCCCCAAAAATGATGTTATTCTCTGAGATCAGTGGGTTGTGGGTTTTTTCAGTATCTCTGATTTCTCTTCACACCCCCTTCAACCTCCACCCTCTTCCCCCCCTCCCTCTCACTTCCTGCCATGTAGACGAGAGAATTTCTAAACCTCCAAACATTTTTCAAGCTGGCAAATCTAGTTAGATCAGTTACTATACTTTATTTCAATAATTCCAGGATGTTCTGCTTTGGTCTTGGAACTTAAACTCACCAGGGTCCCAGACTCTGTCAGTCTCAGTTCTCTGCCCCTTCCATTACTTCCATACTGTTGGTCAGTCTCCTTACCCTCTTCACGGCCTCCTCCCATTCCTAAAAGTCCTCCTAACACCTCTATTTTTTATGGGAACTCTGAATAAACATCTTTCTCCACACCTTCCCGTGACCTCCTCCTCCTCTACAGATCCTCACAGTTTTGGTTGAAGGAACAATTAACCTTAACCATCCATAACACCACCAACAGCTGCCTGCTCTTCCCTGCTCTTGGAGGCCGCTCTGCACCCCACGCCAGTATCTGTGGTTCACCTGATGAGATCACCAGATACTCAAGGCAGGAATATCAGCTTCATATCTACTCTCAACACACCATGGCTTCTCTCTTCAACCTGATATTCAGTCCTGAACCAGCACCTTCCTGAATCTCATGCATCTTCAGCTTTCTAGTCTTTTCAGGGTAAGGGCTGTCTATTATTTTGTGTTTACATGTCATCTGTGCTACCTAAAAGGCAGTTCTGGGTCAGTAAATGTCATTTTAGGACTAGCACTCATTATGGAGTCAGAAGGGACGGAGAGCAGGAGAGGGAAAAATAATGGCACGTATAGTGAGTGTCTGTGGGATTAAGAACAGACAAGGGCGGAGAATAATGGAAAAGACATGGTGGAAAACTCTCAGCACAGCCTGAATGGGTCTGTTTGCACAGTGTCATACAGCAAGCCAACAGCATTCCCTGCCCGCCAAGGAAAGACAACACCTGGTATGATGGAAGACCACAGATCTGACACCTCTCTGGCTTTCACTGCACACAGGATTTTTTAAACTGCAAGATACGTCTTATTTACTGGCTGCTGGAATCAAGAAGACACTGAAGTGAGCTACCCCACACCCACACATTTTCATTACATTTCCATACTCTAGTTCCAAAAGTCTCTCATAATTATGTGGAAAGAAACTGCAAATCTCTTCAATAATATTATATGACAATGAAAGAGTTATGACACAAGACCTGTTTCTAGATGGCACTTACCACACTTTTAAACTCATCCTCAGTACTAATAAACAACCTATTTTCTTGCTTGTGTGCTATGATAGAGCAAAGACAGAGCAACCCCAATCAGCGAATTCTGGTTCTCCTTCAATTGACCCACATACTGCTCACTGGCTGAAACTCTATTGCAAAGTAATGCAAAAGTTACATGGGATCAGCTGTGCTTAAAAGCTTTGTGAAAGAAGTGTGTTTTCCAGGAAGTGCCTGAGATCAGCTCGGTTGGTGAGAGCATGATGTTAATAATGCCAAGCTTGTAGATTCAATCCCCATGTGGGTCATTCACTTAAGAGTCGGACTCCATGATCCTTGTGGGTCCCTTCCAATTCAGAATGTTCTGTAATTCTGAAAGATGAGATGAAGGTTGTTTAGCATGCAAAGGATTTGCTCCAAAGCCCACTGAAGCTGCTGGAAGGACTTAGGTTGATTCCAATGGTCTTTGGATCAGAACCAAGGGGGGAAGAATTGGCACCAGGCATAGAGGGTAACATAAAAGAAGGCACAGAAAATAAAATTCAAATTTATATACAGCAGGAGAAGTCCTAGCCATACTGCAAATTGTTAAATGATACTGTTGTGGATCTGTTGCTTAAATGGCCTACAGTGGTGAAATGTCCCAGATCCAAACCTTGTCCACCACACCATGACTCATACAGTGATACTACGAGTCATAGCACATGTTCCTCAACCAGGAGATAAGAAACTATGCTTCATAAGAAGGAAAATCATCTCCTATGTCTATGAGATGGTGTCTCTGCTGAGATGGCCGGTGTGCACCAGCTGCTATGTTTTTCATCTGTTCTACTACACTGACATATTTTTTATTACATACCACTGCCATCAGATGCCAACAGCTGCAGCTCATCAGCCTACGGTCGTTTTTGATGAAGTGCTTTTCAGATCAGAATATGCCAATCCGTCAAACCCAAGTCTTCTGATGGGGCGAGAGAGTTCAACCAACTCCCTCCAGTTTTAAATTCCACTTTTGTTTTTAAAATTAAACCACTGGTAATAAAAGAATAAAACACAAAGAAGAAGTCAATATTGAAATCAAATGTTTTAGCTGATGTTAAAGGAAAAGGATTCGGAACTTGGGCTTTCATTTTGCAAAAATTTTTAAAATTCTGGCTGTTGACCCAAGTTTTAAACCCAGGTTTGGTTAAAAAAAATCCTGAAAATGTTCACAGGATAGGAAAGCCATTTCCTGCCAACTCTATATTGGCTTACAGTTCTGACGCATGCAAGCTGGATTTGAATTAGCAGATTAGGCCCAGATCCAAAAAGGGACCTAGGTACTTAAAGTGGGACTGAGGTATGCGAGGCCCAGACAAAGGTCCTCCTCAGTCCCTAGAAACCAGTGAGTTTTCAGAATCAGTAATTCTTCTTTGGAGAATGCCCAAAAGCACCTCAGCTTCAACACGCAGTTCCATGCCCACCACCCCTCTTTACCTTCAGCCATTCCTCCCCAGGATCTCCTGGGGCATGGCCACCAATGCCAGGGCCCTTCAAACATGCAACAGCAACTCTGCTTTCTTCCAAAACACAAACAGAGGAAGAGGTGGTACCGCCTTATCATACAATAGCTCAGCGCTTGGAGCACACACCCAAGGCAGAGCTGGTTTCCCTCAGCCCATGAGGACTCAGCCCTGCACTGCAGAGGGTGCCCTGGCCAGAGCCCTCCCTCTTCTTCCCCCTGCACTTCAGTTGCATGCAAAAAAAAGATCTTCGCCCTGGTTTCCTCTGTCAAGTTTTGTATGAATACCTGATCTTGCTATTTTCAATGTGTGAATATATAAAGTGCTGTCTGAGGAAAATATGCCTAAAAGCCATATGCTTTCTCTTCAAGAGAGTCTTTTGAGTTTAAGACATCCTCTTGCCCTCAGCATTGCCTTTGCCTATCTTGGGCATCTCCACAATCAGCATTGGCCTGTTTCCTCTTTCCCCACATTTTGTGGGTCAGGATGAGGCTTTGTGGGTCTCACCCCTTGCACCCTATGGCACACACACAGGGTCAATTCAGCTCTCTATCACTTGGTAGGAGGACACAGCCTGCTCTCAGGCCTCCAAGGCATGCAGCCCCACTGTGCTGTTATTCCTGCCTGTGCATATACAGAGAGGGGAATTAGGCTTTCTTGTTTACATCTTCTCTTTTCTCTTTCACCCCCTCCTTTTTTCCCCCCTTCTTAATAAAGAATGTTTTTAAAAACAAGTGCCTGCATTTGAGCTCCTGTGAACTCTAGTTTCCGTGGAGAAATGTTTGTACTCTTTAACTTAAAGAATTTCTGAAACATATAGGAAAGGAATTTCATAAACTGCTCATTGAAAAACATTCCATACATTCCCCTCTCATCCAGAGACACCCGTGTGTGGTCTCCGACAAGGTCAGGTTTGGGGCTACGTAACGGGGACAAAGATTCCAGCGCTCAGAAAACAACAGATACCACAGACCATGGGACGGGGGGGAAAGGACCTCGTGACTCCTATTGCTGGAGGCTGGGAGACCACCGGAAAGGCAACAGACAGTAAACACTGTGCGTTATCCCAGGGAGGAAAATCCCAGCGCGAACCTCCCACATATCTGTTGAGAGAGTGACATCAGGCTCTGCAGTGCTAAGGAATGGAGATGGGAGAGGGGCAAAAAAAAAAAGAAAAGAAGACAAAAAGGGAAAAGCAGTGTTCCCCACTTATCATTTAATCTAAGAAAGGTAAAGGCAGTGAAGGAGGTCCTTGAGAGGCAGACTGGATGGCTATTGCAAATGGTGGGCAGTCAGATTGGGAGATGATTTCAGATGGATAGTGTGGTGAGAAGAGCACCCTGGGTTTAGATTGCCTCCTCTCTGTTTTGAAATCAGGGAGGCATGTTTGCCAGTCCTGCCATCCCTTGGGGCGCTCTGAAGCTCTAGGAATGAGCGCTCTGCACATCTTCAGTTTACACTGTTTGCAGAAACCATAACGTTATTTCCAAACCAAGTACTCTGAAACATGCCAAAGGCACCATTCCCAATCCACTACGATGGACATGACTCACAGCAGGTTTTAAAAAAAAATTACCCAAAGTGAGGAAAAAGAACCATCAGGGAAATAGTCTCTTGGAGAAAGTTCTTCTCTAGTACCTGATGAAATGTCACAAGATGTGTTTTATTACAAAATTTTCCACTGAAGTCTACATGCTAGAATTGATTTCTGAGTTTAGATCAACTGGAAACATGTCAATTCACAGGAGATCTTTTGAGAAAGTCCCCTACATAAGTAAGTCTGAAGTGGAAACCTTATTTTTTGCAGAAATTGGAAAGCAAGAACACACCTGGACCATCATTCATGTTGCCCTGCTTATCTTGCATCACCATTCACATTAGCATGGATTATGCACCACCACTGGCGCTGCGAAGTGCAACTGTTCCAATTTCGTGAGGTATTGCTGGTTTTTTAGAGCTCACTAGTGATGATGTCCACTCAATGCAATCAGGACCCAAAGCTTTTCATCTGCTCGTCGTGTCACTCTTGCAATTAAGCAAATCCTTCTTCCTCAGCAGTCACCAGTACATTAGAAAGACTTGAACCTAGGCTGTTCTTGCTTGGACTTGGCTCCATTCGTGAGCAGGGGAAGAAAAATAAGCTTCAACTGGAGATGTCAGACCTTTAGTCACCTTTACAAAAGTTTCACATTGCATTAAGCTGACCACAAACAACAGCCTGTCTAGATTTCTGTAGCAAACCACAAGGAATGAAAAATGGCCAACAACAAATACGCACTCTTAACATTACAGTTGCTTAACTCCTTAAATCTGGGATCCTGAGTCAGGAAAAAAAAGAAGTGCAAGGCATAATTACAAATACCTGACTTCATCTTGTGCATCATTCCTGAATGGATGAAACAGCTGGCACAAGTAAAGCTCTGCTAGCAAAGCACAACAGATTGTCTTCATTCCTGCTGCTGCTGCTGAAGGTTGTCTCTGCTCTCCTGTTTGTTCTCTCCTAGCTCTTTATAAATTCAATCCAGATATTAACAATATCCATTAGCTTCTCCAGAAGATTATCTCAGCTTTAGTGACTGGAATGCAGGGATTAGAAAAAAAAAACCATTCGGTTTTGTTTTTAATAAAAGTATATGTTGATTTAAACTGATGGCTTTTAACATCTGTTGTGCAAGGCTTTGTGGTAATAACCCTCAGAGATTGTTGGAGAGAGAGATCATTTAGTAGGTAATAAACATCAGTGATTTCATTAATGAAATATTCTAGCATAGACATTACAAATGGGAAGAAGCAAGGCTTCCACCTGCTTAATGATTTCATTGCTGAGGCTAAAACTGCCTGCTGCTGGCAGAGCAGGAGATGCCCTGGTACCTCTTTCCCCAGCTGTGGGCACAGCTATGTCAAGGCATGTGCAGTGGAAGAAGAATTGCCTCAGGGGCCTATCAGGCAGCCGCTGACTACCAACATATGAGGCACAGATTTTGAAACGCCTTACCAATAAGGGGTTGCCCTTAGTTCCTGACATTGCTGTAACCCAGCTGACAACTCTTTCTTGGAGCACTGGATGCCTGTTAGCTGGGAAACAGTGACACAGATTGAACAGGGAGTACGGGAAGTTGATGGATCACTTAAGGGAATCCAAAGAACTACAGTTCCTGGCAGAAGGGGTGAAAACCTTCAGTAGGAATCTTTTCATCTTCCTCCACAGGGAGAGGTTTTGAATGCAATTTCCAGCCAAACCCAAATTTCTTCTTTATTGATCATGTGTGTAAATGTGGAGGGGACATCCTTCAGAGACCACTTTTACAAACAACAACAACAACAAAGCTGAAAGCTTCAAAGACAAAAAGATCGTGGGGTGGAAGAGAGAAGTTCTTTCCTATCTTGCAGACTCCAGAGAGCCAGAAACAAATTGAATGATGGGGAAATGCCCCTGCTCACATGAGAGTCTAGGGCCCCCACCCACCCAGAACATATTCTGGTGCCTCTTCACAGCAGTTATCCTTTCCCGGCACTGCAAAGACCAGGGCACGAGCGAGAAAAGTGTGCCTTTGGATATTAGCTCCTCACGGGGCCCTAGGCACAAAGAGTAGCAGTAAGTTTTCTCCCTCCTCTCCCCTTTATCAGCTCCTGTCCTACCTGAGATACTCACCATATCACAAGCCATCCAAGGGAGTGTTCAATCCCATTTCTGAACCCTGCTCCCTCCTCAGTGAGGAGAAAGGCACCCCAAAGCCCCCTTCCTCCAGCCTTGACGCTGCCACAGATGCCAGTCCTGATAGGGGAGGGCCCTACACACTGTGGAGCTCAGCGCTCCTTTGGAAAAAGCACACGTAGGGAGTGGGATTTGGACCACAGTGTGCTGAATCAAAAGCATCTGAATGGTTGTCCTCCCCTGTGGCTTTGCGGTGAGCTTAGGAAATCCCTGTTGAGCTGTGCTGAGGGATCCCTTTGAGGCTTCCTGGCTTCCTGCTGCCTTTTCCTCCCTTGTCAGCCAGCTAACAGGAAACTGCTGATGCTGGCTTCCCCAAAGATATCAACTGCTTTCTATTATTTGGGAGCACAGGTCTCCCCACTTCTTAGGCACCAGAGCCTAACCCCAGGTTCTCTACAAACCTCCTGTGGTGCAGAGGAAAGAGCTGCTTGAGGCTGCAGGGAGAAGGATTACCTGCATGCCTGCTGGCATCTGTGGTGCCTCTGTCTGTGGTCTCCAGCCAGAAGCACAAAAGACACTGATCTTTACTGGGAATAAAGAGCATCAGCTAAGATTAATGAAGACAAAATAGTGTGGCTGACACCAAGTAAATGCCTTGGAAAGACAGGATGGCTTACACATTTTCAGATGAGCTAACAGGCCAGCCCAAAGACAGCGTTTTCTTGACCTGAAAAATGAGGCAAAAAATGTCCTGTAACTTCTCTGGAATTACGGCTTTAGTTTGGTTTTACCTGTTACTCAGAAGAAGTTTAGCATGCACCACCCCATTTTCTCCTAGTGAAGACAAAGCCAGCTCTTGTCATCGAGGCTACAGTAAAGGAAGGGATGAGAAAGAAAAAGAGAGAAGGATCGTTCATTTCCTTTGTTTAATAAGATCTGACAAACTGACAGTTGTCCCAGCCATTAAGCAAACTGTTTCCCAACATGTTTCATGCACTGGATCTTTTTGATGCACTGACCCTTTTGTCACAGAGTATTCAGAAATTACAGAATGTCCCTTGACTCAGACATGAGTGTTTTGAGGCTGTATCTGAACTGCATGGCAGACACATCCCATGGCGTTGCCTGAGGTCATTGCCACCAGAGACATCCAGGAGAGAGGACATGACTGAAGACTAGCCCATGTGCACAGGTTTCCTTCCCATGACTACCTGGACATGCACAGGAGAAGATGGTTTGTGCCCTGACAAAAAGTCAGGCAGCTGAGGCACAGTCACACACCCTCTAGTCAAGAGAGACTTATCTGGATGCATCATTTACATGCAGGACTTTCTTGAGGACCACTGATGACCTTACCTCCCTGTCCTAGTCAAGTTCTAGGCATCCCAGATGGTCCCACAGAGAGACCATGGCCCTACTGTGATGTTTTCCATTCTTTATGAAAAGGCAGTTTTAGCACACATTAACAAGCAGAAATATTCTTTACCCCTCAAAGACAGATCCATTTGAGGATAGACTCGGTGTTATCCATAAAGCTGTCAAGAAATTTTCACAGGTTTTATCAGGTTTTCTGAACTGGACAAATCACTCGTGAATGTTTTTGGAAATCCTCATTTTTCTGCCTGACTATAGGGAGTTTTCACATTTCAAGGTGTGGAGAAAAACTGCCACTACTTTCGACAGCAAAAATCAGTGTTCATTGAAAGATGCAATTTTGTTTGTTTGTAAAACTGTTTTTGAATCTCTCTAGAAGACTTTACCATTATTTCAGCATCTAGATCACAAATAAAATATTGGTAAATAGAAAAAAGATTACTTTATTTTCAACTAATTCTGCCAAGACCTAACTGCAAGGGCAGCCTTTGCCATGGGTGCTGTTGCCACTCAAGCCCTGGCTGCTCCTGTACTTGGTGGCATGGGAAGCAGTGACAAACAATTGAGAGAGATCTGCCAATTTAATAAGCCATTGAGAGGGGATACTGGAATGCAATATTTCATCACCCAAATCCCCAAGCTGCAACCAAGCTACTGATTTTCTTTCTTGATATCTATAGCTTAGTAACTGTTGCTTTGTTCCTGTTCTCAGAGGAATGACCCTGACCAAGGGACAGCTGTAGACACTCCATCCAAGCAAAGGATGCTGCAGAGACAGTGCCCATTGTCCTAGCTGCCCAAAGTCTTGGCCTTCATGCTTTGCAGCAAGGAACCCACATCTATCACAAACTGCAGAGAGAAGAAGGGGACCAGGACAATGAGGTGGAATAGTGAAAAAGCTGTTAGTCCCAAAGGGAGGCACAAAAAGAGAAACCTTTCCCTCTTCCTCGGGGACTGTCTAAAGCACTTTGATCCAATCATGGCTTTAATGAGAAGGATGCCTCAGCTGTCCCTAAGCACACACCACCACTGGTGCTGCTGGACTAAGATGCCCAGGGACCCAGACCACAAAAGAGAGAAGTAACCTCAGAAAACAGAAATTGAGGAGGACACTCAGTTTTGCTGCTTCTTTTATCTCTTCTTAACAGCCTAATTGGAGTGTAATGAATTTAGGGTTGGTGCTCGCTGCCAGACTCACTTCTTTGATGTGTTTTTGGCCTCTGTGCTAGAAAAATGCAATGGGAACCAAAACCAAGATATTACACCTCCATAAAGTGTCTCTGGGTTTACCATGAGATTCCAATGCCTGTGCCAAGTGACCAAAGCCACTAACAGGCTGCTGCTCGCCAAGATGTTTGGGTAATGAATAAGAAGCAGAGAGAGATGCCACTGTGAATCAGAGAGAGGAATGCACGCTAATGGCACCAGAGGTGGATCCCGGGCTGTAATGTGGAACAGAAGAGTGCTGTGGTCATGCTTCTCTGTGGCAGGCGAGGAGGATTTTAGGAGGTAGGTAGAGTACCGCTGCACAGGGACACAATGACACAGCACCACAAGCTGCTCATACTGCCAACAACCAGATCACTCTCAGGCCAAGGGTCTTTCCCCACCCCATTTTAACCATTCCTGCCTTAGCTCCTACAGACACATCTCTTTCCCACATGAACCTACCATGCTTTGCTTGGCTCTCAGCAGGGCATCCCCAGGGGTAAAGAGTAACCACTACCAACATGTGACTGACCAACACAAAACCAGTGCATGCTCAAGAGGCCATCACCCCCCATTGCCCACCACACACCCTGCCAGGGTCACCATCCTGCCAGTGGGGACAGCAGAGTCAGCAGGCTGTGCATGCAAGCAGCAGGCAAAGCTTGGGAAGGCCCCCTTGGGGGATATCCAACCCTGCAGAGAAGAGAGGGATCCCCACTGCCTCACTTAAATCCTCCAGGTGAATGGTAACCTGCCCTTGAGCACACACGAAAAGCCTGGTGATGCTTACCAGTTAAAATACCCAAGGGCCCCACATATAATTTCCTCTTAGAGACAAATAGATAAATTATGGGAGTTTGGTTCTGAAGAGGCTTCATTAAATATGGGTGTTTTCTGTTTCTATTCAAGCACCAACTAAGCAAGCCCATGTTAGATGAACCAATGCATCTATTTCAAAAATCATGGCCCAAAGGAACATCCAACTGCTTATCTGTTTCCCTGTCTGCAATGATCTTGCTCACGATAAAAAATGATGTGCCTCCTTGGAAAAATCGTGGCCAATGACAGTTCATGTACTTGCAGAATATTCAGGGCTAAATTCCCACCCTATTTAAATCAATACAGCTACATCCATTTTAGGGAAGCTATCCCCAATTGACAGTTCCTGGGAACCTGGCCCTGAGTTTCTCTCTGACTCAAACAGCCTTTACCCTGTGACTGCATGTTTGAGACATAGGCTGCTGATAAGATACGCTTCTAGTCAAATGCAGCCCTCCTTCAGCGATGATTCATGTTCAAGAGCAGTTAACTGGTGCAGCTGTTCTGGACACAAGCCTTCCCTCTGCAGGAAAAGCACTTTCTGGAATAGGTGTATGCACACAGCTTTGCTGGTAAGCAGCTTATGTACCCGAATACCAGAACTGTGCTCCAAAGCCTGACACTAGAGACAGGGACAAACCCTCTTCCTGCCTTGCAGTGGCCACTGTCACCTTAGCTCCATCAGATGTGAGTGGAGAGCTACTTGATACCTTGCTCATTACTCAGGGGAGAAATCAGGGAGTCTATAACTGAGTCTCTTTGTGTTCTGGAAGACTTAGGCATCCACACCAGCTGCACATGGGTAGCATTTAATGGGCTAGTAGTAAATTAGTGTCCCCTGGGACCAGCAAGGCAGCCCCTGAGACCAAGAGGCATGCAGCTTCTGCGATCAGAAAGCATCCTCCTCTTCTCATCAGTGGAAAACTTCTGTCAAAGCAAAATGGAAATGGGACACTACCTGAGCATTAACCCTGTGGTTTCCACAGGGAACTCAGTGCTCTATTTGCTGCTCCTGGGGACCACATTGCTTGGCCAGTGCCATGAGAACATCAGACCATACACGTGCAAGCAGACATTCTCAGCTGAAGGGTTGGAACAGCTCTTTCTACTGAACATCAGGACTTACACATATGAACTACTCAACACTCTCTTCCAGAATTACTGAGTCTTTCATATCTTATCTCTCAAAAACCACTTATCAGCCCACGGCTTTCAGACTGCAGTCTCTCCCGTCTGCCAAAGTGGAACCCAGCCATGTAAAAACATGAATAACAGCAGACCCTCTCTCCTCTCCCACGCTGATGGCTGCAGCTCCTCTGATGGGGGCTTGAACTTTGGGAGCAGCAGGGATAGCTCCATCTACCCTGCTGCTGTGGACTGGCAGAGGAAGTTTAGCAGAGTTTAACCATGGGGCAAGAGATCACTGGAGCATGAATGCCTCCTCCCATCCCAAGATGAGGAAGGTGACAAGCTAAATGTACATATTTATTCTCTTAATTATGATGACAGACAATAAGGAAATATTTGTAAGCTCACATTGCTGCTGCACGGGCTTTGGGCGTGCCCTAGACCCTCCACAACAAACGTGCACAGAAAAAGACAGGTTTGTGCTCATAAATGAATATTAATAATGGGAAATAGTCCGGACTTCCTGTCAAATAAAGACTTCTTTCTAACTAAATATCTCTTTTGTTTTTAACACTAACAAAATGCTCAGAGAAAGTTTCATTTATGATATCTTGAAAGCCCTGTTCAGGAGGGGGGAGAGACTCTTTTATTTTCTTCTGTTTTTACTCTCTCTTCTTTTAAAGAAAAGAAAGGTGCAGAGGAGGAAGTGCAGGAAGAGCTTTTAAGCTTGTGAGCCATGAAAACACTTCAAGTTTCAGATTCATTGGGCATCAAAATTTCCACACACCCCCCTTCCAATCTTTTCAAATCTTTCCATAAAAAATCTGAAATGAAATGGAAATTTCTTCCTCTGAGCCATAAGAGATGACATCATTAGACTTCAGCATGGTGCTAAAAACATGTGTGTGTACTGCAGCACCAGATTCCAGTCTAGACATCACAGCAACCAGAACCAAAGCAGACCAAGGGGGCTCTCAGCAAGCTGCTGGGGCTGGTGCTGCATCATGCAGGAAG
The DNA here is from genome assembly GCF_017639235.1 of Corvus kubaryi. NCBI lineage: Eukaryota > Metazoa > Chordata > Aves > Passeriformes > Corvidae > Corvus > Corvus kubaryi. The sequence continues at coordinate 5,212,616 of NW_024581131.1, forward strand.
ACGACAGAGATGGGGCTGGGAGGAGGAAGGCAGTGATGTTACAGCAGGGGAAAGCTTAACATAAAACAGGATCATCACTAGCTCTGGACTAGCTTAGCTAACGTTTTTATCGGTTGTATGGACTGCACATGGGTCGTACATGTTTTTGTTCAGTCCAAGAGGGGTCTGTCGCAAGAACAACTGTCTCTGCTTTTGTTATGAAACTGAAGTTCAGGCACAAATCTCGGCTGATGGGTCTCATTCCAGCAGCCAATGATACAATCCAGAGAAAAAACATGATCATCAGGTACCAATTGGGAAATGGTGGGAATAAGATCTGTAATAGCAGTGGCAGGAAGAGAGGGTACAGGTGCCTTCCCTTCTCTTCCCTAAGTGTCCCCCCAACCCACATGCACTTTGGCCCCCATCAGCCAGTCCTCTCTGGCAAAAAAACATGCTTTCAGATGCTGCTGCCAAACCTCAGAAATGTATATTGCTGTTCTGGCTATGTTCAGGAGGAAGGGGAAAGGAAAGCAGTGTGCAATTTTCAACAGTTTCTCCTTGGAGAGGGGCCCCCTAATTTTCTGAAAGGGGCCATCGAGGAGGGGGGAGAAAAAGCAAGAGGCTCTGTCCCATTTTAATCCGTTTTCCCAAATTAGTTATACATGGGGAATTCATGATGGAGTTCCCTCTTTGGGCTCTGAGCCTCAAAACATTTCATAACATGTAGAGCCCTTCTGAAGCCTTTTGATCACATCCCTTCTGAGACTGCTGTGTTTATGTGCAGAGCTGTGCACATGGGCAGACGCTGAAGGGAAATATGGGGAGCAGAAGCACCCTGCACTCGTGGCACTGCAAGTAGGGTTTGCAGGACAACACTGGCAAGGGAGAAAACCCAACAAGGAACCACAACACAGAGAACAAAACAACTGTGGGACAAAGATCACTGGCGCTGCTGTGAGAGCTCAGCAACATCAGCCACAAATCTCTTCCATGCCGCTGTCAGGACAACCTACCTGGAAACTTGAAGCTGGCTCTTTGCCGTGTTGAAACCTAGTACAGGGACTGCTGAGTGCTCTTTATTCGACAGGAAATTACCCAGTCTGCACAGAAACAATCCAAAATAAAGATATTCACTCAACCTGATGGTCTGCATTGACCAAACGGGTTTAACATCAAGCAAGGACCACTAAGTGCCAAGCCTGGAGATGATTTCCACAAGCCCATGAGAGGCTGGAGATCTTGGGATTACAGAGCATCTCCCTGCCCTATGTGTTTTGATTACAATCCTTCACAGCCTCAAAACCTTAAAGATAGAATAAATTGCTACCAGACTTAAGTCATTTAGGATCCTGCAGTCCAGTCACAGTTTTTCAGCTGACCAAGAAGGGCAGAAACCTTTCCTCAGATTAACCAGCATGACGTCTGCGAGCCAAGATCCTCAAAGGCATAAGATCCTCTTAGAAATCAGTGGTGCCTAGACATTTTAGTAAATATGTTCAAGGACCTGTACTGAAATACCAATGCCCACTCCCCCCAAAAAATTACATAAAGTGTCTGGAAAAGTTTACAAAGGTGACTGGGAGACTGACGCATTTCTGGAAGTCTAAGCAGGGGTATCAGTGTTTTGCTAAATTTTACTCAATACTGCTTATTAAACAAGAGCTCAACTGGTTTAATTAAAATTCATGGTAAATAGATTTACTTTCTCCAGTGCCAGTGCTTTGTATGGACACATTCAAAGGCATTTACTTCCATTTGGTTAAACTTCATAACTGACTCTTCTAAATGTTTCCACATGGTGGCTCGAATTTTTTTTTTCCTTTTTCTTTTTTTTTTAACTAAATCAATTTTAAACCAATTTTCATTACATTGGTGGTTTTGCATGTCCACAAGACCTGTGGGCCTCTTGGATTTTAAAACTTGGCGTGAAATTCAGCCCAAAATGCCAAGTGCTGAAACCCAGTGAAAATGAAACCATTACAATCTATAGGGGAAGCTGCCTGCCACTCAGCCCTGCCCACGCTGCTGGCTGGACTGAGACCACCTTCCCTGGGGCACCAGTCCTACACCAAACTGCGTGCTAGGAATGGCTGAAACTCGTCTCTGGACACTGCCACTGCTCCATCTCAAGCAGGTTTGGGATTTGGCAGCAGTGAGCTCAAATCCTGGCTGGTGGAAATCGCTTGAAGCACAGCCTGTGAGAAGATCAAAATCCTGATCAGGAGCCTCTTTAAAACTGTGGCTTCAAAGCTGACTGGAAACCTGGCCCTGGGCTTCCCTGCAATTCAGCTTGGGTTTTCAAACTTGGCTGGTGTTAGGTTTATTGCACCTAGTTTGGGGCTTTATTGTGAACATTTTGTGTAGATTCAGCTCTTGAAATTAAAAAGGCTCTGTTGTTCAGAGCCTGGACCAGTGTTCCTAACATCCGTAAACTCCACACCCATCTATTTATCTTCATGTAAAAGTAACAGAGGGTCTGAGGCTTTATTTTCAAGGTAGAGGTCGTTGTTGTGTATTATCAAGTGATGGATGGATGGATGGATGGATGGATGGATGGATGGATGGATGGATGGGATGAGGACTACTTACTGCTGCACAATGGAGGGCTTTGACTTTTTAAATCGGTGAGGAGCCAGGTTTGTTATGGTCCTGTTTTCTACCACTGAGTCTAGTAAGCAAACCAAAAAGCAAAAAGCTGTCTTGTAGAAGTACCCAGCAACTGGGATGCTTCAAAGCAGAGACAGCAGCTTTAGAAGAAACACCAGCAGAGGTGAAGATTTTCTGCCTCCCAGAAGGTTTGGAGCAGTGAAGAAAACCAATAATACTGCTGGTTTCCAACACTGCTGCTTTTAATACCTCTAGAAGTAGAAAATAATGGGTTTATTTACTGTTCAACTCCTTTCCCTGCACAAAAACCCTCAAAAATGGTGACCATTCAAAGCAGGGCAAAGACGGCTCTTGGCAAAGGTTCAGCATGGCTCTTATTACTGAGGGGAATGTGGTCATGTTGCTAAGATAGTGGCCTAGGAGTCAGGCCACTCTTCTTGGCTATCCCACCACCCCACCGTGTAACCTTGGAAAGTCACGTTTCCCCTCCATGGTTCCACATTCCTTGCCATCCTGCGCCTCTTGGCTATTTAGGCTGCCAGCTTTATGGTCCAAGTCTGTCTCCTACTGTTCTAGCTACCACCATAATTATGAGAATTTGATACATGCTGCATTCCAGCACCCCTTCCCACAGAGCTTCGTTAGACACCATGCCAGATTCTACCATCCCTTCGTGGGACATACATGCACCGTGAAGCACAATCTGCCCCCATCACCCACCAGAAGCACCCCAACATCCAGCCTCAAAGGGACTACTACCCAGGGAGGCACTGTTAAGCAGTGACAATGCAAAGTTGTGCTCTTGAAGCATAAGAAATATCAGGGTTTTGCCCCGAGGTGCACCTCTGCCCCAGCATGCATTTGTCATGACTGCTTGAGTAAGATGAGGGTTTATCCCTGACCTCAGAGGGCTGTCGAGCTTTCTGGCAATCCCCTGACTTTGTAGCCTGACATGCACGCACCATTTTGCAAGCAGTACTGCACTGCATGCAGTCACAGGGTCCTTTATGACCAGTGTAGCCCAAAGCATCAAGAGAATGTCTGCGTGTGACACTAGCACCTCATTTTTTTTTTTTTTTTCAGGGGCTAAACCTCTGCTGTGCCAGAGGCAGGACTCTTACAAACAGAGTATGTGACATTTTTCTTCCCTGTTTTGCTCTAAGAATCCTTAACTCCAGGAGCCACTGCACCACTAAGAGGACAGGTCTTGCTTCTGCTCCAAAATCTTGTTAGAGGCTGTTCCTCAAATTCCTTCAGGCAGCAGCATCCTCAGTAGCTGTTAACTTATCTCTGGGCAAGGCCTCCCATGCTGGGCACTGGGCATGCACACACATGGAAGGACAGCATGAAGACTTCTCAGCCTCAGCGGTGAAATGACTCAAAGGGGAGGAGAGAACCCTGAAGAGAACTGGTAAAGGTGGGATTAAAACTCAGAGAGCATCAGGTAGCTGCCCTGCACACTGGGGCACGTGGTGCCTTCACTCCTTGCATGGCCCTTCCAGGCACGTACACGGACATACACATACATATGTGTGTGTTATACATATATATGTGTATGTTATACACATATATATGTGTAAAGGTGGATGTGGACACACCAGCTGCGTTGACAAAGCCTGAACATGCATACACATCCACATAACTGCTGCAAGTGGCACACTGTTATTTGCCCCCTGCTACCTGTCAGGTAGCACAGCCCTCACGGAGCATCCCTCCTGACCTGACCCGGCAGGAACTGTGCCCCATTATGACTTCTCCAGGCTGAGCCAGCACAAGAAACTGGGATTTCCAAAGGTGCAGGCAGGACAGGCAGATGATTGCACTGAGATACTATCTCAGCTCCTTCTCAGAGCTTGGTGCTGGATGTTTTATCAACAAATAATGTGTCTTTACTACTGCCAGCCCTGCTGAACCCATGTAGCTGCAGACAAGCAAGCTGTGTTTGCTTCTCTTTCATTTGTCATCAACACAATGGCCAGCCAAGTTCTCATTCCAGCATCTTACTTGTTGGTAATAACAAAAACAGGCAAAAAAAGAAAAGCTGATTTTTGGCTGGCTGTGGGCATGCAGAAGCATAGGTTTGGATAGGTAAAGTGAAAAAGCTTCAATATGAAAATCACTGGGGAAATAAAAACATTATCAAGCAAGAGTTTTAAACCAAAAAATAGGCTGATTCAGGTTTCCAGGTTCCAATACTTCTGCTCTCTGGGGTGGTGTTGTGTATTAATGCTTTCCCTTCACCAACACAGGGGTCTCTAGTTAGGTGACAACTGAACTTGGTCCGAAGGAGACCAAGAAACTTTCTGCAAGTGTTTCACTTCCCAAGGGCTGCACTCAGGGACCATTCCAGGTCTGGATCACAGTCCCACTGTTTAAAGGATGCAGAGCCCAGGGCAGGGAAAATGCAGGGGAGAACAGCGACAGACACCACTGAGGGAATATCTCTGGAGTATGTTAGTAGGTTGCTGAAAGGGAGGAACAGTTTTGAAACATGAGCACAGAGATAAAAATCTATTCCAAGGTGAAGGATGAGCTAAATACGTGAAAGGCCTTTCAGAACAATCTGGGCACATGGGGACCCATCTAAATAGTAAACAGCACATTTACTACTAATAGCCTCCTAATTTATTTATGGAGCCCCATCACACCGCAAATCTCTGTCATCTCCTTCACACACCAATCACCTGGCACCAGAGGAGGGTGCAGCAGCTCTGCTCTGCCCAGCCTTTGCTACCTGTTTTTGGAGATAAGCGCTGAATAACAGAGCCCTGCAACACATGATAAGGCCCACGCTTCAAGATGGTTGACTGAAAATACTCATTTTCCAACTTGGGGATGTTTCACAAGCTGTCTTAGTGCCTTGGAGCACCTCAGGCAGGGGAAGAAAAAGGAAATACAAGCACAGAAGCCAACACAATCAACCCTAGGGTTGGGGAATCCCTCCTCACACGTATACATGTGCATATGGATATATATCCACGTTCGTCACTGCTATGGCAACTAAGACAACAAAGATATCCTTTTAAAGGCCCTGCAGTAAGGAGGAAAAATATTTTGCTATATATATCACTGCCTATTGACGTCACAAAATAACTTAAAATAAACTAACCTGTAAGTTTGGATCATGCTGGTCCTTTTTCCTCCTCTGTGGATATTGGAATAACGTTCGCGTCACAATGACCATCTGTTACCTTTCATGGAAAAAGTAACCAAAGAGAGCGGAGCTAGAAAGCTTTCTATCAAGCCCTCTCACACACCCTCACTGAAGCAACATAAAAAACCCCCTCTCCTAAACCCTATGGAGCACTGTACCCTGAGGGCCTCATTTAGTCCTTCCACAGGCAAAGCAATGCTGACATCAGAGGGAAATTGCCAATTTTGGTAATTAGTAAAAACTAAGAACCTGAGGTAAGCTGCAATAATTCATTCAGCTGAGCATCTAAAGAGTTCACTGGGAAGAAAGCAAGCTGGCAGAAGTGAGTTTGGGCTGCGCTGTAAAAATAAAACATTCCATTTGAAAGTGATTTTAGGAAGTTTGTTTCCACGGCCAAGATCTTGTAGATCAGGGCATCCTACCTCTTGGGCACGAGTCTGTAGCACCACAGCACAGTGGGACTGACATGACTTGTGCTCTTTCCACTAATGCTACCAGTGCAATTATTTTACTGACAGCACTAAGTTGCTGCTATACATCCAGTTAAATACATATAAATAGATTTATGAGGCAGAGAGGAAGGTAGGGAATTTAGGACCTTAGCTTGCACTAGGCTGTACCAATACAATGCTACTAAAGCCAAAGTCCAGCATAATCAAGCACAAGCAACGCAGTGGGAAGTCCTGCAGGTGATGGTTCACACATGCAAGGCATGGGGGCATCTTTGGCATGGGACTGCTCTACAGCTCTTTGCTCAGTGCCCAGAATCAACAAATCTCCCATCCCCTGGCTAGCAGGAGGAGATGAGAAATACACCTCAGCTATGTTCCTATCCCAAATCATCTATTTTCCTCACCTCGGGAAGATTGCAGGGAACTCTCTCAAGTCCCTCTCGGCTCAATGTGTGTTTTAATCTGGCTTGAAGGAGGCTGGACTGCCTGCATGTCCCACCAGAGCCCCACAGAGTGGGCTGAGGTGTTCTCAGAACATGAGATACGCCATGATTCTCTCGAAAGCACCAGGGATATTTCAAAGCAACAGAATTTATTAGAGGTTTTTTTGAAGGCAGATCTCTCTTGCTCAGTATGGTGAGTTTGAACAGATACAGCAGATGCAATGAGTCACTGGAGCATTGTGGGTCGTTATATACTATTAAGTCATCTGCAAGCCCATGGTGAACCCATTTGCAATGTGCTATTACACAGCCACTTGATGTGTTGTGGATTTGGGTCTGTTGCTCTTCTCCTCAGGGTTTGTTTTTCTTCCTTTTTTTTTTTTTTTTTTGTAAGTCAAGCTACAAACTACAAATAACAAGAGCTAACACAATTCGAGCAGGTTTGAATCAGACTTATGAAGGAAAATCAGCAATCACATAGGTTAGAGATTAGAAATTTGCCTTCTCTCAAATTCTCCTGGGTCACCTGGTTTTCAAAGCTGCTGGAATTGCTGCAATTCTTACCCCTCCTACCCATCTGTCCCAAGTTTCCCTCTAAGCACAGGAAATCAGAGAGTTTGATTTACCCCTGGGCTGCAGAGGAGCACTGGCAGCCCACATCCAGTAACATGGTACTTCAGTATCCTCTGTGACTTAACTCCCAACTGGTGTGCATTAAGATACACATCTGACTTATCTCACATCTCCTGTTATCTCCCAAATTCATCTGCAGTCTCTTGTGCCATCAGCCACTTCAGCTCTCCCCTACAACAATTTCCTGAAGTAGTTTGCCTAGAGATTGGCTTCTGTGGCTCAGCCTCCAGGGCCTTCACCTTGTGGACTTGCATAAAAGGCATAATGGAAGAGCCCGTCCTTATTTTAAGTTCTTTATATTATCCAGTCTCCCTAAATATTTTCTCTCATGGTAGAGGAAGACAGAGAGGCATCTTTCTGGAGATCTCCTCCCTACCTTTTCTCACCTGCCTATATGAATTCAGGAAGACAACATACTAATATTTCTACTGACTATAGCCTTCTTCAGCCCTGATCTGTGGAAGCTTTCAGAGAAACACCTCTCCCACAGTACCACCCCTCATCCTCTTGCCGGCAAAGACCTTTTTTTGCTTTCTTCCTCTACCCCATTCCTAACACCCTCCTTCATAGGAGATCATGCAGGCGTCCAAAAACCTTGCTTAGTGCTTCTTCCACCTTTTATTAATGCCGGGTGCTGCCCCTTCCTACCACCCTAATCAGGTCCAGATGGGATGTGCCAGGCTCTTCAAAGGGGCCCTGTGCCTCTCTTTTCAAAGAAGGATCTGCCCTTGCAAGGTCTGTTGCTATTTTTTGGAGGAGATGTAGCTGAGATAGGTTTATGGTCTAAAGACAATGAAAGTGCTAGGTGGTTGCTGAACACCGGAATAAGGAAAAAATAAAAAGCAATAGCTGGTGGCTGCACAAAGTAGTTGAATGTTTTACCAAGGCTGAAATACCAAAAATATGGGAATTTTTTATAGTACTCCATGCTGTACCTAGAAAGCTATAGGATCACTGTGGGACGAGTCAGACTGGCAACCTTATGTCTGACATAAGTTATGTCTGACAGCTGCTAGTCCTGAGGTGCTTGGCAGGGAGAAACCGAGCTCTGATACCACAGGCTAGAAATCACAGGAATGCCTTTTTCTCTACCCACAAAGAAGAAACATATAAGCAATATGCTCTAAAGCAGAGATTGCATAAAAAAGGCTGGCCACAGAATGACTTCCAACTGATCTCAAGCTGAATATGGAAACAGGTTGCTTTGAAGATGTCTGTGAAAGACCCTGGTTAAAATCCCAATAGTGGCTAAGATCCAAGAGAAAGAGAAACAGAGAGGGGATATGGGGAGGCCTAGATTGAACAGTCATTTGTCAAGAGAATTCAAGTAAAAAATAATGTGGAGCTCAAAGTCGGTGTCCAGCAAAAAAAAAAAGGTACCCCTGGTGTGCATGGCACTCTGAAGAGCAGCTCCCTCACCCCACTGAGCTTCTCCTCAGCTGCAGCAGAGGAACCTTGACAGAGGAGGGAAGCACCAGGGGAAACAGGCAGGCTTGGGTGGAATGGTGATGAGAAGCCAACTCTGCATGCACATGGTTTGACACTCAATCTTGGGAAAACCCAGAATGGGTGGGTTTGTTGTCCTCTCTGGGTACACCTCCCCAGATCCACCCATTTTGGATTTTTACCCTCTTTGAGATGAACCTAGGCTTGGCTGTGGACATTTTTGAGGGCTAGCATGCTGTGGCTTTCTCAGTCCACCAGTGGTACTTCTTACCTTCTAATTCCCAACTTTACAGCAACTTTTCCTGCCTTGCTCTTCTAAAAGCAAATGCAGTTTATGCTACCTGAAGTTGGCAACACTATTTGCTTAGTCACCAGTGCCCAGACAACAAAGGGTCATGCTGGTTAAGGGTATTTCTTTGAAAGCTGTACACAGACTACATGCATGTGAAAGTACAAACCGGACAGGGGAAGGGAGTGTTTGCTGAAGGATCGAATGTTTGTCGTGCTCTTGATGAGAAAGTATTAAAGAAATTGAGGAAAACATTGAGACTTGTCTTTACTAGGCAAGAAATCCCTAAACAGAGGTGGGATGAGCCCTGAAGACAGCACAAACAGCACACTTAGAAAAGCTCCCCTTGCCTGAAAGCACAAAGGATGGGAACTGGATAGGTTCAGTCTGTGGAACCAAAGGGGATAAGAAGGACTAAATGGCTTCTCATAAAAGACAAAAAGATGGAGCCTTCTCTTTCTGCATGCTAAGGCATTAAATATGTTAGAGGACGATTATCCAGAAACCAGCGTATGCTGGTTCTTTTTTTATGCTGAATGTGTCAGCAAGGTCTTGGCAGACTGTGAGGAAAAAACAGAGTATCTATAAGATTTCAAGGTTGTCACAGATCAGTAACCTCAGCCGAGGTCTGTTATAGTCATTCAGCAATGACCCCATCTCTTCTTTCATCTTAGGATTCCACTAGTTTCATCCACTTGCTTGCTTTACTTCCCTTTTTTTTCTATTCATCCTGCAAAACAAAATACCACTGCCATGTTCCTTTGCTGGAGTTTCACCAAGACTGGACCGTCTTGGTGGAGCTTTGCCAGATATGTCACAAAGTCACACAATGCATTGCCATGGAGGAAATGTCATGTATATAAATATATAATTTCGTGGAGGAAATGTCAGGTCAGCTGAGGACCTGACATAAAGGTAAGTCACTTCAAGCAGGTTGGTTTAGAAGATAAGGGTAAAGCTCTGCAAAAGCGAGTCCTGCTGGGTGGGTATCACTCGAGTTGGCCAGATCCTCAGTGGATACAAATTGTCATAGATCCATGCAAATCATCTGGAAAATGATACCCTGGTTGGCAAGCTGCTAAGGTAACAAGTATACCCCAGGGCAGTGCCAACTAATGCTGGCTGTGGACCTGCCCATTAGCTGTACTGGTAGTATCAGCTTATGTGAACATATTTGTGGCTCTGGTAAACCTGGAAAATATGACATTTCCATGGGTTTGATGAGAAGTGAAACATTTGATGCTTTGGTCTCAAATTTTCTGCTGTCTTCCACAAGAAACAAAGGGCAAGGTTTTACAAATGGCCTTCTCCTTTTTCCCCCTTTTGGGGCAAATGTAGGAAAAAGTGTTATCTATGGAATTTCAGAACTTGTTCTTTAATGCAAATCACCAAAACCACCAGAAATAACATTCTCCTGGAAAATGTAAGATTTAACTTTGCCCTAAGCCAAAATTGCATACTGATTGCTGTTCATCATTCTGCTCCCCTCCTATGTACTCCATACATCTCCAAAATCTTACCACGGCAATCAAAGGTCAAGGAGTAGCTGGATGAAGCCACTGTTTCCAAAAGAGGTATTCCCCACATCTCTGTTCAGAAATGTCCTTCTCCAGAAGAGACTGGACAGCTGTTCTTTGTTGATATCCAGTCTCCCAGGACCTTCGGCAAACACATTCAGGAACCTGGTTACAGTCTAGGATAACATTTCCTTCCAGACTCGTCAGGATATGACAGGTTTTTTCCAAGTTACCAGTACAAGCACACAACCTGAAGTCCAAAGGACAATTCCACAGCCCTTGTGCTGTTTGTTGAGCCTGGAGCCCACCTTATCCTTCCAGCTGCAGGAGAACCCACCCAAGGATGATGCTCTACTACTGGAGCTGTGAAAGCCTCTACAGATCCTGGGGAAATCCAGAATGTTATCAGCTGCTTCTCCTCATCCTGGCAGTAGGAAACTTCAAAAGATGAGTGTACATTATGGATTCCTCCACCAACTTCCACCAGCTGGGCTTCTTTTTGTCTCTCTCTCCTTCTTCAACATTTATAAAATGGGAGCAGGAATGTCTGCCTCCCTTACAAAGATCAGATTCATTAGGACTCTCTTTCCATGTCTTAGGTTTTACTCACCCCCCGTGAAAGGATTCCTACAGGTGTCACTATAGATAGAGCACGAAGAAAGGGCCACACACAGCTTTACAGGTGTGTCCTATAGCATCACTGTGTACCCTGGGGAGGTCTGGAAGTGGTCCTTGCTCCAAGCCTGGCTGCAATAAACTCTGTGGGTCTGCATGCTTTGCGTAGCGGGGCACCACAAAGGGCTCCAAGGTCCAGCTTACTCAGGGCACATTATCTCAGCACAGCCCTGCCCCACTGCACCTCTGTCCCCTGAGCCCTACAACTCTCACAGGGCACTAAAGAAATTCTGCATTACACTGGGCTCAGTTGTCCTCTCAGTGTTCAGCACCAGCTGAGGACAGATCTACGCTTCGCTTTGCTTTCCTTTTCCTGTGTTTATTCCTAAGCCAACCAAAATACTCTTTGCGCTGGAGAACAAGTCACCTGTGACAGGGGACCCTTATTTTTGAGCTAGGGGTGAAATGAAGACATGAGTCTGCCAGATCATCTGTGGAACATGCTGCTGACAGATGGTATATAAACATTTGTTTTCATATTACTCAAGAAGGGAAAACAGTTGGGAAAGCAAAAGTTTCTTCATTTTTTTTCAAAAATTTAATTTAATGAATGGAAAAAATCAACAAACTTCTGAAATTATTTTTGATAAACAGGATTTTGTCTTTAAAAAAAAAAAAAAGAGGGACTTGGCAGGGTTGAAGTCTGCTATTTTTCATTAGGACAAGATGATGGTATGGCAGGAATGCAGGACAGAGGGGTGCAGATGTGTGAAAGCATTTAGGAAAAGGCACCCAGGGATTAGAGAAGTGCCTGTTCCCAAAATGGGTTGATCTGAGGTAAAGGAAACCTTTGGGATAGGAAGATAGTAAACCCCTCCCCGCCCCTTTTATAGTGGATATAAACAGTTTTACAGTATTTCCACCAAACAGAAGAAGGAAAAAAAAAAAAGATTTCTGCAACACACACATGTTCCCCATTAATTAGGACTGCTGTTAACAACACGTTGCGCCAGAGCTGCCAAGAACTGTCAGACGAAGGACAGGGAAGCCCACAGCGGAGGCTCTGCTGCCTCCCGGGGTCCACCCGCCCGGCCAGAACCCAGTCCCGGCTCCGCGCTGGGTCAGCCCCCTCCGCGGCAGGGAAGGGGGTAGGGCAGGCAGCCGGGCTGGGGGCAAGGAGAAATGCCGAGCTGCACAGGCAGCCCATGTTAGAATTTGAATTCCTCCCCCCTTCCACTTCAGCTACAGACATTTTCCACAGAAATTCTGGCTAGGTTCGCTTTTGGTTGAGACTTTGGGACTATTTTTGGCTTTTTTAAAACATGCTGATGGGAGGCGCCTTCTACTTTTATTCACATAAAGGATCCTTATTTTTATGTATTAAGGGACAGAGAAAGAGGAGGGGAGGCAGGGTGAGGGGAGAGCTGCTTTATGCTTTCAGCTATACAACAACAACACAAATCTACATGCAAGCTGCCTTTCCTCCTCAGCAGGCTCCAGACACGCTCTTTGCTGTAGCAGAGACCACCCCTAGCATCCCAGTTTTCTCAAGCCATCATTGGGACAGAGACCTGACCGCCGGCTTTTAAGCATCTCTCACCTTCGCACCTCCTTGCAGGCACTTCAAGGGCTGGGAGCAGCTTTATCCTCCTCCTATCAGATCCTCTCTTCTCAGCTCCCTCCTGAACTACTCCCTTCCTTCAAGTTCCCTGAGTGCTGGTCTGGATTCACCACTGGATGTGACCGAGGTTGCACACTGGACTGACTCACATTAGCGTTAAAGCAGGGTCCTGAACTATCTTTTCCTCTTTGAACAAATGTAGGAAATAGTGTTGCAACAGTGCAGCAAAGCTCACTGCAGGAGCTTGAAGGAGGGGGAAATGATTGCATTTTAAAGTAAAAATTATTTCCCCACACTTGTATACTCACCATGTCCAAGCAGCCAGGCCATCAGCAGGCATCAAGATGTGTGTTCCAAGTGCCCAGTCCAGGATCCCTTGCGAGGACACGAAGGAGGAGAGACACCAGCTATCCACCAGCACGTCTCCTTGACTCCTTGGAGGTTGGTGATGATTTGCTTGTTTTGGATCTTCCTTTTTGTACTGTTTAGGAGTAGACAGGGATTAGCCTCTCCACCCTGTCCCACCTCAGTGAGTCATCCAAATGTACTCGCTGTCTTTAGGCTCTTGATCTGGGCATCCTGAGAAGTTGCACTAGATATGTTGAGCAGCTAATCGAGGAGGTTTTTGCAGCTCTTCTGCTGCTGTCTCCACACCAGACACCTGCTTCAGCCTCACTCAGAGCAAAGAACACCTCAGCTACAGGTCTCCATAGCAGGAGCAGTCAGAAAGGGGAGAGCTGAAGACTGCTGTCTTTTCCAGTAGCTGCCTTGCAGATGCCCATGAGCTGGAGGCATTTCTATACAAACTCCAGACTGCTGGGATGCAGGACTCTTTGGCTGTGTACCTGTATCTCACAAATTGGGCCAAGCAAAACATCTGAAGCACAACACTTTTCTGTGGTAAAAATTTTGGGATACTGGGACATGTTGCTATTCTCATTCTTCCTTTCAAATCCCTAAAATGCTGCTGTTGGAACTTCAGCCCTGCAGTTTTGTGAGGCTTTATAGCTACAGTGATGCACATGGTCTTATGCCAAAAAAAATTAACTACATATACTCAACTACATATATGCAACATTGTCTCTACAAATGTCATGTGAGAAAATCCTCACAGCTGCTGTCCAAAGCACTGGTGACTTGTTTGTGAAAGAAAAGTCCTTTCAGACAGGCAAGAAAACATCCTGGTCCAGATTTTCAAGAGCAGGTAGTGGTTTGAGTGGGTTCCCTACTACACGCTGGGTGCCTTTCTGCTAACAGCTTTCCTCCTAGGCATCTTGAACCAAGAGTGGAAAAGCCACCAGAACCACAAGGATTTCTGACCTACTAGAGCAGACTGGACATTTTTCTAGGGTGTAATTTAACAGGAACCATTTAGCAGTGGGACTAAAGAACTGCTGGATCTCAGCGCACTTTGGGAGAGCTCCTCGGATCACCTGTTCAGATGCATGAGAGATAAGGGGAATGTTCAGACCGAATTTCAAAGGGGCACCACAGTGCTGTTCTGTAGAACATATACTAAGGTTTTTGGATAAAATACTTCCATTAGGGATAGTGTACATTTTTGAAAAGATAAAGAATTTCTGTAGAAAGCTAACAATGTCTCTCTTGTATACAACTAATCTATTTACTTTTTTTTTTTTTTTTTTAAGAAAAGAGCAACCTATGTGAAAACTTTCGAATATCTCTCCAAATACCCCTTCTAATGACATTTGAAAAGCTAGTTTCCCCTTTGGAACACGTTGCAAGAATCAACAATAGTAATAGTTTGATGTCTGTCTTGTTTCAATCCAGCGGGGTGGGGGGGAGGGAGGTTTGGCAGAAAGTATTATTGTCATGTGGGAGTCTCAGAAATGAGTTGTCTCCTGGCTAATATTCTTCCACTGCAATGGTAAGTCAAATAGGCTAGTAGCCACGGCAACAGCACAGAATTCTTAACTATTGCTATGGTTATTTCACATCACTTTGGGGCTACCCCAGTTCATACCGTTATCACTCAAGACATTATTTCATAGTGATTTCATTAATTGAGTGCAATTTGATATATGAATAACACCCATATTCATTTTAACAGAGGTCATGTTAACTGCACTTCTGCCTGAAAATGAAGACAAGTCAAGCTAAAACAATGCTACAGTTTAAAAATAAATACACAGAGACTGACCTGGGTTCATAGGTGCAGAACAGCTGTGTGGCATCTCTCCTTTATCTTAACCTACAGTACATATCTTCCTGAGGAAGGTTTTGGAAAAAGGTGGGGGCTACAGAGTCTCTAACCCCACACCTCTCATGTACCCTGCAAGGAGGGCTGGATTGGGCAAAGGCATGACATGTGAGCAGTCAGTGAGAATAATATCTGACAAAACTGGGAGCAGCAGCCCGACTACCACCTGTAAAAAAACCATCAGCTTCCTAAGTATCATAATTTGATGTGCATAATTTCAAGAAGTTACAAAACACTGCCAGCCCTGAACACTTAGTTTAGGAACACTTCCTGGTCAGACAACCCAAAGAAAGGACACACCCATAGCTGATGGAGTATCTGGACCATGGACAGAGAAAAAACTGGAAGCAAAATGACAAAAAGAGCCCAAGTTTCCAGGACACCATATTGCAAAGGCTCTGCATTGATTTGCTGGAGGCCTAGCATGATTTCCTATGTACTATCAGCAAGACAGCAATCCAAAAGGCTTCTACATGGCACTTCTTGAAGATGTTTCCAATCAAAGTTTGTTTTCCTGTCTAATGGCACTGATGCCCAAGACAGCTACAACACTCCTGAGCTGGTGTTTTGTGCCAGTGCTGCACAGCTGATCAAACAACAGGAGATCCTGGTTTATCTCCTGTGTTAATTTGTATTGCCATTCGTTACCCTTCAAAAATGTACACCAGGTTTTCCAAGCACACCTTTGGAGGGCCATGTGTCCCCCTCCAGTGTCAAGTTACGTAATTTGACTGTAATATCTGGGCCTTCTCTGACCAAGAAAGCAAAAAACCCAGCCAGCCAACCAAAAAAAACCAATAACAAACAACAACAAGTTCAAAAGAGTTCTAAAGACCCATTTTTCAGAAAATTGAATAATGATGTATTCTGCAAAGACAAACCCTTTAAAGTGTTTCTGGTTTTAGAAATATTTTTAAAAACCCAGTGTTCCTGTTGCTTTCCAGAGTTATCTGAATTCCTTCAAAAGCCCACTCAAGGTTAAAGAAGAAAAACAATGTTATTCTAATGGAACAAAGCTTTTTTTTTATTACAGGATTTGAAATACAGTTGCAAAAGAAGAGCTAGAAAACCAGAAAGATTCAAGTTTAGAGTTTATCTTGTGTTAATTTTTTGCTCCTTTGTCACCTGGGTTTTTTTCTGATGTGTTCCTCCTCCAGAGAGCTGCTTCAAAGAAGCTCTCAAAACCCCCCATTTTTCCTCCACTACTGTGTTATTCTGCAGCCTCGTTTTAGCAGCTTGAGAATATGCAGGGCAGTGATTTTTCTACCTAAGCCCATCATTTTGTTTAGGAAGCCACGGAAATTGCAGCTAGCAGCTCATCACTTTATAAACATCCTAACTGTATGCTCTAGAGATCATTTCTGTGTACAAACAGTTTCAGTCCAGTTTCAGCTTCTGCAATTTCTCTGATAACAACTTGCCATGTTTACATCCATCTGAAACATTAAAACCCCCTGGGGAACAGTGTGGGTTCTTGATTATTTATCTGTTTGATCGACCTGAACAACCTACTCGTGATATTTTCAAAAGGCAGCTGGAACACCGGGGGGGGGTTGGTGTTACTTCTTTCCTCGGCTGCCTAATCTGCCTGCCTGCTCCTTAGTGAAGATGTTAATTCAGAGCAGAGCTGGCAGCGGTCCCCCTGCTGCCCCAGGGGGTTCTTCCTAGCAGTATGCAGGCAGTCATTAGTCTCTGACTACAGTCTGTCAGGCAGTCCAAGCCACTGGTCCCTGTTCAAGCCAAACAGGGATGTCACATCATGCCAAGTCATGCCATAAAATAACAGTGTAAGTAACTTACATTTTAAATCCTTGAGGGCAGCTACCCCATCAGGCTGGCGGATCAGAACACGGACGCTAAAGTGTGAGGAATGGTGCTGGGGTCTCTGGCTTGCACAGGAGGGAAATGGTTTAACACCAAACTACAGGGGAGCAAAAGAAGTGCTTGAGCCACGTTCAGCCTAAGCCATTTAATGCACCTAACTGATCTGCCTAATTGAGGGCCTTTTCTAAGCAGGAGGCTAATATACCTTAGCCTTAGGTGTCAGGAGGTGAGATGGGTACAGCCAAGGGTCATCTGGATCCCAAAGCAGGATGAACCACTTTCTAAGAGCAACTCTGTCTTTTCAGTGACTGTAAGAATCCTTGGGCATTGTGTGGCACACAGGGTGAATGGGTACTAATCAGAGTACTCTAGGCATTCTAATATTTTAGAAAAATAGCTTGCATGTACCACAAGGGCATGCCCACAACCTTCAAGGTGCTAGTGCTATGAGCAGGGTCACACAGGAAGACATACCCTTTGTGAAAGGAATACATGTCAGTAAGAGGAAAATAAGAAAATTGGATCAAGCGTAAAAAAAATTCCAATAAAATAGCATTTTCCCCTCAAAATGAATTTTTCCAAAGTCTATAGGGTTTAAAGACAAAAGTGGACACTCTTGAAAAGGGATTTTCTGGTAGCAAACTGTTTCTGTGAAAATGTGGACATAGCTCTCCCAGGGATCAGGATGATTCAGTGCTGCTGGAAATATTTAGTAGTTATCTGTAGTGAGATGGTAATATTTTGGTTATTTAGACTTCCGACAAGCATGGATCATTACAAATAGCTTATTATGAAGCATATAAAATGAGGTGGTAACTGGATAACTTGACAACAAATTATTTTCACTATACATAAGTGCATGACAGTCTATATTGGAAAGTGATAAATTACACCATTCATGTGCCCTGAATTCACTGTAATCTCTCAAGGGGGAAAAAAATCTAGGTTAAATAATGGGCAACTAAACAGAGACATATGTTCAATATGCACCGCAGATCAGAAAGGCAGCGAGACGTTGGAAATCCTGCAACAATAGCTTTCCTCAAGCTGGAGCTGCCAGCTGAAACTGAGACATGCCGACACTTCTTTTTGCCTGATAAATCCTCTAAAATATCCATCTCTCCTTCCACTCCAATGAGGCATGAAGTTGTAGCATCACGCAGCACTGGAGGACGTGTTGCTTTGATTTGCGTGCTGCCATGCATGGGGCTGGCAGTTCATCCCTGTTCCGTACATCCCCTGCTGTGACTCCAGCCCTTCATCTGAGGCTGCTCCATGAGCTGCCAGGTGCTCAGGGGTGAGAATGCAGGTGTCTGATCACCTCTGACGAAACCATCCGTATCACCTGTGTGTGCTACTTGTGTTTGGAAGGAAAGGGTGTGGAGCTGACCCTTGGAGAAAGAGGGGTTTTGCTGCCCGTGGAGGCGCAGTGTAGGATGATGCCAGAGGCAGATGCCATCCGCATTGTTGGGGAAGCAATGGGAGAGGTGGCTCTTCCAGAAACAGCCCAAGCTAATGATACACCTCACGATTTTCTCTCTCCATGCCTTCCTGCCAGGTGCACCTTTGGGTGGAGGGTGGGCTCCAAACGGGAGAGGCATGGGCAGAGGCGGCTGCCTGAGGGGCCGGCTGGCCAGTGGGTGGACGGGGTGAGCCGGCCCTGAGATGCATGCGTGGCTCTGGCCCGGCATTTCGTCTGCGCAGGAGGGGGGCTGGAGGTGGCAGGCGAGCCAAGTCAGAGCATAGCCAAGCGAGAATGTTCTGGCAGCCCTTCCTGGCAGCCTAAGCAAAGTTATTTATCACTTTGTGCATTTTCCTTCTCATCTGCGTACAGCCGGCTCCAATGGCTCAGCTTGCATTTTGCCTTCCAGAGCCAAGCCAGTCCCTTGGCTCTGCTCGGTTTTGGCTGTCCATTCACACCTTCTGTCTCCTCCAGCTCTTCCTGGAGTAGAGCAGGATTGCAAATTAGGAGTAGGTGTCTACAGCCAGGGAAGAGATCGAAGCATCAGCAACCTACACCAATGGCAAAGAGCACATCTCTCCCAGGGAGGAAGAACACCAAGCTGCTGTTTACTGGGGCTGAGGAGTTGTGCACAGTTTGTGCTGCTCCCAGGCAGCCTCTGCTGGGGAGCTCCAGTGCCTGCCGGCAGCTATGAGACATTTTCTTTTATTTATTTTAAGGATTGTGCCTTTATGCTGACTTTTTCCAAATTGGTGGATGTAACAACAGTGAATTTACAGCAAAATTTTCCAGTTCTATGGACTCTTTTCCATACTGCTGATGAATTTTGCCAAAATGTCTAAAAAGGGTGCCTAAATTGGGCTTGAAAATAATACCAGCTGCATTCAGATATTTATAAGGCTCACATTTGCTCTTGATAAGGGCACACCACACTCTTTGAAACACTGAGGATTGCAAAAGCAGATCAATACTAACTCTATTACACCTTGCATCATCAAAAGCCTGGACAATAGCTTCAGGATTTTGCCTAAAGGAAGAACCCCTGAATTTAGCTGTCATTTCTCTCCTCCTCCCTGAGCTGCCCCTGCAGTTTTGTCTGGGGCTGCTAAATTCAGTGCCAGAGTAACAGCAAGACTGCATTTGACCTTGCCGAGTTTCAGGCCGTGTAAAGATCTATGTTCTTCTGCTAGATGTCACACTCTAGAAGCTGATAGATAATTCCCAGCCTCTGCGAGGCCAGATCTTGACTACCTTCTAGCAGTCTTGGTCCCAACAGGGCAAAACACCTTATTGTTCTGATCAGACACTTTTTTGTTTTTAAATCATTCTGATCAGATGGTGGAAGGATATAAAACAGGACAAAGTGAGGCTGAAGGGGGCACCTGGTCTGCAGTGGATTCCCAGAAGCACACATGACAACGAAGTGCATCGAACAGCAGCTTCCCATCATGAGCCCCTGATTTTTACATCCTGAGAACTTTCCAAGATTGGGCTGCAATTTCTCAGATTTGGTCTCTGCCTGAAGGTAGAAGAGGAAGTTGAGTAAAATCCCTTCAGACCTTCTGAAACGAGGAGAGAATGAAAAATTGCATTTTCTTATTGTAATAAAAATTCTAACCATTTTTTTTCTCTGTAAAAGGCCACATCAAGCTGCTTGGAATTTGAAACTTGGTGTGGGTATAGCTCTCATTACAAGCCAGATTCAAAGCAAGCTGAGGTCAATAACTGTCTCTTCTTTGATTTTGCCTGACTCTGAAGAAGACCCTACAGCTAGGTAAACAAATTGTAGAGAAAATCATTTGGAACAGTTGTGCCTATTTTCTACTTGGGAGTTGCCTGGGAACAAGCTCAGTTTATTTGCAATGTGTCTAGGGTTTAGATGTATTCACCAAAGCCCAGCTTTGCTCCATCCTCCTCAATTTTTATTTTAGAACCTTGCTCCATGAATAATCTCCTCAAAGAAAATATCCCCCAGCAGATGAAAGGACATCTTTAGGTAAAGAATTTGTAACTAAATCATTTCTACACCGTTTTTTTTATAGCTGGGTCACAAGCGGATGATTTGTCAGTATTATGCATCCTTCGTGCACACTCCAGTGTATCTGAGGTCCTGGAAGCTGTTCACATGTCAGTGTGCTGCAAGGTAGAGAGCAGCACAGCCCTTGATGGACTGAGGACTGACCTCCACATTTCCCTGCAGCTCCAGCTTCGGGACCATCCTTTCTCTTGGCACCAGAGTTCAGAGGTCTTTCTTTGTTAAATTCTACTTCAATTGGTTTAATTCTGTTTTCTTGCTGGAAGAGGATTTAGTAAAACAAACAAAACATCTTACCAATGTGAATATTCACAATTAATGACAAAACTCTGAAACAGGAAGGTCATTTCTTGGGGAGGGAGAATGGTATTATTTTGAATGAAGGAAAGAGTGCAAAGATCTTGCAATATTTGCTGTAAATGGGTTGTTATGGTGAACATTCCTGTCAGCAAGTTCATTAGCTCAGAGATCCACGAGTGAACAGAGACCAAAAAATATGTTTAAAAATTCAAGAACAGATTAGTGGACAATATTTTGCAATCTTTGTCTAGCTCTGCTTCTCACTGAGAATTAGTAACTTTACTCCAGGCCAGATTCAAATAGTCTTACTCATGCAGAGCAGCACTGTGTTTTATGAGTAACCCCAGTGATATTTAGGGCTGTATTTTGGAATAAGATTGGAATCAGAGAAAGACAGTGGGAGGCATGGCTGAATCACCTTGATTAATACATGTAAGATTGTTAGTTTTTTATGTGTCTATATAAATAAACATAACGGGACTAAGGAGGGATGTCTGGATTGACAGGCGTGTGAGAGAATTTATAAGCATCTTTTTGCAATATACAGCAGACTCATCTTTTAACAGAAAAGGATAACACCCAAAAGTTACTTAATATCAGGAAAAGAGGAATTCACACCTTCAGAAACAATAGAAGATTAGGCCATTTTGTGGGTTTTACTCTCAACAGTTCTGGTTGTTGCCTGTGATATTACATAAGGTCTACACTGCTCTCCATAGAAGTGATGGATGAAGTTTTCAGAGCTGCCCAAATGTCTTGAAAGCATGTGGACCATTTTCCAAAATAATAGGGTCCTTGGGATTCTAAATCCCATTGAATTTCAGCACTTCTGGGAATGGTCTCATTAACTTCTAAATCAGTATGCATTTTCCAGTTTGTTATGCTCCCCATTTCATTTTATCTTGGGACTCCAGCCATCACCATACATCAATAACAAGATCATCAGAGGCCAGGATTAAAAAGGAAAGCACAGTTGTGTCCAACTGCTCTGCCAAAATGCCTCCAAGACCCATCACAGGCTCCTGACGTTACCAGTGAGTGAGGAAGGAACCAATTCAAAGCTCGCTGATGTAAAGGAAAGTCCACTCATTTCTATGGATTTCAGTGAGGCTTGGATCAGGCCTTGGAAGAATAAGGATGACATAAAAATAACATGACATCTGCCAGATTCACCAATATGCTCTGATGTTTTGCCCGGCTCAATGATGCAAAGCAGATGGGGACAATCCTGGCCCTCTTCAATCACTTACTCCATCTCTCGGATTGGTTTTCATCAGGCATTTTATTCACGACATAGATACATTTATCTCATTAGTGCTTCGGCAAGAGTATTTCAGAAGAAAAATCACCACATTTTAACTTTATCAGAGAAAAACTTTCCGTATTCATCACTTGGTGACTACCAATTTTCAACAAGATTTCTAAGAAGTTTATTATGGAGCCTGTGAATTTTGCTGTACTTATGCAGGGCTTGTAATTAGTTGAGTTTAGCCATCTTTTTCTTCCATACCACTTTGGCCCAAGAGAGTGCACAATTGTGCCATTTGACTGTTGCACCCTCAAATGGGGTATTGGGACAATTATTCTGCAAAATACAAAGCTTACCTTTAAGTTCAAGCACATGTTTAAACCCCACCAAAGCTATCATAAATAAATATGTATTTATGTGTACAGTTTGCTGAATCAGTGCCAAAAAATGCATTTAAAAGAAACTTGCCCCCTTTGAAAAATTACCCCAGTTTCTCTACCCTCTCCTAGCATACTGCTACACAAAAAGGAGGTAACATCTTTTGGGAAATACTTATACATGAGGAGTTTGTGCACTCAGTGACTCAAAGAAAAAAGAAAAGGCATTGCCCTGTCTAACATTGTATGCCAGGAACGAGCAATAAAGATGTAATACAGGCTGGGCTTTTAGTATGCATGATTATTATAAATATAGGCATTAATAGACATTAAAAGTTGCTGAATGACTGAGAAGCTGAGTAGATTGGATGACGTCCCTCGAAATGAAATAATCTATATTTGGCTGGTAATTCATTTCTTCCGAGATGCTTTCTGCTTGGCTCTGCATATATTCCTCATTGCAGAAATAACTTGGGCGATTGCAGTCTGGCTCCAGCCTCAAGCCAGCCAACCCGGGAGCGAGCATTAGTGCTGAAAGACAAGATCCGAGTTTCCATACTCCCACCAGACACTTCTCTATGAAAATGTCCCAAAGTATCTGGATAACAGCTGCGCTGCTCAGAGCTTGCTCCCTGGCATGAGGACTTGACCACAGATGCTCCTCATAAGCATCAAATTGTCCCCAAAGGTGAGGTCCATCCTGCACACTTCTGCAGTCATACTTCACAGGCTTTTCCAGAGCATGTCCTGTTCATGAGAGCTGAGGGTGGTTGAGGGCGTCTCCACCCTGGAGTGACAATCTGCTGCCAGCTATAGCACATCCACAGGCTTTGACCTGCAGTGCCATGTGTATGACTGTGCTTGAGCACACAAAGGGAGGAGAGACAACATAGGAATCCACAAGATCAGGCACAACGCTCAAGCCTGGGTTACCTCATTTTAGAGGTATCTTTACTTTGCAATGATCAACCACATTTGAGAGGTGAAAACTGGACTGCAGAAGGATGGGTAAGGCACTGAGAGAAACCTGCCACGTACATTTTGGCCAAACAACTTACAGTGAAACTCTGCTCCTGGCTGCAGCAAAGATCTTGCTGATTTACAAAGCAAAACAGTTAACCCTGTGTACCCAAATTCTTCCTCTGAAAAGAAAGGATTGCTTGTCATATTTCACTTGTCATTTCTCTGGACTATAAATGATTCAAGACAGGAACTGTCTCTCTATGAGCACAGCCCCAGTACAGTCAAGTCCTAGCCACGGGTGAAGTGTTACACATCACAACTCTTCTTCCATCAGACTGAACTGCAGTTTTGCCATGTCTAATTTTGTCTTATTGCTCCGAACATTATAGTGCTTGGCCATACTTCCTCTCCCTGCCATTCTGTTTATTTGTAGAAAGGAAGAAATGCCACAGAATAATGGGTTTATGCTGCTCCATAAAGGCTAAGCCAGAGTCAAGATATTACTGGAACAAATAGTGAGACAGAGACGAAATGTTTATTTTCCTGTTGGGCACAGTGATGATGAGATCATGTCCTATCAGAGTGCATTTCAACTCTGCTACACCAGTACCACACCTAGACCGAATCAACCAGCGGCAGTTCAGCTCCCTAGTATTTTGGGCAGGTTTGAAAGTCCTAGTCTTGGGTATTTCATACAAGATCCAAAGTAGGCAAAAAAAATGTTTGAAATACAATGGAACTGCCATTAATGGGCCACCAGAGAGTCCCTTTATGACATGAAGAGCAGACAATTGGCAAGGGGCCAGGATGCAGTAGCTCTGTGTAAGTTAACAGCATGATTACTGACTCTAGGAACTCACCAGTTCTGAGGGCATCCAGTGATTTCCCATCTGATCTACTGAAATCTCCCTTTTGGCTTCCACTGTGACTGGTCCCACTCCTGGGCACTATGGAGAAACAAGAAAAGCTTCAGGAAAACACCTCTGACCACTGTACTGTGATCTCTGTTCAGTTTGAAAGCAAGTCCTCAGCCCCAGAGGCCTCATTAACTCCTGCTTCATCCCCTAGCCCAGCCATATGTATCTATCTTGTTTATTTTTGGAGGCAGGATATATTTTACATGTTTTGAGTGACCTTGGGTGAAACAGTCTTCCTCCAAGGTTTCCCCATCCAGACAGGACTATAAAACAACTGTCCCATTTTCCATGATGACTCTGCCCAACAGCAAGTAAAGCACAATCAAGAGATTATTCAAAAAGTCTCAGAAACAGTCACTGGAGTAGATTTCACAGGCAGCAATGTCAAGACTGTAAAACATGTTTGATGGAGCATTTTATACTGCTTTAAATTTGGAATTCTTTGGAGAGTGTCTGAGGGTTTTTCAAGAAACAAACACAGCCTTCGTCCTCCATGCACATACACGTACACACAAAAAGCTCCTTCATGGAATGAGGGGCTGGCATCCTGGGGCTCTGACCTCAGCTCACTCCTCAACTTTATCAATCATGTTATATAATCAGTGCAGACTGAATGGCATTTGGAAAGTGACTTGGGTGGGTTTTTCCTTTTTTTTTTCCCCCCCTCTCTCCTCCATCTAGAGTATCTGAGGAAGAGAGCCTGTAGCTCAGACGTGGCTTAGGAAGGATCTAATGAGAGCTCTTAGCTCACTAAGATGAGGTGCTGTGGTGGTATCTTAATAGGAGGTTTGGAGATTTCCTTCCCCCAGAGCAGATTCTCAGAATATTTTGAGGTTGTCTCTTTGGAACTGAAAATGAAAGGTAGCTTTGCTGCTTCACAGATTCTTTTCATCCTTTCCTCTCAGTAATCGAGTGAGAGCTAAAACCACCAAGCAGGATAAAACCCCAGAGGGACAGTCCAAGATACAACAGCATGAGCTGGCAAGAGTGTCAGCAGATCAGGGTAGTGCCTTGGAAAGCACTGCCCCCCAGATCCTGCAGCTGGGACAAGCCAGCCCCACCAGTTCCACTTTCACCTCTGGCTCCCTGGAGTTACCGAACTGCCACACTCCTTGCTGGAGAATTCAGCAGCCAAATGTCCTTTCTCCATCTCCACGACATTTTCTCAGGAAAACCAAAATAAATTGGCTGAAGACAAGAGATGTTTGAGAGTAATTTTCACAGCTCACCCTCACTTCATCCTTCCGCTGCACATCCATCCACAGCCACTTTGAAGCCTTCCTAGACCTCATCACTCAACTTCCTTGACTTTCCACACTCATGGCTTGGTACAACATTTCCCACACACTCTCCCCACACTCCAGAAACACACTTCACTTGAAGTTCAGTGCTCAAGCCTTGTCAATGGCAAGGAGACTAATCACATCACAGCATTCAATGCTTCATTAGCAGTTTTCCCAAACCAGGGATCCCCTTCACTGTGAGCAAAATGCTCACGGTTTTAATCTGCTGACAGCTGCCTCAAATTATGTACTGCTGTATTAAAACTGACTGCAGGTTGATTTCTCTGCTTAACTCAACTTACCACACATTAACACACAAGTTAACAACCAATACTTAAAATGTGCCCTGTCTGTAAAGCCACCACTGTTACAGTCAGCGGGGACAGCTGGAGTGTTGTTTGCTGCAGAGCAACACGGACCTCTAGCAATCCTGCTTAGGTCTTATAGTTTATTATACAGCTAGAGAAATGTGACTACTGCAGACAAAACAAAATCATTGCCAAAACTTCACTTAAAAACTCCAAAAATCCAAATCTTTATTATGCGTCAAAGAAGTTTATCTAATTCCATTGATTTTAAACACATTCTTTGTTACTTCCTCTCAGCTGGAAGCAGATACACAGAGGGAAAAACCCTTCTGATATACTCACAGCCTGACCCAAGTTGTTCTTACAAGATTTCCAATTTCTGTTCTGCATCAAAGACGTGTATTATCCATGAGCCATTGGCAGGGACAGAATGCAAGACTTCGAGCAATAAAAACCACAGGGCTGGGGTTTTTTTGCTATTGGAGTTAAAGGGCTCCAAACTGGGGTAAATCTTTACAGCTTCCTCTAGGTGCTAGAAGTGAAAACCTTAACCACTGATACTTTTGACTATAGGGGAACCTGATGTATTTAATGAATAGGTTCAGTCACTATATTACATTAGTCATCCATATTAGCAAATGGACTTCGCACTCAAGTCACCAGGAGCAGCCCAAGATCATGTACATGTATCAAATTGGACCCTTAAACCACACACAGTCCCTGTGAAGTCACACTACTGTCGTCATTCTATAGGTGAGGAAAGGCAAGTACACAACTGCAATTACAGTTTTGGATCTATTTCTCTGGACCAAGGTGAAATTTCCAGCCTTTCAACTGAGTTTATTTTCACAAATCCCTGACAAAGTGGCCTTTTTGCTTGGTGTTTCTGAATTCTTTCCATCTTTGCATACTCTATGGCTTTCCAGAAGTACTTCCTTCACTCCCATCACAGCACCCATTTCTGGCAGCAGCTCTCTTTGACCACCAGGCCACCAAGTCCCCTGCTGCCAGCAGGAAACTGGTGAGCAGTCACCCAGCTGAGAACCTGCTTAGAGCCAGGGGCACCCAAGCCCATTTCTCAGGTCTGCCATTTCCTTCTCCCTCTCTTCCAACTGGGCCTCTGTTCTTCAGCTGTATGGACCAGCTAGTCCTTTATTTCTCCTGATTTTCACAGTGCCCATCAAGGTGACAAACCCTTCTATTCCCTACTTTTGTACAGCAGAGGATGAAATGGAATTTTAATGTCAGCTGGAGCCCCTTGGCGCTATTAATAAAAACGATAATAACAAGGGAGGTTTGCAAATTAGCAACCCTTGCTACAAACAGTGATACGCCCAATTTAGCACAAATCATTGCAGGCTCTTGCCTGCTTAGTGGCTATTTTAATCACTGGTGACTAATGCCTGTGAGGGCTATTCCAGGGTTTGACGTGCCTTAAACACAAGAAAATAGGGAAATCTTGGAGAGAGGCAGAAAGGAGAGGAGAGGAAGAGGGCAAGAGAAGGAATTGGCCAAAGCCAAAGGTTCATCACCAAAAAGCGTTCAGCTCATACCACCCATTTTGCTGCGGTTGCTACTGCATTTACTAGGGTCACTGACCAATTCCTCCTCTGAATAACAGCACCATTCCTCTTCTTTTGGTGCAAATCTAAGAAAAACAGTCATGCTCTGGAACACAAACAAAGGCTACCTGTCCCTTCCTTGGTTATGGAAATGGGGGTCAGCCTTTTTATTTTCAGAGGGGGCAGTGCTGGAATGCTCCCTGGCACACCACCAGAAAGGAAATATCTGCTTAAATATTTGACGGGAAGAGGAAAAAAGAGAAGAGAGGAAACAATGCAAAGGGGGATGGGGAGAGGGAATTCTGATCATGCAGAGGAAAAGGGCTGCATGGCAAACAAAGCTGTGCTGTACTGAGCTTCACCTTCATGAAGTGAGCACCTTTTCCTTACACCACTCCAGTTGCTTTTCTCCATCCTAGCTTTCTAAGGACTAAAGGACTTTTCCTAGTTGAGGAAAGCTGAACAAAAAGCCATCAAGCACCACGTCCCTCAGCTAGACACATGTGTTTACCTAAGACATACGTATCATTTCTCCCACAGTAGGTTAAGGCTTACAAGCACTGGAACCCACCCAACAACCTCCAGATCACATTAAGCAGAACTCTGGAATAAACTAAACAAAACAAAAAAATCCCAACTTTCTAAAAAGGTTTTGGGAAAAATTCGCATTTTGGAAAAATTAAAATAAAATTGCAGGGGACAAATAAAACATTCTTCAGAGCTAAAGGGTAAGACAATGTTTGATAACACAAGTGACCAAAGTTGGGTTTGGCCAACAGCATCCAACCATCATTATTTATGTGAAGGCCATCAAAATCATGGAACTGTTTGGATTAGGGAGCTTAAAGATCATCTAGTTCCAAACCCTCTGCCATGAACAAGGACACCTTCCACTAAACCAGGTTGCTGTAAGACCTATGCAGCCTGGCCTTCAACTCTTCCAGGGATAGGGCATGCACAGCTTCTGTGGTCAACCTGTTCTCATGCCTCATCACCCTCATTGTAAAGAATTTCTTCTTAATATCTGATTTAAATCTACCCCTTTCAGTTTAAAGCCTTTACCCTTCATAATGCTCCCTGAAAAAGAGTTCCTCCCCATCTTTCCTGTAGGTCTCCTTTTAGTGTTGGAAGGTTGCTATGAAGTTTCCCCAGAGGCTTATCTTTCCTTCTCCAGGCTAAATAACCTCAACTCTCTCAACCTGTCATCAGAGGAGAGGGGCACCAGCCCTCTGGTCATCTTCATTTCCTCCTCTGGACTCACTCCAATAGGTCCATGCCTTTCTTACACTGGGGACCCCAGAGCTGAACACAATACTCTCATGAGAGAGTTGGGTCTCATGAGAGTGGAGAAGAGAGGGGAATAACCTCCCCTGACCCACTGGCCATATTTCTTTTAATGTAGCCCAGGATGCCATTGCCTTTCTTGGCTGGAAGCACAAATGGCTCATGTCCAGTTTTTCATCCACCAGCACCCCCCGAGTCCTTCTCTGCAGGGCTGCTCACATCCACTCATTACCTGGCCTGCACGTCTAGAATTGTCCTGACCCAGACGCAGAATCTTGTGCTTGGCCTTGCTGAACTTCATAAGGCTCACATAAGCCCACATCTCTAATCTGTCAAGGTATCTCTGGAGGGCATTCCTTCCCTCTAAAGTATCAGTAGATGATAGCCTGGTGTCATCAAGAATGACAAGAATGGGCATCCAAGTCTTCTGCTTTCTCTGGTGTACTCCATCTGACCAAACAGCACCATTAAATCCTTTTACTCAGGTCATGCCTGGGTAGAAAGCCACCCTGAGTACCCAACACCATTTCCTTCAGTACCTGCTGATTTCATGGCAGCCAAGGAACTCCATGAACTCTCCAGTGCTCAAGGGGTAGGGATACAGCAAAGTAAAAAGCCTGGCAGACAAATATTGCAAGCGGTAGGACAAGAGTTCAAAAAATGCAGCAATCTGTTCCTGTTCTTTGAAGGCTAATGTACAGTTTAACTTTTAAACAGAAGATGTGGGGAGACTGGCTCAAATCCTCCAGTTCGGCTTCTCCTCTCTATTACTGCACTGCAAACATGCATATACTTTGTGGCCCCATAAAATCTTTACATTCACTCAGGTCACTGCAGGTTTAGTTTTACAGTGTTGGAGGCTCCAAACAGGACTGATCATAAACAGCTGCTTCTGGTTTTAACTAAGAGGGGAATCTTTTTGGTTTATTGCTCTTGTGGCCACTGAGTACTAGCACTGGAAATCTAGTCATCCAAGTTGCCTCGGACCTATTTCTCAAAATATGTTGGGTTGGTTTGTTTCTTTTTTTTCAGTACATGTTTGTTTACCAGTGTGGCTCCAGATTGTTGGCTAAGATCTGTAGACCCCTGGTGCAGCTACAGGAAATATTTCTAAAGTGTTCCTTTTCTGAGAAATCTGCAGCTTAAATAACCAATCTCTTTCCATGAGGCTTCTGCACCAACTAGTTGCACTAAAGTGGCTTCTCTCCTGTTTTCTTCCTCCACACCTCTGTCCTCTTAAGCCATAATTTGGTGATAGAGAAGGTATCACCTCTGCAGGTGTTGGTAGCAAGGAAAATGTCATGTGGTGCATAGTGTAAGTCAAACTTTCGCCCTTGCAGCTCTTGAGCTCTTTCACTTGGATCTTCTATTTGTTCCTCCCTGTGTATTTTTTCTTCAAGCAGTAGATGTGAGAGGCTGTCTGCCTGTACTTGTACTTCACAGATCAGACAGGAACCTCCTAATTGACAAGAGGAAGAACTGGAAATTCTGGGGGTGGCCACAGTTGGCAAGGTTCACACATTCACTGATAAGCTCTCCAGGAAAATGTACCCTACAGCTTGTTCTGGCCTGCAACTTGCCAGGTACTCCTGAGTACAGAGTCTTCTGCATGCCTTCATCCTTGACCAGATTTTCAGGAGAACTCAGTGCACTGAGATGCAACATTTGCGGTTTCATAAAAGGATCCATTGGAAGCCTGGCATGTATTTTGTTGCAAAGATGGACTCTCTTGGAAATCTGGTCTTAACAATCATGAAGAACTCTGGAAAAATTACTTCTGCTTCTTTTGACACAAAGTGTAGCTTTTGCAGGTCCTGCAAGCTCCAATGCAGCTGTTTCACTGAAGCCTGTGCTCTGCAAGGTTATGACAAAAACTCAAAATATCTTTTTTTTCTTTTCATCCAGAGACGTAGGGGTTCCATGTACAGAACTGTATCAAAACCAAGAGGTTCCAGTCCTAACTCAGCTGAACTTTCAAAGCTGCTTGGAAACCTAATTCATATTAAACTTTATGGGAACTGGACATCCAAATTCCCTAGGTGGCTTTGCAAAACACAGCTGTAACTAATTGCTGTGCAGAAAGGTTTGGGGGAAAGATTTTGATCTAGAAGGGGAGAGAGATATTTCAATGCCAAAAAAGCTTTTGCAATAGATTCATGGAATCCACACAGCCAATTCTGGGCTATCTCGTCAATGAAGTAAATGGAGCCATTTTGTAATACCTAATCCTTTCTCTGTAACTCTTCATGCACCTGCAGAGGTTATAAACTAAGTGGGAGAAAGAATTTCTTTTGCTGAGTTTCTAGTAATCCCTGCCGCCGCAAACTATGGGGCTGAAAGGTTGAATAAATCAAAACGACTGATGAACAATTCACGCCCAGCTCATTCCCATTGAAGAAATTGTCACATTCCATCAGTGAGGCTGGTAAAATCTGTGACCATCTCAACCCTTATCAAGCCTTAATTTCTTCTTCCTGTTTTGGCAATAATTTAACGTTAAAGGTCACAGAGTGAAATGCTCAGTCAGGAAGCTGAGGAGCTCTGATTTGATAACAACATTTTTTAGCCCCACGAAGTCCCACTTGGTATTTTCACCTCCTTTGTTCCTTTTCAAGACCATGATCCATCTTCCACTGAAGACAATGGGAGCATTTCCATCGAATTTAATGAGACTTGGATCAGGCCTAAATGTCAGTATTACTATATTAATATTTATGCTGTTGGAAGTATGTCAGAAAATATACAGGATGTGCGGAGTGGCTGAGTGAGCGATGAGAATCATAAATTTTCCTGACAGTCACTTCTTCACAAATCCTTAACATTTCTAATCTAACCATGGCAGTAATAAACTCGCAGGATTCTAACTTTCTCCTCTTACTGTACAAACCTTTCTCCCACTGTAATCTGTCTGAGTTGGCTCCAGAGTTGAAAAATCATCTGCGTTGCAACTCCCTATCTAGCTCATGTCTAGTCTCTCTTTCTCTCTCACACACATGTATAAGAAATTGAAACTGTTATTTTAGAAGTTGCACATTAAGTGGTCAGAATTAAAAGGTTCTCAAAACCGACAAGCTGCATGATTTACAGTGTTTAAAGATCCTTAGCTTAGCAGCCTTCACAGCCTTCAAAGCGGAGGAGCTGAGGATCCAAACCTGTTACTGCAAGGCTCCCACAAAACATGACAAGTGGCAACTGCTCTGAGAAGGTTTCTCCAGGCTGTTTTCCTTGGTGTTTCCTCTCAGCGCAAGGAAAGGGCCAAGCAGTGTGGCAACAAACGGAGCCTGCTGGCTTGCCCCGGGAATGCCTGTCACTGCAGGGTGTGTGGCAACCACAGCGGTCAGACCCTCTTTGCACAGCTACTCCAACCTTCCTGTTACTGGAGAAGTGATGGGCAAAACAGTCCCAGAGGCCTGAAATTTCTGTTTCCCTTGAATAAGTCTCCAGACGGTCGGATTCCTCCCTGCCTCACCGCCCCTTCCCAGTGAGCAGAGCTTGCCTGAGTGGGTGGAGGAATGCAGGCAAGCTTGCAGCATAATAGTCAACTGACCACCAGAGCTGTAGAGTAAGGTCACTGGGGAAAAACAGTCATTGACGAATGTGGCTGAGCTATGCCCCAGCTATGCAGGAGGAGGCTTTGTCTCCTTTGGCATGCTGAGCCTGACCAGGGCCACAGACAGGATGGCACTGAGAAACAGGCAGGAGCTGCTCCAAAGGGATGATCTGGAAGGGGTGGCTGCCAGATCTGTTTGCAGGACATCACCTCCTAACTCTGCTTAGCTACCTTCAGGCTGGTCTAGAACTGAAGTGCAGCACGAGAAAACATGGAAATTACATACAAATTAGGCAGGTAGAACATAAAAACGTTTACAAAAGGTAGTTCTGTGGTACTGCTGGAGATATACTACTTCCAGTACCCAGATGAACTCATTGCAGATTAAGAAATACTCTCCAAGATAAGAGGCTAAATCACAGCATGGTTGAGGTGCAAAAGGACCTTTTGAGGGCATCAGTCTGCCTTACTCAAGCAGAGTCACCTAGAGCAGGTTGCCCAGAACAATACAGCAAACTTCAAGGGACAGCTGTTCAAAGTGAGCAGCTTCTTTTATATCTGAGTGGTGATCTGTTCCCAGGAACAGTGTCCTCTGCTCCCATGAAGCCTGCAGTCCAACTTCTCAGCTTGAGTCTATCAATCCAAAACCTCAAATCTGAGGGATCCAGTCCTTGAGGGACATTTTTGTCACTGTAAACATGACAGTTCTGACCATTTCTCATGTTGCTAAACAGCAGTGTATGCAAAACCAAAATCTAAGCATTGAGACTGTAATTTTCATCAAATCATAAAAGATTTCAGACACCGAAAGTCCTGACACACTGGGCAGCTCGCATCAGTACGGTCCCTTTGAACTTCCCATAAAACCAGCTTTTGCAATGTTACTTTTAGTTTCTGGAAGTATAACAGAGCAATCAGTTCCACAGTGCCTTCGGACAGGTGTTTTATCACTCTGGTGATGGGTGAAAGGGCAGGAAGCAGAGGAACAGGATGGAATTTTGAGCACGACCCAAGTCCTGCCAGGACACAGGGGAGGGACACTTTCCGAAAAAAGAGAAGCTTTGCCATGGGGGAAGTGGACTGCCTTGCCTCCATATCCTGTGGATCCAAACTTCCCCCTGAGCGTGACATCTCTTATGAAAATATGCATGCAGACTTCTCCAAACTGCTTCCCGCTCCACTCTGGCAGAAGGGCCAGTTCTTGATAGTCTGAGATTTTAACAAAAAATAGGTTTAGCCCTGCCACTCAGACAGTGTTAGTGCAGTGGAAATGAGGGAAGAATCATGCCTAATATTACATTTTGGCTGGAGATTTCCTGTGGAAATCTTTGACAGGAAGAAAATAAAGTGTTTGATGAGATGAGATGTGTCACAGAAAGTATCAGCTGTCCTGATTGCTTGAAACTGAAGATTCAAATAATGGCAAAAAACTCCACAGTGGTTCATATCATCTGGGAGTGAAGTTTTTCCTTCTTTCCTATAGAGAGCCAGCATATTAGGAGAAGGATCTCAGACTAGTCTCCTTCCTTGTATATCTCTTAAAATACACTGGTGCTTCACAAAAGCAGTTTTTGGTCTTTTTCCTCTCTTTTTTTTCTTCACATGGAAAATTGCCGTTTTACAGATCTCACTTTGGAGTATCTTACAAGGGCTTGACTCAGAAAGCATTAAAAGCCTTTCAGCAGTCTTGGCTTAAACTATTTCAAATTTTGACATGTGCTTATGTGACTGGGGTTAGTATTTCAGGTACTAGAACAGTTTATCATTTATAAAGATTATCATTCTCCTTGAAGTGTTCAATTTAAATAAAACTGCTTTTTTCAGCAAGAAGAATTTGGAATTGTCCTCTGTAGCACTGAAGGTCAGACTATTAAATAAGTAGTTTATTTCTTAGTTGTTTTGGAGCCCTCCCTCTCTAACCATTTACTAAGTATTCAGTGAAACCCCACAAAGTCCTTGTCAGGCCTGAAATTACAGCAAAGCTTCAAATTTGAGGAATTGCGGCCCAGTTTTCAAACTTGCGTTGAGACAAACTCAACATTTATAATCACTCTGGGCCACCAGTAGCTCTTTCAGGCACTTTTTTTTTGTTAGGAAACATTACATGCTAGGAATTTAAACAAAGGTGATGTATCAGCAAATGACTCTCAGACAGTGTGATCTCATCTCCCAGCCATGCAACATTTGGGAACAGGAATGAATGTTGCCCTTTAGCAACAGACCCACAAAGTAGACAATAGTTAAAATACCCATCCCACTTAAAACACAAATGTATCTTCTCAAACCTGCCACCTCCCTTCCTTTCCCACCTCACAGAAGATAAAAGTGGACTATTTGTCATCTAATAAAAGTTCTGTGAAGCAAATGCAGGTACTTGGGCGATCATTTTTGATTTAGACATGGAGGCAAATACTCAGCATCTAATTTTTCAAACATTAACTGGATGAGAGCATCACCAGGATCATCATAAGCTCAACTACAATCTGGACAAGGTTTTGGGAAGTTCTTAGAAGGGCAGCTGGAACCACATGGCCCCATGATCAGGAGGAGAAAGCAAGTTCAAAGCCCTCAAGCCTGGATGCACACCAGGAGTGTGAGCTGGTGATCCAGTTTCACTCATCAGCCTGCATTTGATGTTTTAAACCTTTCAGACCAGGGATTGTGTCTTATTGTGTATGAGATGAAAAGCACCCAAGAACAAGGGGATCCTGATCTCTGGGCATCTGTGTAATACCAGTTAAAAAATAAAATGTTTTCCTGCTTTTTCTGAGACTCCATTTGGGACCTGAACTGGGATAAGTAGAGGTTCAGGGAAATAACACAAACAAGAAAAAAAAGCAGAAGATCTAATGAAACATGGTATCCTTGGTATGCTTGCTGAGCCCAGGAAGCTTTTCCCATGGCTGAGTTTTTTCCTAACATCTTTTCCCTGTGTATTTTTTTGTGTCTGAATAAGTTCTGAGATTTACGTCCATTAGTGGGAAATGTCTCCTCACCAGCTCTAAATTTCATTATATCTGTAGAAATTGGATTATCTTTTAAATTTCTACTCC
Source organism: Corvus kubaryi (assembly GCF_017639235.1). NCBI lineage: Eukaryota > Metazoa > Chordata > Aves > Passeriformes > Corvidae > Corvus > Corvus kubaryi. Next base: position 5,247,763 of record NW_024581131.1, read on the forward strand.
CTTCACAAATTAAGATGGAACCAGCTAAAGAGTCCTAAGGAAGGAGATGGACGAGCAAGCAGGATCACAAGGTCATACACAATATACATTTGCATTAAACTTATTTCCTTAGAAAATTGGCTAGTAAAAACATGCAAAATACTTTCTCAGGTCTTGGATGCTGGAATTAGACCTGCCCTGTCTGCCTACATCCACCACCCAAAGTGGCAGAGTTATGAACATGCCCACTAATGCACACTGCAGTGAGTTGTGCCTGGTTACCTCCTTCAGAAAGGGGATCAAGCCCTTTATCAAAAAGCTGAGGAAGATGTAGAGAATAAAGAGTGGCCTTACTGAGCCAGAATGAAAGCTCATCTAACTGTGTATGTGGTCTCTAGCAGTGGCCACATAAGGAGGAATAAAGTTCAGCAGACATATTTGGTACTTTTCTCCAGTGTTCACTTCCAACATTTTTACTCAGCAACTTCTTAAGAATGACATCACTACATATACAGCAATCTCTGCAGATTTCTCTTCAATGAACTTATATTAATCTGTAATTCAGAGAAGTTTGCTGGCATATGGAGTTTTGCTGTGTTTCCTGAAGACATGGGCCAGTTTGAAACATAGGTTTTCAGCTTGCTCACCTCTGACGCCTTGGCAAAGAAGCAGCAGCTACCATGCAACATCTCAAAATATTCCTTCTCTCCTGCAACACACCACAGGAGAAAAATCTGAGAGGCAACACAGTGCAGAGCAGCTTTAACAACCATCAAGCTGGACTGGGCTAGAAAGCATTAAACCTACACAGTCTTTCAGACACCTGACAATTTATGAAGATGTGAAGAGGTGCTGCCCTTTTGCATTTAAACTCTCTCCTTGGATTAGACAAAATAAAGCAGCTAAAGGATTCTGCAGTGTAGTCTGCACCTACAAAGCGTTTTCCTGGCACAGTCAAGCTGGTTGAGACTGTGACTCCCTGCTGTACTTCAACTCACATAACCAAGCACGTAAACCTCTGGAGCGGAGACCTGGCTGTGATTCAGCCACAAAGCAGATGTGAGCTCTGAGCACCTACATTTGCTTTTTGCTTGTTTTCCACCAGCCTCTCCCCAGACAGGGCTCTGACCCAATTCTCACTGGAGCCCACAAAGGCAGCCGACTAGCTCTAGGAGCTGGATGGCACCCAGAGCCTGGCTGAGTGAAATGCTATCCACTGTCTCACAGCTCCAGGCCTCCTGCCCCTGCAGCTCAAAGCCACTGTGACTTCTGCATTCCCCCCCAGCTTAGCGGGATGAGCAGCGCCAGCCCCGGCCCAAACAAAGCTGCTCAAATCCAATGTCACCATTCACGCAGGGCATGATTGCCACCATCCCCTGGCACCCTGACCTCTCCCTCCTAGCCAGCCACAAGAGCATGCCACATCTTGTGCCACATTTTCTTTCCTAAGAAAGCCCTCAGGGGCTTCTTTGGCACAGCTCACACTGGTAGTGAACAGCTCCCTTTGGCTTCCATGTTTACATCCTTGTGGTTGTTAATTTGAGAGAAGCCTTTTATTTTAGACACACACACACCCCAACTCCCTCTGCAGGGGGGGGAAAATGTGACCTTTAAGATTGTTTATACCAATCAACAAGAAGCCCTCATGCTGCCGGATTCCAAGAAACACGAGACCGTCTTGGAGTTTGGAAGAGGGAGGGGAGCACAGGCAGGAGAGGGAGCAATCAAGGTCAGGAGTTCACAGACAGGATAAAGCAGAAGGCAGGAGGAGCAGGCAGCATGGCAGGGCATGCCCTCTCCATTCAGAGAGGCAAGGCAAGCGCTGGCAGCTCCATCCACCATGTGCGCCACACCAGCATCCCGGGGCATGGAACCAACATCCCAGGGCGATGGGAGGAATGAGCTGGTTGGGGTGGCCTTGTAGAATGAGGGTGGCCGTTTCTTCCTCAGAAATCCCTCATGGGTCTTCTGCCAGCCTTGCAGCATTTCACTGAGGACCAAGAGTGATCCAGGATGAGGAGAAATTACTGCAGTCCAGTTTTGTACCCTGGTGCCCGCTGTGATGAATAAAGTGTTTTTGACAAGACAAGGAGAAAGACGAAAATCTTTTCCCACTGCTGAACACAAAAGTAAATAAATAAGTAAACAGACAAGCATTCAAATCCAGGAATTTCCTTTCATTGCCAGCATCAGCCTTCAAGGGAGTAGCACCACAAATTTTTTCCTACCATTGTACTGAGCCAAATGAGCAAAGGTTGTGGTTTCAGGGATCCAAACTTCAAGTGTCCTAACAGGCAGAGGAAGCACCAGCAGCTCAGGACTGGCATGAAACCCATGGGTGCCTTGTGCACAAAATGCCAGAACTGACAGAAAGGAGGACTTGCTTCAGCTTCAAAGGCAGTAACACCATCATCTTAGTAGGTTGAAGACTGAGTCATTGAGGGGGGAAATAAAAAGGGTGAAGTATCAATAAAAACCACAGGAGCACAAATGCAGTGGGATAGACTGAGATGTTGTGATACAGCACACCACTTTTGGGCAGCTGGCCCAGTTCAAGGCAGGGGTTTTCAGGACAGAGGTATATTTCTTCCTTTGAGTCCTCTCCCTAAACAACACATCACAGTGGTTGTCAAATTCAGCCCCAAGGTATCTGGCATGAAGTCAGGATTTTGACAATTTCAGTGACTTTTTTGTGGCCAGAGCTCTCTATGATTCTATATAATTACAATTACAGGGCTGCGTCTTGTTCTCATTTACACGTATCTTCTCCATTGGGTTACACAATATAACCAGAGGTGGCATTTGGCCTATACATTTTAATTTTTCTGTTGGCTGCCCAGATTCATTATTTATGACCCATTAGATACATTTGTTTCTTAATTAATAAACCTCAGAAAATATTTTTAATGAAAGACTGTGTTTTTTAAACAATCGTGTCGCTGCTCCTCTATTAGCACTCAAGGACTAAAGACTGTGAGTAGTTGTTAACTAGCAATTGGTTACTGAAACACATGAGGTTTTTGTCTTCCCATTACAGAGGCTAAAGAAACGACGCTTCTGCAACCACATTGATATTGCCCATTTGAGTTCCCATTTCAAGGCACACACTGAATTTGAAACCACCACATGGATTTCTCACCCATACCTTCAGCAGTGTTGAGCACACTGTGAAGGAGAAAAGCAGACAGATGTCACAGCTGGCCATGCAGACATCAAAAGTAATTCTCTTTTTAAAGACAATTAGTTAGTTTTTCTTGTTTTTTTCTTTTTCGCCCCCCTTCCCTTTCTGTTTTCTTAAGCAGTGCTACCACAGCTTTTCAGTTGGTTAACACAGGGCTTTGACAGCATCTGGGATTTGTGTGCTAGGACAATTACCCCATGCAAGCCCTGCACAGCTGCACTGTTGGTGGAGTGACAAATGTACTCACTTTCCTTGCTTGAACAAACTACCAGAAGTCTGCTTATGAATACGAGCCTGGAGTAACATTTGTAGGCTAAGGCCAGTCATGTCGTCCCTGATACTTACATCCACTCATCTGCCAACATGCTGTCTGCAATCTGAAAGATGCTTCTGTTCTATTCCTACATTGTCTCATCAATGAAAGAGATTTGCAGGAGGGAGAGAGCTGGCCTATGAAGCCAGCAGTTACTTGCTCTTCCCTGGGTCCTGTTTTCAATATAAGTGGTTGGTTTAGGTTATTGTTCCTCCTTTTTCCTCTTCATTCATTCTGGCATTCTGTCCTGCCATGCAACTGGAGCTATTCAACTCAAAGATACAAAGGATTCATGAAAATGCTTAAAGACCAATCCGGGTTTCTCATCAATGCAGACTGTGTGTCTTGTTTTATACGACTTAGGGAACAGTAGTTCCGTCGAGAAATTATTCTCCATTCAGATCCTCAGGAAATGTGTCCTGATGAGATACAAATGACATAAATGAAATGCAGATGACCCCTTTTTGGCTACAGATCCAAGGAGGCCCACGCCACATGCATATCTTTGGTCAGATACCTTCTGGTTTCTTCCAGCTCAAAAGCTACTCCTACCTGCCCAGGTTTGTAAGCATCACCCGTGTTTCCTCTGACTGCTGCACTACCAGGACAGACAGCAAAGCAAACCTGGCATCTCCTTCTGGGTTTTAAGATCTAATTTTCAAAAACCTTTGAAAGTCACAGTAGTCCAGTTCTAGGAGTCAGCTCATCCTTACAAATGAAAATGCAGATTCAGCCTGCCTAAATATTACCAAACTCCATGTAAGCAGAGTTTCCCATTTGCTGGCAGCAGCTCTTCGGAAGTGCCTGTGAAGTAAGAAATACCAGGCACAGAGATTCAGCTGGAAACCAGTGGCAATCTCGTGAATTGTCACTTCTGCTTCTCTTGCTATTTTGACTTCTCTCATACCATTGGAAAATCAAAAGGAAACAACGTCAAGGAAAGAACACTCAAATAAACACAGACGTTGACACAGCAAAAATCAGGTTCCTCCTTGTTCCCAAGACACTGAGATACCAAACCCAGAAGCATACTCTTGCTATTCCAACAGAAACATTTAAAGGAAAATTTTTCTCCATTCCATGATACTTGTGCACCTTACCATGAGACAGCGTGTACCCCTATCAGAGGAAAGATTGGGACAGAAATCTTCTCTTTCATTTGTTACCCCGTCCTGGTGACCCCTTTAATTCTATCATCGGGAAGAGACACCAGAAAAACTTTGTTGTTGAATGAACATTTTGTTGCAAGACCAAGACCAAGGATGTCCTGCTTACACTCCCTCCTCTGTCACAAAAATTACAATCCTAAATACATCTCCTGAAAGAATCCTATCTAAACAGAATATAAGTACATCTCAAAAAGAAAAAAAAAAAAAAAAAAAAAGGTGAGCATACTAATAAAATTTTCTCCAAAATAGAGTTTAAAATCCCCAAAAGCAGGACCAGACTAGGGATTCCCGTGCAGAGTTCATCCCACTGTTGAGACTGAAAGCATTTCGCACAATGCAAAGATGGATAGTCGAGTCAAACCAATGTAAAGGCAGATAGATCAGCAGTCTGGTCTTGGCCAAAATCTGGTTCAACCCCTGGAAATCCAAACCCATAAAGGACTAAAGCAAAAAATCTATGATAAATCAAAGCTACTTGATACCTCCCAAGCTCTCTAGCTTGACAATCTTTATAGCCAGCGAATGGGCTCAGAGTAGTACTTTCTTTGTGGCCATATTCTTTAATGGCCAGTTTAGGTAAAACAGTTTATTATTCCCAGGCTATGATAAATATCCTAGCTGCAACCACAGCTGTAAAGACACAGTCAGGATTATTTTGGGCATCCACCACCCACCTGACTTGAGCCTTGTGTCTCATCACCTAAGTAGGGGGTGCAAATCTCATTATAACCACCAGAGTGAGTCATGTGTTACAACTTCCGTGCATGTCCATTACATTCAAGAATAACCTCCCAGCTCCTCCCGAGGGGATAGCAGAGATGGATGGACACCTCTCTTTGATCTGGGGAGTTCTTCCTCTACCTCCAGTTTGTCTCCAATTGCCTCCAAGGTCATACTCTCAGGACAGGGACAGCAAACCCCTCCCACTCTTGCATATGAATCTAATCTCCTATCCTCAAAAACCACAGGCTACACATGTTTGCTGTTACTTCCAGATGTGTCCACAACTTGAAAGCAGTGATTTCAGAAGGGAAAAAACCTTTAGAGCTAGTGGAGCTGAGTTCCCCTTCTCCTTCCTTTCCTTCAGCATCTGTCCAGGTCATCTACTCAGGCAACTCAAAACAGCTCTAGGGGACTCAATAGCTCCCCACGGAACCATCTGCGCGTGGATGGATTAAAGACACAATGCAACTCTTCTCCCCATTACACTTAAAGCCTCTGTCTCAGCTTACTGTCTCAGAATTTACTCCTAGAGATCCTTGGCTAAAGCCCTGCTAATGGATATCTAACAAGAAGTCATTTTGGTGTCCTTGCCCCTGCTGGAATGAAACAGACAGTTGCAGAACAATAGAGGCGATGGCACCAACGAGGACTTGACTGCCTCGACAGATGCAGTAGCACGTACAACACTCATATATCTTGCTCCCAGTGTCCTCACCCACGAAACCCTGGCAAAGGGCTTTGTCCTGCAGACATCTCCAGCCCTGGGTTCTTCTTCAGTAGCCAGACTGGGGGTGTCTTTTGGTGACCAGTCATGGGGATTGTGGTGGGCAAGCACACAGTGCCACTTCTGTGTGGTGTTTAATTTTCCCTTGGAGAGGACAGAAGGAGGTGGGAGAAAGGAGACAGCCTGACTCACACCAACACCTGGAGCATAGGCTCCAGAGACAGAGTGCTGCTGACACGAGAAGGGTTTGTCCTGACTTTTGGGAGTCCTTTTCAGAGTGGCTCTCTTCCCCATCAGCTGGTGACAGTCCACCCCCTCCACACCCTGTGCTGTGGGAAGTTAGTTTGGAAGCCAATTTTGCCATCTGTGGACTACCCCATGCTGGGAAAACCCTCAGCTGGGGAGATCTGTTGTCTTTGCAGAGTGGCACAAAGAAATTAGAGCGTGGGAGAGAACATGAACCTAAGAATCCTTCTAAGTCCTTAGCAAATTTCTCCATGCGTCCCCCAGACTCCACCTCTTCCACTCAAAGTACCTAAATGTGTCCTATAGTGATGTCTGCTGTTGACATCAGAGAAGGCTCAGAGCAGCACTCCTGCTGCTGCCCTCAGCTGAGTCATGACTCATGAACAAAGGGGATTTTGACCATTGTTATTTTATTATTTTCATTATTTCATTCATCATCCTAATTTCCTTCTCTCACTCCTGGCCAAAAGAGGAAGAAAGACATACACACACAAAAGAAAAGGGGAAAAAAAAAAAAAAAGGAAAAATATGCCAACATGGTCCACATCTGGAAACAGATTTCCCAACCTCAGAACAAAGAGCTCTGAAATTGTGGCTCCAAATCTCCTGTATGTGTTCTCCCATTATGTAAAAAGTCCTATAATAAAATCTAATGGAGAAAAAGCCCAAAAGCCAGCAAAAATTATTTGGAATTTATTAGCGGACAAGATCCTTTTGGAAGTCCTTGTAGAAATGTACATTGAACTTCCAAAATTATTAAGCTCAAAAAAACTCTAGGAGCATTTTGGTTCCAGAAAAGTTGTCCCTACAGATCAGGCTTGGCTTAAATCACTTCTTAATCCCAGCTGAACTACTGTGCCATTTCTTTTACTTTCCATGTTCAGAAAAATCACTCTTTCCAAAGTTAAGTGCTATACAGGGAGGAGAAAAAACTGTGGAGACACAAACAGAATACTAAAGGGAGAAAAAAGAAAAAAAAACAATTCCAGAAATCATCATTTTTCAGCAAGGAAAATGGGGACAAACAATTCTTAAGAGAGTTGAGGATACTAGTAATTTTTGACAGCAGAAAGTTTTTTAGAATGGGTTAAAAATCCACTCTGACACGTTTAACAGAAAAGAATTTTGCAAGTCAAAGAAATGTTTGTGTGGGAAAAAATATTCAAACACATTCAGATTTTAATTTGAAAACCATAACACCAACCATAGCATTTCAATGGAAAGAAAATGCACACGTTGTTGAGAAATGGCACAGTGCACCCCACTGGGACAGAAAGAAAAGGATTATTTGAGAATTGTTGAGGAGAGGATGGTTATTTGAGGACTTCAAAAGAAGATGCTTCTCTAACCTGGTTTGTCATACAGAGAGACACCCAAGTGCCACGTGTACTTTGGCTTCCATTTCCACCTTGGGACTCCTGGATGGCAACTCAACACACCAGCATTACCTCAAAAGCCAGGGCTCATGCACGCCATGGATTTGTCCTCTAGCTCCAAGCCAAAGTGACCTAGGAAGAGACACCTCAACTGGATGCACATGAAGGAGTCTACATTGTTCAGCAGCCTCCTGGTTACAAACTCTTTCCTCACACCTCTCTTTTCTTTGATGTTACTGTGCTTATGTTCAAGCGTTGAATCATTGGACTTCGCCTTTCATCTGGACCCTTGGGATGCATTATAGGCATGGAAAGAGAAAGGCACCACTTAATTACACTTTCCAAGTACAAGGGAGAGGAAATTCCTGGAAAATCAGGCTAAGACTGTCCAAAAAACTTCTTCGAAGAAACATGGCAAACTGTGTATAGCCATTTATGGTGGAGATGGAAGTTAGACTACCCTTGAAGGCAAGCGGCTGCTGTCCAGACAGAGCTTTTAATCACCATTCCAGTTAGGCACTGAGAACTAAATGCATCATAAGTAGCCAGGGAAGAAGGGCTGTTCCAAATAAATAGCCTCATTATTCTGCAGGAACTGCTCTAGCTCATATATGTTTACCTATGTTTGTATTTTAAAAGAACCAAGGATCCACAACTCAAGTTCTGAATTGCAGAATTTGAATTCTGAAACCAATCTTCTTTCTCTATGCATGGAATTACTCAAATAACAACTGAATTGTTCAAAACATTTTTTTTTTAATGAACAGTGGTTTTTCTTCAAAAGAAAATAAATTTATGAGCATTTTCTCCTACCCTTCCTCAAATTTTTCTAATTTTTAAGTGTAAAACCCCCACAAACCCAAGAAACTTTTTCAGCTCTGTTTTTCTTCATTCTTCCCCTGTTGCCTCTCTTTCCATGGCAGAACAGAACAAAAGCTGACGAGAAGGTGTGGGGAAAAATAAAGAATACTTTAACCAAATATTTTCATTCATGCCTTTTAAAACTGGAAGTTACCAGAGCTGTTTTCTACTGCTTTTCTGAGATGGTTTTCAATTTTTGCCTTGCTTGCATTTTACTGTCAAATGAGAAAAACTGAACTTTTTTTTTTTTTTTTTGAACTGTGCTCAAATGCAGGAAACACTATTAGACGAGCTTAACACAAACACGCACACACACACCCAATCCATGCAAGAAATTCTTGCTACCTGCAGATGTGGTCCAGTCTCAAACTCAGCCCAGGTGTGATCCAAGTGCTCAGCTCACTGAATACCACATGGTCTTTGTTTTTCTGTGAAGCATTTCAATGCTGAATCTCAGAGGAGACATCAGTCTCTGTAACACATGGCCACAACCTCCTGTTACCAGCCCTACGTCTGTCTGTCGTAGCTGCCCTGCTCAGAGCAATGCAACTTTAGCAGAGGATATGCTCAGCCTCAAGTCTCCATAGTCTTCAGTCTCCTTCTCTCTAAAGTCACAATTACTCTCCTCTATCAGCAGCTGAAACACATACTCAATCCCCTGGTTTCCATTCCAAAGACCCAAGTTAACCAGGTGAAAACAAGGTCTTGCAACTCCCCATCACTTCCCTGAACTACCGGTGTTCCTCCCAGGATGCCAGCTCACCTTAGAATATGGCAGCCCTCCCTGCTTTACCCCAACTGCTGCAAGAGCCAATCCATTCTCACACTCCAGGTCTTGAGATCAGGTGAAATGTACAGTTTTTTAAAATAAAAGACATTTTCTAGCCTTCATGCTTGCTAAGGAAAACCTGGAGATAACATCTGAATGCAGTTATAGGCTCCCAAACCAGGCAGCAGCTGTAAAGAAGCAGGTACATATTTCAGTCTCGTGATTGTTTTCATTCAGCATCACTGTTTGTCAAGACTTGACTCATGATTTTTGATCACTGCCAAGGCTGGCATTACTGACCATGAGCTCTGAGAAGTTTTGATGATTTACTGCATGTAAGGAGGGGTCTCAAGCTTGTGATGCTCAGCCTTTCAGTGCTGTGAGCAAGCCAGGTCTGTTGTGTGTCTCGGCAGAGCCCTGTCACGTGGACATGGCGTGCACAAGCCCTGTGCCACCCGTTCTTGTCCAAGCCAGCCCTCTCCCTCAAGGACTCACGTGGGGCACAGCAATCCTCCACGGCTGCAAAAGCAAGGCTCAGTCCTGCTCCTCAAAGGAATCCATGAGAATTTTTGCCTCTGGCATATTCATGGAGACAGGGTCCTGCCCAAAACACATACCAAGGGAATAAATCCTCCAGAAATATGAATACTCTTTGCCTCATACCAAAACATTCATAGTAAGCCCAGGCAGCACTCCACAGCAAAACACTGGCAAGAGGAAATGCTAATAAAACACTAAGACATTAAAAAACACCAAGAAAAACTTCCCAGAAGAAACAAACATTAGAAGAATATGTTGCCCATTCGGTCAAAAAAATGCTAACAAACTAATGCTGTCTCATGATGAAATTGAAATATTTACAGGAAGAGAGCACAGAATTTTGGCTGACAAACACAAAAACTATCTTCTGGCACAACTTTTTTTCTGTGCAGAACAAAGGGGAAAGGAAACAGAAGAGGGAAAGTGGGAGAGTGAGGGCAGGGTGAAAGAAAGGGGACAAAAGCAGGAGAGGAATATGGATTAGGAAACTGATGGAAAGAAAAAAAAAACAAAAAACAAAGAAGCAAGGGGGAAGAGAGGGCAACAGAGAGCAGAATTCACACTAGAAAGACTTGCTGCTCCACAGTTACCTGCCAGTAGACAGATCCATTTACATCTCCCTTAGGCAAGGAACAGACTCGTTTGCTTCCCCCACAAAAGAAGTGGAATACTAACAGAACCTGCCAGCAACACACACAAAACATTAGGCTGCCCAATGGGACAGCTGGGGCCAAGTGAGTGGAAACAACATGTCAGTTATTAATTAATTTGTTTTTTCAATGTCATGACCTATAATCATGTCATTATAGGTAATTACACGAGTTGGTCCCACAGCCTGAGCCTTCCTCGGTCACTGATCCCTGTGATTCACGACAGACAGTTGCACAACACGGCTGTCAGTGACTTCATCATGTGGCATGGAAAATCCTCTCTAGATGCGTGTGCGCACACTGACTCACTTTGACACCTTGGGTTGACATTTGCAACATGGGCCAAGCCCGTCAATAAGACAAAGGCACTTTTTGTGAGGTTTCCAAGCCACTAGGTTGAGTATCAAACAATGCAGCACACAGGAGAAGACAAGAGAAGGTGGCCCTCAAATGTTCAGGTCATGTGTGCAACAGCCAAGGGCACTGGCACAAGAAAGTACTCAAGGCAACAGCTCTTCTCTGGCAACAGCCAAAAACAGGACACCACAGAGCAAGGCCTCTGCACAGTACTTAAAGTCCACAAGTAGGAACATCCCAGGAAGCTCTCAAGAACCAAGACAGGCCCTTCTATTTAGAGAAAAGAAGATATTTCATAACTGAGAGTCAGCAGGAACAGTTAAGTGCTGCAGAAGAGCCTGAATGAGAAGAGGAAATATTATGTAAAATCACACTCAGATATCACTTGGGAAGAATAAGCAAGATCTACCATAAATCCAGGCACATGGGATACAGGAACCTCCACCCAGGACTGGACACCAGAGCAGCCCTCTCAATCAATCTCCACCCTGGAGACACACAAGAAATAGGAGCTGTAAACAGAAAATTAAATAGATGGTTTCTCGTCTCCACTGGAGAAACTGGAACTGAGAAGATTTCTCCCAACTCCTTTGGCAGCCCTCTGAAAAGTCTTTCAGAAAAATCAAAATCAAAAGAAGCATCTTAGAAAGAGTGGGTTGCATGAGCCCAGTATTGCATCCTGCATGAAGAAAGCATGATGCAAACAGAGATGCTCAGAGGGAGCACTAAGAGAAATATTTCAGGGAAATGTTTTCACTGACCAGAGGTTTCAAACAGTGGATGAAAACAACCACCCTAGTGGTTCTGGTGACTTGGTTCTTTCTGGAAGAAAATAAACATAAGTGAGTAAAAATCAAGCCATTTTGTTTTGAGAAAAGTTGAATTTTCCATTTGAAATGAGATTTTATCTTGCTATACACTTTTTTCTTTTTGTTTGTGTTAAGTCAAGAGCCTTGAATACTTCATTCTACAGGGTAAAAATGAAAAAGAAGTCCTCACAGTTTTCAGTTCAGCAAGGAAGCCAGAAAAAAGTTGCTTGATTCGTCCCATCTTCCTTTCCATTTCAGTCATCCACCCAGCTCCCAGTCATTTCAAAAGCAGATGCACCTGCACCCAGGCATCTTGGAACTGAGGCCCCCATAGGAGCTTCTCAACCACTAGACAAAAAAACCCCTGGGAAACGTGTAAGAAGTTGCAGGTAGCAAAAAGAAACCCTGGGTTAATGCTGGGAAGAGAGGCACAAGCAAGGCCTGTCATAGCTGCTAGGGTTTGCTGCTGCCCTGGTGGCATCATCACAGATTCTCCCCCAGCAGTGCAGGGAAGAAAACCTGATGGACAACACACATGTCCTAAGTGAGGGTGGCCAAGCACCCTGCTACTCCTTCATAGGCCTGCTGTTGGTAGCAGCTGGACTTGCAGTTGTCCTCACCTCATTGTGCCATCATAGCCATGGGGAAATGCATTTTTCCATTTGATTTCAAACCCCACAATTTGGCCTTGACCCCATGGGGAGAGAAATCACAGCTGTTGATCACTACACCTATTTTTTCACCTTTTGCCAAGCTAATAGTGAGCCAAGGGCAAAATGTTGTCACTGTCAAGGAGACTTGCATGGCACTTTAGGGCTTTCACACCTTTGTAAGGGCAGAAGAGAAGGCATGACAGAGCCAGATCTCCCCATTGTTCCCCAAGGAATACTCTACTCACCACAGCCATGCCCATTTCTTTCTGCATCCCTCTGGCTCTTTCACCCATTCACGTGCCAGGCAAGCCATGCTGCTGCTCCCCTCACTAGAGCTACTTGTTACCCTAGATCAATACTTAAAAAAAAAAAATTAAATAGCTCTGCCTTGGGTATCATGCAGTGCATTCCAGTTCCTCCCTAGTCAGTGTTTGTGCAGTGGTTTAAATACGTGAAGAGTTACATAAATGCTAACTATTATTATAATGTTCCCCTCCTTCCAGTCAACTCCCCCCACAGACTCACAGAAACATTCCCCACCTCCCATTTTAGCACGTTCATGGCATCAGAAATTACCCTGTTTTCATTTACCCTGCCCTTTGCCATATGATCCTGGCCCTCAGAAGCTTTAAATAGTCTGCATTATTATGAAGGCTTGTTAGGACTTGTCCCTAATCACTCCAGGAATAATCCTTGATGGCTTGTTTCAGACCATGTGTGTGAATGTTTGTACAACCACAGGGCTCTGGCTTGCTTAGGTCCCTCCTAGAAGGGGAATTAAAGCTTTCTGTTCACTACAGGAGTGGCACATAGTGGGAGCCTGTGTGGCAGTTGTGTCTACATGCACTGAAGTTCTCTTTAGTGAAGATCTGAAATGAAAATGTACATTTCAGCAAAGAACAGGCTGACCAGATTATGTGTTGATAGATGTCAAGCAGCAGAAATCAACCTGCCCTTTAAATGCCGAGCAGCAGAAATCAACCTGCCCTTTAAATGCAGGGACACTAAAAATGGTGCAGTCAGTGCTTCCCAGAATTGTGTTCGTTACAGCTGGTCCCAGAGCTTGCAGTGTTTGTCTGGTGCACAAGAATTCCAGCATTAGATACTGAAATACAAGCTCTCTGCTGGGGTTACAACCCCTGTTTTCTACCTTATGATGGGGATATAAATTGAGAAAAGAGATAGGGAAATCTAGTGCTTAATAAATCTGTTTTTCGAAGGCTGGCAATTGTGATTTCAACGTCATCTGCAGGAGAAAATACAAGGCAGAGATACATTTGCTTTTCTGGGTTGGTTTCCAGCTGCAATCTTGAAGAAAAACAAATCATACCATAGCATGACAACACCAAGACTCATGCCATGTAGACGGCAGTGCATATCAGGCAGGGCAAACAGATTACCAGACCTTTGTTTACCAGGGGTCACACTGGTCCACTGAGATAAAACTTCTGGTGTTTGGAGATTTTGCAGTCATACTATGCACTGACAACATTATCCCACCCACGTTCTCATGACACCATAGGAACCAAAATGGGGAGAGGCAGCTGAGGAACACCTGCTAAAGTAATACCACGACAAAGTGCCTTTGCACCATAGATCAGCATCCAGTCTCCCCAGCCATGTGGCCCTCATGTTTTTGGATAATCTTTGAACATTTTGTGGCATCTCACCATCTCTAGGACACTACAAGAGGTATCTGAAGGAACTAAGATTAAAAGAGAAGGTTTTAGTACTTTTCATCTCTCTTCAAAAGTAACAAGGAAGACAAAGACTATACAAAGTCTTTTGGAATCAGGAGATGCTGATATGTTCATCAGCAGGATGGTTTAGAGATTTTATCTGAGGTTAATGTCCTTAGCTTAGTGCTTGGTCAAACAGTTCCCCCCCCACTACACATACAAAAAACCCCAAGCAAACAAACAAACTCAACAACAACTCCCCACCTCAAAAAAAAAAAAAAAAATCCCTCAAAGGCAAGTTACTTGCAGCACTTCCATTTATTTTGCAGGCAGCCAAGATGAAATCAGTGCTTAACAAAAAGGGAACCAGGGAAGGTGCCTAAATGCTTAGGTGGGAAAAGGGCAGGCAGTATATGGAAAGAAGTGCTACATGAAACTACACAGCCTAGAACTGAGATAGGGGTTAAGCCTTGAGACCCCAGGTGCCAGGGGGGCCCACACTGTGGGACAATTGAGGGGATCACAAGCTGCTAAACAAAGACATCTGAAAAACAAAAAGGCCCATTTTCCTGATGGGGAGTTAGCTTACTCAGGGGAATGTTCACCTTCAAATATGGACATAGCAGGCAAAACTGTGAAATAACATTAAGAAAACTCTTTAAAGGAGAAACTCTTGCATTGCTGTAATCCATAGAGAATTTTGCAAAGGAAATGTCATTGTTTTGCACTGCAGCCAGCCACATGAAGACAGGCAGACGTGAATTTATCTTACTTAAGAGCACCCAGCAAAACCAGTGGCAGAGACAAGTATGGAGGAGCTTTGACATTCTGATCAAGGAAAAAAATGTGGCTCTTTAGTCTCCTGGAATCCTAGGCCACAAATCTGGCATCATAAAAGTGGGAATACTCAGACTCTTTAAGAAGCTACGAATTTGTGCTGTAACAAAAGGCTCAGACTAAGTTACTGCAAAAGATGGACTTGGCTTCCTCATGGGCAGAACCTCCCAAGGGCCAGCACTTTCTACCCTCCTTAAACAAAGGTACTGGCAAGCAGGGAAGGAACTCAAGCACACCTGGAACTAAAGCATGAGACCTTTCTTCAAGATGCAAAGTCAAACTCTGCACAAGGGTAAACGTGGAGCAGAGACCCATGGAGACACTGGCTCCTGACAATGCTGCAATGAGCAGGCAGTTACAGAAATTATAGCAGTGACTCACTCAAGCAAAAAAATGTTCTTCATCATATGCAAGGAGAACCAATTCTGAAGAGGAGAGAGAAAAGAGCTACCCCCTTAAATAAACAAATACACAAGTACAAATAAACAGATCTGTGAAAGCAGGTCCTTCTTCAAAGCTGGACCTTGAGGTGAAAAATACATTAACAAGCAGTCATTCCTAGAGAAGCTCCCCTCAAAGAGGAGCCTGAGGACACTGGGAGCACAGCCTTATTCTAATGGATGTTCGAGTAAACATGCAGGGGGGTCCTCACACTATTTCACCATGTGGACCACACTGAGATGTCCAAATTAGAAACTGAGACTCCCTGCAAACTCCAGAGAGAGGGGCAGACATTTTTTGAACATGATTCAGAGCCCAGAGGGTAGGAACCTAGCTCCTGTTCTACTTATGTGGTCCAAACCACCCCCAGAGGTGCCTTCCCCGTTTCTTAGTCCACACTCAGTGTTTAGGCAGCCTGACATAGGTTCCCTACACTAAATGGTGAATATTACACAACGACAGCAAATTCCTGAAATCTTCTCTATGTGGTAAGCATGGTATGAGCCCAGAGGGAAATAACAGAATCTGAGATGGGGAACCTGATGCTGCCTCATAGACTGGAATGGCAAAGCTGTAATAAACACTACTTTTCTTTATTGTTTTCAAAATTTATTTTAGAACTTGGATGAAATATGGCACATGCTAAAGATGGAATAGGGAGAATCTACTTTGTGCATCACTAGACATGCACATAAACCAGAGTCCTGCTTTCAAAAGGAGATGGAGTAAAAGCTTGGCTATTCCAGAATAAATAGAGGTGCTATGGAGAGATCATACAATAACTGCACATAAGAAACAGAAGATTTTACTGAGCTCAGAAGGACCAAAAGGTGTTGACTAAACCCATACAAACATGTTATGGTGGACATGGCTGAATCTAAATTTTAAAAAAGAGCTGATTCAGTTCTGGATGCCTTGAGCATCAGTCACTACTGCCACACAGCACATTAATTATTTTGCTACAGTTAACGATTGTATTCTTTACAGGTTATCAACCAGGAATGCCACATTCTCTTCCAGTATGAAAAAAAATATATATACAGGAAAAGAGGAGGTAAAACTGCAGAACAGGATTTTGTACATTGGACATTGTAACAACTTATCAGGCCCCAGACGAATGAGATCAGAAATGCCAGCTGGAACCCACAGGGCTTATCTGGGCACTCAGAAGCATAGGAAGAATGAGAGCCAGAGGAGTTTTATTCTATATGAATCCCTGAATGCTGCTGCTGTAGATAAGGAGCAAAGTCCCAGGTTCCACTAAGTCAATGACAAATCTCAGCTTGACTTCATTTGGGCTGGGATTTCCTGCCCAGCATCCAAGGGTAAAAACTACACTAAGCACAGGAAAAAGGCAGCTGAAACTACTGAACTTGTGCATAGCTCATGATTGCAATTGTTTTGCAGCCAGCATAAGCATACCTGCAGTAGATGGGAAAGGTGGCTGATGGGTGGTTTGGGTTTTTCCTTTTTGATTTTTTTTTGGTCAGCTGTTAGCCAACCTTGTTTTCTGAGGTTTAGGGCCAGACTTTTTGGGGTTTAGGGATCATTTTGGGTGTATGAGGATGTTACCCTACACCCAAAGCACCAAAGTTTAAAACTCACCTCCTGTTGAAGGAGGCTTTTGGATGACCAGGGCTCTCAAGGTCGTGGGGCAGGACCCCCATGTCATGTGAGTGGGGCAACAGCAAATCCCAGCAATACACCAAGAGGAAAGAGCTGTTGGACCGTGAACAAATCAGAAAATTTAAAAAGCAAGCAGCAATCTGCCAAAGCAATAGTATGGCATCTCACACAGAGCACTGGCTTGCTGGGAGGAAAACCAGGGCTCACAGCAAAACTCAGCTTCCTTCAGGTGGAGGCTCACAGGCTCCCCAGCTAGGGCTTGGCCACCCTGTTCCCAACAGGGACAACCCTCTGCCCAGGAGGAAACAGAAGGTGTTCACACACAAAGGAGAAAAATCTCCCTGTCCTCTCAAGGCATCCAAAATGTTTCAGGCTACACCTCCCAGACTTAAGATGGAGACCTCAAAGACAACAGCAGGAACAACACAGGTACCATGCTCGAAGTATTAGAGTAAAAACCCCACCTCTCATTCAATGCTAAAATGTTCTCTGCTTGGGGGCCCTGCTTATTGCCACAAGAGACAACATACAAAAAACTTTGACTTGCTGTTGGCATTGGGACTGCCTCCAGAAATGGTCCAAATTTCAAGGGAAAGGGAGGCAAATCCTTTTTCGTTTTCTTCTGCCTGTTTCTCATGGAACCTTGACTCTCCTTTTATGGCTGTGACAGCAGAAGGAGCAGCACAAGCACTCACAAAGGTGCTGCTGCCTGTGCTGCCCATGAGCTGTGCCAGCAGAAGCCACGACAGGGCCAACCGGGACATGGGGAACCTCTCCCACCTCTTTCCAGCCACCAGTGACCTTCCAGCACGCTCCAGTCACCTCCAACCAACACTTCCCAGGCATGAGTTCTCTCCCTCAGCCACAGCACAGCTGCACAGAGTGCCAGCAGGAGAAATAGCAAGGGCTTGTTTTCACCTTTTGGCAGTGCCTCCTCTCCCTCGTGCCGGGTGTGTGGGCTTTTTAGGGTGCCAATTAAGCGCACGCCGGGGCCGGGGTGGAGGTGCGGCGCGCCGAGCCCCCGGCCCGCTGCCTCCGCACTGTCACCTTCCATTAAGCAGCTGGCGGCCGGGAGAAGGGGAGGGAAAAGCCAGCGGCATGTTTGGTTTGCTGTTTTTGTGGGCACTTTACAACTTCAAAGGCTTCCCTCTGGTTCACAGGGGGCAAGGGGCAGAGGTCAGTAGGCACGGTTTGACCTCCCTTTCACCTCCTCCCCGAAAGGGAGAGACGCACACACACAGAGGAAGAAGAAAAGGAAGAGGGGATCCTGGCAAACACTTTTATCCTCTAATCTTTCTTTGCCTTAGTGCTGTAGAGGCTTTGTCCCGCAGACAAAGTGCCTTTCGAAGTCTGACACTTCCATGATAGACTCTTCCTCCTCTTGTCCAAGGAGAAAATTAAAGCGAAACAGCAACACAAAAAAATGGGGGGCGGGGGGGCTGAATTAAAAAAGGAAAATCCTTCTCTTAGGGGCAGGGTTTTCTCATTTTTTATTTTGAGCAGAAGGGGAAGTTGGGAGATTTTTTTGTTGCCTTTTCTTCCCCTAGCTAAATAGCTGTCCATCTATATATATGCCCACTGACTGCACGAGGGAGGAAGAAAACAGGCATGATTGTTCAAGATCCAGCTCGAGATGTAAAAGATGCATTTTCTTGTCTTTAAATACAGCAATTGTTGTATTTATTTATTTATTTTTAATGGCGAGGTCGCTCACCCGAGGCACTGAGGAATAAGTTCGAGTTTCAGAAAGCTCTCCACAGCTGGTGATTATATCCCTTGCAGTGCGTACAAAGACATTGAGAAAGCAGCAGGGAAAGTAAACAGTATCACTTCTGGGGATGGAGAGGGAGAGAAGGAGGGGGGCAGAGGAGAAGGAGGAGGAGGAGAAGAGAGGCAGATGAAATTTAAACTGGCGGTCAGCCCAGGCACCAACTTAAAACAATACAGTGAGAGGAAGCCAAAAAGGAAAAAAAAAAAACCAGAGGGGTGTGTATAGAAACACACTCTGTGTGTGTACACGTGTGTGAAAGTGCATGAAGCAAACCTACAGCAAGGAAAGGAAAGGATAGGATGAGGTTGCAAGCCCAGTGTTTCAACAGCCATCCTTGGGGGTCCATCACAGAGCAGAACAGCTTGCAAGGGGAGGTTTTGGGGGCAAAGTCATCATCCCTGCTGTAAATACATCTATGAGCATTTCTAATCAGCTGGCGAAGTGTAGCTGTTCAGCTCTCTCAGGACTGAGGGAAGGAAAACCACAGGGTCTAGAAACAGCACTTCCAGCCTTGTCATGTCCTGCATCCTCAAAACCAAAAGGGACAAGAAAGTGGTAGGCAGATCCTGACTAGTGACTGATGCTCTTCCGGCTGGCACAACAGACTTGGGCTATGCTTATCTTTCAGCTGGCTTTGGGACTCATGCTCCTACTTGGCTCGAGGCAGTTTAATGTTAAGCTACAGCCTTTCTCCAGCATTTTGGTTTGACAGTATGGGAGAAAACAGAGTCATGACTAGCTGGTGCTTTGGAGGGCCAAATATTTTGTGTGTCACAGCTCAGGGCACAAACTGGATGCAGTTTGGTCCAGGCCCATACAAGCCCTTCTCACACAGACTGGTTCTGGGTGCTGACCGAGGCTTACCTACCAGAATAGTTCTGGCTGTGTTGTATCTTCTCTGGTCACACTGACCGTGATTTCACTGCCATAAGGTTAGTCATCTTCGTGTGGGGGAAGGGAGAGACAGGCTTTTTGGAATGTCCATCTGACTGGGAAAGGCTAACAAGCCCTCCTTTATAGATGTCTACACATGTACCTCAGCAGAAATGCAGTTGGAAAGCTTCTGGAGAGACAATGTACCTTAAAAGGATCAGGCCAGCCTGTTCTTTAGGCTGCCCATCAAATTTTCCACTACCTTTCACACCCGGAGAAGTCAGGCATCCTGCAGGTTGATGTGTTCTCTAAAGTGTTCCAGCAATTGCCCTCTCCTCCAAGAAACAACACAAATCTTCAGGCCACTGCTGCAAGCCCTGGCAAACCATGGCTCTCGCCTCATATGGGAGTGCAGGGATGCAGCCACACTTCTGGCTGAGCTTCAGCACCCTTGGCAGTGCTTGACAGGACAGGTTGGTCAAGAGACAGGAACTCCAAGTGCTTACTACTCAGAGTGTTGCTCCCTTGAATTAAAGGCCTCCCCAGACAAGCACTTATGCTAACCTCACTGTCTTCTTGTGCTGTAAGACTGGCTGGCACCATCCTTCTCAGACCCCTCACTGTCTGCCACCAGTTTGGGGAAAGAAGATGCATCATAACAGGGGCCCACTTGTGCTACACTTTGCAACTTTTGCATACGGCCTGGACCAGAACCAGAAAAAGCAGACATCATGGAAAAATACAGCAAACAGCGCTGCACTCTACAAAGGATCCCTTGATTCCCTCCCCTCCCAAGTCTTTGTGAAATTTGGTATGGATTCAACTGATGCAGCAGCTTCTCCAAGGGCTTCTTGCTCTGTCTCCTTGACATATAGTGCATTTAAAACCTGCCACCACAAACATTTTCAACTGCTACTAATGATGCCTCAAGGTACAGGGTGATGATAAATTAGGTCCTTAGCATCCCATTAAGAAGGGCCAATAATTCAGCATTACTTTTAGACTTAAGTCACTATGGTACTGAAATGAGAGGTCATTTCATTTACATCAGAGACTCTAAAATTTATGCACTGGTTACTCAAAGGTAGTTTTCTGCTTGAAAAATGCAGGTCTCAATAGGAGAAAACCTAGTTAGATTTTAGGAAAAAGGATTCACATTTAAGGCCAGTCAAGCAGTCAAGCACTGGAACAGGCTGTTCAGGAGAGGTTGTGGGATCTTCATCCTCAAGCTCAAGACTGGACTGGGCAAGAAGGCCCTGAGCAATCTGAACTAATTTTGCTCAACTCTGCAAAGGCTTGAACTAATAATCTCTGGAGATCCTTTCCAACCTATATTAGTCTGTGACCAAGAAGGCCATGCCAGAACCTGCCCAAGACACATACAGCACCTCAGGTCTGAATACAATCTTCATCATGGAGGCACCCCTGTTGAGGTGTTTCCAATACAAACATTGCCATGGTTACCTTTTGATTAAAACAAACTCAGTTCTACTTGCCTGCTTCCCAAGGGTAACTATGCAAGCAAGCCAAAATAAAAGATTCTGAGTGCATTAAATCTCCAGGTGTTGGGTCTGTGAACCACTGAATGCACCCAACTGCTACCAGACCCTGCAAAGGGACAGTTCAGATGGCTGAACCCAGCAGACCAGCACCAGCACACTTCAGATGACTCTGACACTCCAAATGGGCAGGGCCTGATTTGCAGATGAAGGATGGGAGCAGATCACCAGTCTCCTCTCCATTCAAACATTGACCGAAAGCAATCTCACTTTCCATTCTCACAGTAAGAGCAAATTGTTTTGGTTTCCGCCACATGGGTCCATGTTCACTTTCCTTGCAGGAAGTGCACTGAGGTCTCTTTGTGGTGAAAAAAAATAAAAAGTAAAAAAAAAAGGTTTTCTATAAAAAGTAGTGTCTTCGCCTACCTAGCCACGTGGCTAACAAATATAAAGATCACCATCTAGTGGCTTACAGGGAAGATACCATCTGTCATATATCTGCAAGCTTGATGACCAATAAAGTTGTTGTTACAACATATTACAAATGATTCTTGCATTCAGCTCTTAAGCAAGTTAGGCACCTACACAACCACAGCCAGAGAAAAGTTTCTGACTCACAGAAAACTGAGGTTCATTCCTCCCCACAAGCAAACACTGACCTCCTCTTCATCCCGCTTTTCTCCATCTTGCCTATGCAGGATTTGGGCATGTGGTGAGGCATCTGTGACTTACTTTAAGGCCCAGAAATTAGGTGTCTATTGTAAACCAGGCAAATTCCTATGATAGTTAATATAAGGAGACAGATACAACCAGAGGTTGATGCATCCCATCATTTTGCATGTTGGAGGAAGACAGCAAGGATGAACCCTATTTATGAGATCCCACAGCCTGGAAAACCAATTACCCAGCAAGCATGAAAGCCTCTGGAAAGCTTGGCCTGTGAGCAGCCCATGGGATAGCCTATGTCAACCCTTTTCCATTTGCCTCACTGGAAATCATTCAGGTTGAAATAATCCTCAGTGGAAAGACAGGTCTGCAATTTCTGACAGAACCTTTGTTTGCTGAAATATTTCTGATGACCTCTGCATCTTGTTCTTCGAGAAAAGATGGGGAGAGACATCAGCATAGGTACCTCTTGAAAAGTTCTACTCATCCCAGGGAAGATATTCCACTAATATGGCTCCTAACTATGCTCCTAGACCACAGTCGAGCCCAAGCACTTCTTCAAATCTTTGTGCTGGGCCCCATAGGCCATTCCTAAAATATTGGATGCAACCACATACTTCAGAGACACGTAAAGAGATGAAGTACTACCAGTGTATGGCACTGATTGCCACCAGGCAAGGCCAGATTTGAAGGAAACAGAGGACATAGTTTAACTCTAGACTGCATTCTCCAGGTACTGCACAGAAGCAGCCCTCCACATTTTTACCAAGTCAATATAATGGCTTAGTACCAGAAACAAATCATATATCCAAAGTGCCATTTTGGCACATCATCATGCCACATTCCCAATTTTCCAGGCTGTCGAAACACACACTGCTTTGTTCTGGGCAGAAGAGAAAATCTCTACACAGTCTAAAGCACAAAATATAGACTCATCCACACTTCTATACACAAACTCAGTTACATTGGATGTTTCTAATGGCCTCCTTGAAAACTTACATGTGGATATCAATCTCTTCCCCCATGTAAGAAGTGATAGGGTTAGAGGAAACGTCCTTGGGTCACACCAGGAGAGGTTTAAATAGAATAGTGGGAAAAATTTCTTCATCAAAAGAGTTGTCAAGCACAGGCTACCCAGGGAAGGGGTGGAGTCACCATCCCTAGAGGTATTTAAAAGCCATGCAGATGTGGCACTTAGGTTTAGCGGTGGACTTGGCACTATTAGGTTAATACTTGGACTCAATGACCTTATGGGTCCTTTCTAACCTAAGTGATTCTACTCTATGATTTCTTTGCATCACCCAAGATGAAAATCCAGCCATCTGTTACACATCTGTAGTTATCTGGAGATAGAGAAACTAGAGTTTAAAAATCCATGTTCCTCTGCGAAGACACAAGATAAGGAGACCTGTGATCACTGAGACACACGAGAAACCACTTCCAGAAGCCACCAAATTTGTACGGCATTCAGCACATCTATCTCTAGGTGACAAAAATATGTACTTATGATAGCCAGTCTCCTGTTACAAGCTCTGGAGAAATGGAGTCCAACAGAAGGAAACTGGCTTGGATGCTTCATGTAAGTCAGGACAAACCGACCTCTGGAGGTGCTCTTCCCTGTCTCCTCAGAGGGCAGAGAGCCCAGATAAGCAACTTCAAAGGCTGAGAGCGGAACTCCATGCTTGGAGGCTAGAGCGGAACTTGAAAGGGACACGGTATCTCTTTGTGGTCCTGGGATCTGAACAGCAATCAACATGAGCAAGAAATCCGTTCAGCACTCCAAGTGGTTACATTGTCCTCCAGGGGACTTTGCATCCGGCTCAAGAGATGGACAATTTTCCATAGTCTCAGCAATAGCTTTTGTGGGGCACACAGGCAGGACCCCTGCAGACCAGGAGTAAGATTCAACTCAGTGGGCCTAGAAACCACTGCATGCCTTTAGCTAAATTTGGCTGCTGAAGGGCAGCTCTAGTGGGGTGAGGCAAAGAAGTGCTATTTTCCCTCAGGAAAGCTGGCTTTATTTTCTAAAGGTTAATGAGAAATAGAAGAAAAATAAGCTAGCCAAAAGAATGAAAATAAATGGGTTTTTTTCTTCTTCTTTCCCCCTCATTTTTCAGAAAAATGCATGGCTTTGGTTTTTCTGCAGGCAGTTGCTTCATATCAGTGTACCATGTGGTGACTCAGACATGTTGTTATTATAATCCAAGCCAAAGGGGAGATATATTTTATGAGATCCATGACTCCCCCTTGTCTTTCCATACTCTATACTTTCTTGAGAGAAGAAAACATCACAGTCCAAACTTTCATATTCATATTGTTTCTTGGCAGGTTGTAATCTGCCAAGCTTCCAGCGAGCAAAGCTAAGAGAAACTCGGGTTTGTAGAAAGCTCCCATGTAGCATCAAGGGTAGAATATGGTTCTAAGTGCCATAAAGCAGCATGGGGGAGGGGAGGGCAGATAGGCCAGTAAAGATTTAGAGCTTCTAACACAAACCTAAAGGGAACTATGAGGAAAGGGGCTTTGGTGAGAGCTGAGCTAATGCATATAGCCTCACCCCTGGGGCTCAGTTACCTTTGCTCAGCTGACAAGCAGTAAAGCATTCAGATGCAGTAACTCCAATGCACTCAAAATGCGTGTCCAGAAGAGCCAAGACCACCTATAAATCAGATTGCTTCTCCTGTATTTCCCCCTCCCTAGCAAAACTTGAACTCTCTTAGTTGCACACCCAGATAACACCAAAAACCAGTAATATATCCTGAAAACACTCCATGAAGGGCTGCAAAGGCTCTCAGCAATTTGAGTGCAATGGCTAATAACTTGTCCCAGATCCAACCCTCTTGTGTAAATTGAGTGACTACCGTGCAAAACTCATCTAAGGCAGGGGGAAGATCTGGCCTCCAGCTAACAAGTTTTTTTCCTAGACACAGGTCTGCCTTTTGAACTCCAAAACCTTTGCCCATTGTGAATCCACCAGGCCTCAGGGTCACATGAACTAAAAATAAATAAAAGACTCAAGGTGCATCTGGTGGAGCCAGTGGTTTCAGAGAGAGGTTACAGGGGAAACATTTTGACTATCCTTAAGTGCTGCACAAAGACAAAAGGGTTAAACTCCCACCCTTCCCATACAGGTGGAATACAAGAGCTTTTAAAGTTTAAAACAATCACTGGATCAGAGGAGACATCAGATGGCTCCAAGTAACAAAGACATATTCTTTTGAGTCAAGTTATGAGAAATATTCCCTAAGGGAATGCCACACAAATTGTCTGATCTAGTAGATGTTTGTGACACTCACCACATGTTTTATGTTCCTTCCCAGAGATGATGGTTCTCTGGCACTGAGAACATTGTCATTCACAGACTAGTCTGACAGGCCAGATGTATGTAAATGAAAAGAAGTTTTGATAAAAATCTACCTCTCAGACTTAGATGCCTGAGTTCTTTGAGGGGAGAGAGGAGAATGAATTCCCATTGCATTTCAGGAGGGTTGGGCATCCCAGCACATAACGGCATGGGCCAAAGATTTCGGATAAAAAGCAAAGGAAAAGTTTTGAATTATTCCAGAACTCCTTCCACTACCTCACTTCCAGACAGATATGAAGTGACAACACCCTGAAACAAAGCAACACAACCAAGGAGAACATTATCAGATTATTCAGAACAATTCCCATTGTTAGTGACCCAGAATTCGTCACTTAGAACAACCTAGAATTGGGATCTCGGCAAGCATTCAAAACCCCTTAACCCTTTCAGTGGTGTCCCCCACACCACCACCACAGAATGAGGTTTTTTAAGCAGGAACATCAAAGAAAAACCTCTCTTATCCCATCTGGAGGCAAACTAAAAGGAGGGAGTACATGACTTTTGCTAGACATAGCACATTCTCCAAGCAACATCACTATAATCCAAGAGTGAGGAAAAGCCAATGATTACAGGCCTGCCAAATTATTTGGAATTGAATAGGATACCATATTGTGACAATGAGTGATAGTATAAAGCTCAAAGACACAGAAAGAAATACTCTACGTTTCATGTAACTGGCAGGAACACATTCCACGTTTCAGTGTTTTGGCAGGAGAAGACAGGTTTGTTCTGGGACTACATATTCAAACTCCTCATTGATTTAAAGATACAAAGTATTGCTAATGAAACCTTAACATGAGGAGGACAGTTAGCAAATTTATCAATAATGCTATTTTTTTTCCATCTTTTTGCATAAGCACACACACACATTTTCTTCCAGTGTAACTTTCTGTTAGAATTCAATCAAAGGGAAAAAGAAACACTGAGGGATTTTAATTTTTATTTTTAAAAGGCCAGGCATTAATGTGACAGTCTGTGAAGCACGAAGGTGAAGGCCAGCAAAATTGCAAGCAATGTTATTCAAAGCCAAAGGGAAGAGCATGGAAGAGAGCTGCAGCAAAAGCAGCCTGTAGTGACCCAGGAGAATGCTTGAAATAATCAACTTCTGGCAACAGCCTTCTCTCTCTCTGCACAAGACAGGGATCAAAACTGTGCTTCTGTGCTGCTGACCTGTTGGGGAGCAACAGCCTTTGCATTCCAGTCAGGACACCTGGACTCCAGCACTATGGTACATGTTACAAACTAGACTGGCTGACACAAATAGGATACATTACCTCACCTCTTCCAAGTCGAGCAGCACAAAAACCGGTGTTCCTGGGAGACTTCAAGCCAGCAGACGTGTTCATGACCTACTTCTAGGGCACACACAGTCACAGCTGTTAGCTGAATACCCTCGCAGAGTGGCACATTCCCTGCTGCACCTATTCCGCTATTTGGTACTGGCAAATTTCGTTGGTACTTAAAGGCAATTCCTACCAATTTGGAGCCCAAAGCACATGCCTGAACAGCCTCCTCAGTCCAAGTTAAACCAGAAATCCACAACAA
>NW_024581131.1:5274420-5384087 GCF_017639235.1 Corvus kubaryi
TAATGCTACAAGACAATTGCAAGAGGTGCAATACCATGAGCTGAGCCCAGGAAGACTTCAAAAAGATGGAGTCTCCTGAGAAATGCCTCCCTAGTCTCATAACTCTTTACCGTATGTTAGTGAGCAGTTTGACTCTCACTTAAGTATGCAGAAAACACCTACACAATAGATGTGGGTGCACAAGTCAGAGGAACAAGCACTTGACCCAAGCTGTGGCAGCCACCAGCCACAGCTGCCAAAAGCAGACCAGTTCTCTGTGACAGATGTATCTGTCGCACTCCCCTGCTGACAGTTCATGAGGAATGAAGATTTTCATGGAGAGCAGCCTGAGTCACTCTATGTAGGACTGACTCTGGTCATGTATTTTATTAAAGCAGTTCCTTGAGGAACCAGAAAATGAAGTAGAGAAGAATAGAAACTTCTTAAGAAAGATTAGTGAAAGAAGTTGAAATGCAAACACAGCACAAATACACAGCAAACTTCTGCTCCTCCGTTGGCACATGCTGCACTCACATGAGTTAGATCTTTCTTCACCCAAAATAAGTTGATGTGTGAAAAACAATGACAACAGGGACCACAAGACCAAACAGTGACTGGCTAACGGCTTCTTCTAGTATTCTGCCATCTCACACTGTGCATCATTGTCACACTAAAGGCCTTCCTCCAGGAGATGCCACAACTGCCACTTTGCAGAGATTCATGGGAGACAGCTCATCACCTGTTCCTCACAGGAGACTTTTGTGGACAACTCTCCTAAACCTCCTCCCAGAGGGAAAGCCCCACTGCGGTGAGGAGAGCGGGAACAAAATGCTCTCTGTAAGGAGTGCCTTCATCCTTGTATAATCTGTTGAGAGACTGCCTGACTTCAAACAACCACAGCGTGTCTGGGGCACCTGCAGCCATTTCAGATCTGGGGTACTGAGTCACACAGCAAACACAGACAAAAAGGGGATCGAGAAAAAAATTTCTGTGCAGATAGAGTAGAGCTGAGGGCCCCATCTATTAACAAAATGGCTGCTAGCCAGGGAGATTTCCGAGTCTTGAGCACTGCCTCGCTGTCTGTGGCTGGGGAATGATTGCAGCAGGCAATGCTCAGCCAGGACCCCCCAACAGATTTTATTTATGCATGTCTGCTTTCATCTCCCCCTCGTACACAACAGCCTAAACATTGTCTCCACCCTGAACCATACAACTTGCATATTTGCAAACATCTCTTCATCTTAAGACCACAGACAGACAGATTGGTCGTGGGTCATTAAATTCAGTCTTTTGTATGAAGTCTATTGTATGAACCAACTACCATATAATCCTCCCTGATTTTTATTTTCTTCAAAGAACAAATGAAAAACTGGTTTTGGTGTCAACAAACAATCCCAGAATTTGATTTCTTGACTGTTTAGGAAACTCATGCATATCCTTTTTTCTTGGGCAAATAAATATTCTTCATAGCACATGCTAACCAGCACATGCTTTTTCCTTTTCTGTTAATTTAAGCACAGAAAACCTTCCTTGGCTGGACCTCTGCCCTTTCCTGATGCACAGATTCCCAATAGCTGCAGCACTCTGTACTTAGAGAACTCCTCCACATCCAAGTGGCTGATCCCCTTAACCCAGCTGAACATATTAACCTCTCAGAGAAGTTCATCCTTTTGAAATCAATAAACTGAGCTGAAAGGAGGGTTTTATTTACTCTTCCATTTCATTTAAAAATTAATCAATTCATAGTCACTAGCCATTCTATAGCTTTCTAGTTTCTGTACCAAAAAGAAGAAAACCTGACTGAAGGAGGAAGAACAATCTGAAGAAATAATTAATCAGCCATTACTGCAAACAGTTTCTTGTAGTTTTTCAATCTATACCTGAGAAATCAAAGCCACCACAACCTCAGTGCTAGAAACTCATAGTCAAAATTATTTTGACCAACACGTGTCCAGTTTTCATCCATGCTACCCTTACCAGTTTCTTCACAGAAGTATAGCAATATGTCTACATGCACAGACAAGGTTATACTCCATCTCTTCCTTTCCTGACCAACCAATCACATTCAACAGTATTTATGTTTCACTCCCCTTTCTTTTAGCCCAAGATGCTCACTTTTGCAACTGGTATGATTAATTCAAGCTCATACATTTTTTTACCAGACTCACAACATTTTACATAGGTATATTTCAGCTGTCTCTAGCTGATCCAACTTCATATCCCAAACAGACCAGGCTCTATTTTACTATGTATCACCTATGGAAATAAGCACCAGTCCTTTCTTTCTCTCCTCTACCTGCTGACACATGTTCATTACCACATGCTTATTTACCTGATTTTCTTTCCTGAAACTATAGTTATTATGCTCTGTCTTCAGCACCCCAGTTTCTCTGTGTTCGTGTTCCTTCTTTAGCAACATTCTTCAGCTCTCAGTGTGGGCTACACCTCTCTTCTAGTGGGGGCTAGTTGTTCCTCTCTACTGACATCTCTTTTGTTTCACTTTCTTTCACTTCTTCAGCAAAACCAGCTTTTATTTTTAGGTCTCCTCCACTAGCAATCCCTTTCCCCCACAGTCATGTGAATAAAAGTCCTTCACCCAAGATGCACACCTCCCCTCCCAAGTCTCCTACTTGTTTGGAGCACTCCATCACACTGGCAGCCTCATTGCCTCTCTAACACATCAGCTGAAAACTATTGTCTCAGCTGCAGCTCCAGCCTACAAATCATCCCTCCCATGCACTCCAGCTGTTCCAGGTCTACATGGCCTCTGCCAGAGACCCTCAGTAGGATAATATCCATCCACAGTGCCTTCCTAAAGTTACACCCCTGTGCTTCACCAGCCTTTCAATTGTTCCAGTAACGATTACCTTCCTCTCCTGAAAAGAAAGGTACAGCCACACCATCCTCTTCCTCGGCTACTATTCCCATAACCACAAACCCTCAGTGCTCCCTTGCCAGTCGGTGATGAAAGATATTTGCTTGGGTCAGTTTCACCACTTAAATAAGCTCATCGCAGGAGCAAAGGTAGTCCCTAGTAAGGCTGCTGTCCCTCTCCAAAGGTTCAGCAGACAGACCTGTGACAATCCTGTCTAACTCCCTGAATTAGGATGGTCTCCTTGTTCCCAAGAGCAAGCCCCCTTTTTGAACATTACACCACTTCCTAACATGCTCTTTGGCTTCCATGGGCTGGAGATCCTTCTACCTCCTACTGCCACAGAAAGGGCAAGCAAAGCTGAAGTTTTCTGGGATGATACACGGGAACTTTTAGTCCTTTCTCACAAGGAAGTATCTCTGTTTCATGAGGTACTCCACAGGCCCTTTGGACTGGGGGCAGGAAGTGAAGGGTTCAGAGAGGTGGAAGTACCCTCTGTGGTAGGGACACTTCTTCCCTGAGCAAACAGGCACAAGTCTGGTGCACACCATGCCTCCACGTGGCCTTCAGAGCTGCCCCTGCGAATGAACGAGGACAAGTGACACCAGCTCTACCTCCACTGACAGCTGCTGTCTGCAGACCAGAGAACACCATCATCCTGCACGACCACCACCTCAGACCCACTCCACCATCCAGCAGTTCAGAGTTAGGCTGATTTTCTTGTTTACAGGGAGGAAGGAAAATTACTGTTTCCAGCTCCATGGTGTTCTTGATTACATTCAGCATTCAATGCTATCATCACAGCCAGTACTTATTTTCTAGCATCTCCAGACAGAAAAGGAGAAAGTGATACCCTGGCTCCAGATTCCTGGCATAGCCCACCACTGTCAACAGCCTCTTCTCAAGATTTGGTGAGACTGGAAGATTTGGCCCCAGTGAAGAGGTAACCACTGTGTTTATTGCTGAGTGAAGACCCAGAAGGAAGTTTCAGGAAGGAACCAGAGGAGAAAAATGATGTGATTAAGAAAAACTCTGCAGTACAAAGATTTGTGTGTTGGTCCATTCTATACAAATATTTCACTTCAGTTAATTCCAGGATCTTGCATTTCTGAATGCTGTAAAAGACTGAAGAGGTACACGAGAAGCAGGGGAAAAAAATGAAGAAGAGGCAACACAGGTGAAGTACTGAATGACTGGAACAGGTGAAAGAACCAGAAATGCTGAAAACATCTCAAAAGAGACCAGCCTCTCAATGCATGACAAAAAAATAGATTCTTTTTAGGATTTTTAAAAGGATAGCAGATCAGAATGAATGTAAGAGCTAACAAATGCAGGCAGTTTTTAGGAGGAAGTTCACTACACTCTTGCCATCAGTTAGGTACACACAAAAAGTCAGGTTCTCCACTGATTTTTCTCAATTGACTCCAATGAAATTACTAATTTGCACTGCACTGAGTTATACCTGATCCCATATCTACCTACTCTTCCTTATGGCATAGGACTTAGAGCAGAGCTCTGTTGAAGTCAGCAGATATGTGCAGCTTGCTTTTACACGTGTCCAGCCCAAAGCTTTCCCCCTGTATCCAGAAATCTTTGAAAATGTGCCAGTGTTGATGGTGAAGGGGTAATGTGAGGAAATTTCCCCTTTTCTGGTATGGCTGGGCTTTGCCTGTTTTCTTCTCTACATCTGGGTAATTGTATTTCAAGTGAAGGCTTTCTAGCCAGCAAAAAGAGGCCCTGCAAAATGAGTTAAAGGAAACCACAAGTTTGGCATCAGAGCCAGCATCCTTCTCTGAATCCTCACGCCGAGCCTGGCTGTCTGAAAAGCTCCGCTTGATGAGGAGCACAAGACTTTTTTGCATGTGTGACAACAGCTGCAAATATTTCCCTTTGGTACATCATGTGCACACAAATCCATCTCCACTGACCCCCAGACATGTGAAAATATAAGGCATGATAATAGATTCAACAAACACCTAGGCACTGAAGGAAGTGTACAAGTCCAGAGTAGCTCCTTGTGAAGACATGCACCCATTTTACACACAAAGCCTTCACCTCAGACACAACTGGCCATCCAAAGAGTGAGCACGGATGCAGCATCTGTGGACAGCAGGCTGGACCCAGTCCCTGTGACCTCTGTTGCAGCATAACTTATGCTGCCCAGGTGGAGCTTTCATCCTTCTGAATATCAGAGGGATGCACAAATGAGGCAGCTACTGCTGCCACAGGAAAGGATTTCAGCTTCCAGCTCTAACAATAGAGTCTTGTCCTTTCAGATCCATAGGCTCCAGGTTCAGTTCCCACAGACAATCCACCCAGAGTGGTTGTCAGAGCAACCCTGGCCTTAGAGGTAAAGACTTACTGGAAATGACTTTGTAATAATTTGAGCTCACTCAGGAGAGCAGTCCAAAGTTGTGCATACACAGCCCTCTCCAGAGTGGAGTAAAACGATCTGAAATCCCACCCGGCCACCTATCTGCACAAGCCTTTACACAGAGCAGACACACAACCAAATTGTGTGTGATGAAGCAGGAAATCTTTCCCCGGCACCTTCTGCATCCTTCCTCCCCACTTTCTTTACTTCTGAGGAAACACTGTGGTGGTAGAACCTGCCAGCCCAGCAGCATCAATGTTTGGTGTTCATCCACACCAAGGGCAGCTGACACATGATCCTCTTCTACCAACATCCAACCTGTCCGAGTGGGCAGGGTGGTCTCTAGGACAAGCTGACCACTCAACTACCATAAACATAATGGAGTGAACCTCATGAGACAAACCGAGCTAACTCAGGAAACAAGTATCAACAAAACCAAAAAGACTGGGGTTAAAAATCACTTTGAAACCATGCTAGTGCTAAGCATGCTGTGTATTTACAGTGTATTTCAATCATGTAAGTGATCAGTCCAGTGTAACACACACCACGTTGAGATAGATGCAGCAGATATAAACTCAGTCTGATTTCATACAGTAAAAATGCATACATGCAAACAGAAATATGTTAAATGCATTCCATACAAAGCATTTCTTCTTATTATTTTAAATACGTATCTCAATTGTTTTGCCCAGTTTTGAGCCCACTTGAATATTCTAGGATTGTCCCAAATCCCAAAAGGGTCAAGAGCTCACTGACTTCAGTGGGTGTTGGGCCAAATCCTACGAGATGAAAATTCCTTTAAGGACTAGTGTTTCAGTGTGCTGTGTTTGCATTCAGTACAGAATACACCAGACTTGCACCATCTTTACAGTGTAGCTACAACATAATGTTACAGCTGAACTGCCATAAGCATAGACTGAGAAATTTAGCAGTGTGAATGATGAGCAAGTCCAAAATACAGTGTATTTATTGTCTACCTCTGCCAAGGCTCCTGTGAAGCATCACCAGCGAACATTCAGCAAGTGTGTTTTGGCCCCTTCTTACCCACTCGAGCCATTAATCATTCATCTTAATTATCTGGGTGTTATTTTGTGTTCCTCCCCCACCCACAGCGCCTGTGTGTTTGTGGTATCCATCTGTTGTTCCTAACCATATACTTGGAGTGCAGGATCTCTGAGGAAAGGGCCGTTTACTCATGACCTGTGCACAACACTTCATGCACTTTAGCCTCAGCCACCAGCTGAGTCCTCACAGTATGCCTGGCCACAAACCAGACTAAGTCATGATAATTGTGAGATTCGCTGCGTGTGCCCAGACACACACACGGACATAATCCTGCACCTGTACAAGTCCACTGGAGGCGGGCACACAGGTGCCACCTGATATCAGGGCAAGGAGGAAAGAGAGGGGCAAGGAGGAAAAGCTTGGAGCATGAAATTTTAGCTGGAACTATCTTCTGCCGGCTCACCCCCTCTAGCTGCAGCCCACAGCCTCGCAGCACCACGCAGCGCAGGAGCCTCTTGCCACACTTGAGCTACAACACAGGTGCCCAGGGCATGAAAACACGTTTCTTGAATTCAACTACTGCATTGTGCACGACGTAGGGGAACATCTGAGGTGCTCTGGGGTCTGGTGCCGAACACATCGACACTTGTGTAGACTTCAGCAGGAGCAGGGTTAAGGAAATGTGTGCTTTTGCAAAGCTCACCACGTGCACTGGTGCATGGAAGGAAACAGCAATGTCAGTGAGATTGAATAAGTCTTCCCTGGCTTTAAGCTACTTCTCATTTCACAGCTTCCTTTTTTTTTTTTTTTTTTTTCTGTTGGATATAGTCAGACATAGTTTGAAATGTTACTGAAATGTATTATCATGGCATTTGTGCTTGAAATGGAACATTTAGCCGAACCTGGTCTGGAATGAATGATTAGAAAAAAATTTCCAGAATTAGTTGTCCTCCACTGATACCATTTTCTTTTACATTTTACTAGCCAAGGTGCACTTCTCCTGATTTCCCATATTCACTGAAACGTAAGTACCAAAGCAGGCAAAGACAAGGTGATCTTTTTCCTTATTTGTACTGCAGATCAAACTAAAGCTCACCCATGTGTCCCCTGCCAGGTCCCAAGTCTTAAGCCTAGTCTCGTATTTCAAGCAAAGACAAGCAAAGTCTAGGAGACACAAAGCATCAACAAAGTTTAAGCCCTTTTGCAAATCCCTGTGCACTGAAGGGAAGACATTCCCACAGCTACGGCTAGGTGTGCCAGCTCCCTCCAAAATCCTGTTCTCTAACACCAGCCGTATCTGGAATGTGCATGCTCAGAGCTGTGGGAGCGGGTGTGTGATTCTGCAATTCAGCAAGCTCTTGCAGCTCAGTCTGATGGGTCTTCTCGCAGAAAAGGATCTTGAGACATTCTACATCGCTTATGGCACCATCTCCCATGATGAAAAAGATGACTGGAGGGTCAGTTGGAAGGGACAAGGAATTGCTTGTTCCATTAATTGACTCCCTGCATGTTTTGGGAACAAACAGAGGACTTTACTTAGAAGAGCTGTCATTCTCCTGCCAACACTGAAGATGGACCCAGGGACTTAGGGAAAAAAAAAAGGTCAGGACAAGGCCTGTACAATGGGTATGTCTGGTACACTGCTAATGACTATCATCTGGGTGCAACAACGGTAGGATGAGACTATTTCTTAGTGTACACAGAGCAAAGAAAGCCCCTTAAGCAAACATACCAGTAGAACAATTAGATGGTTAATCACAACATTGGCCACGAGAAGTTTTCCCCATTTTTTCCACTTCAAAGGAGCAGTGATTAATAAACAGTGTTAATCTTCTGGGGAGATGAGTCAGCCCCCTGCCCACACTCGGGTTATCCTCACAGTGCTGCTGTTCAGAGCGTGAGAGTGTTCCCTGGGGAGAAGAAATACTTCATTTAGCTTGCGGTACTCCACACCAGATCTCACATCATTGCTCTCCATGGCCCTCCTTCTAGCATTCCTAGGAAGGCATCATGCATGTGGATGGGGAGGGATCCCTGACTCCTCCTACACACAGAGTATTCTCCAACTCCA
This sequence comes from Corvus kubaryi, assembly GCF_017639235.1. Taxonomy (NCBI): domain Eukaryota; kingdom Metazoa; phylum Chordata; class Aves; order Passeriformes; family Corvidae; genus Corvus; species Corvus kubaryi. Next base: position 5,282,722 of record NW_024581131.1, read on the forward strand.
GGTGAAGATAGCAGAGGAAAAGCCACTGGATGGATCAGAGGCACTACGGTAAAGATCAGAGATTTTGGAATCTCTGTTCAGCTTTATCCATAGGACAGGAGTAGGTTGAAAGACATCAGCATTCACCATTGAGTCCATGGGACGAATCGACCACCTCCTGCTTTTTATCCAGGTCAATTAAAAATGTACATGTGTTGGGTGACAGAGCAGACCACAAAATGGAGACAGTCCCACCTTTGTTTGTTACTTGCCCTGAAGAAATGTACCCAGACCCAGGAGGAAGTGAGCTCAAGCAGCTGAGCATGAAGGGCGCTTTGCACAAGTCCTGCCTAACACCGGAGAGGGAAAGGTCTGATCACAGATGTGCTGTGATCACGAAAGACAGACAGGTCCCACTCTTCTTTCCACCGTGAGGAACACATGCTGGCCCACGGTCGGTATCAACCTCTGCCTTCCTCTCAACGAAAGGGAGATACATCTGTGGGGAGGATGACACCAGAAGCTCAGGCAGCAGCAGACAAACACAGTGTTGCTGTTGCCTGTCTCAGGGCACACACTGAAGAGCTGAGGAGGAGAAGAGCTGAGAAAATAAAACGGAAGCCTGAGAGGACCAGCAAGTCTGCGTGCGTGTCTCTGAATTTAACAACAGGCAGGCCTCCTAGAAGGTGAACTATTTCTTCCCCTCATACAGCCTTTGCTTCATGCTCTCACACAAGCAATAATTACAGAATCTCCTGCTTTGGTGAGCTACATCACTGGTGTGCACATATGCAGTGCCTTTGTAAAGCTACTTCTACATGCACCACCCACTGTGCCAAAGGCACTGCCACCAAGGTGACACACCCTTCTCAGTCCTGTTCCTGCACTGTCTGTCCTCAGGCGGTCCCACCTGGTCTCAGCTGTCCTACAGGGTGCTGCCAACAAACCAGGTCTTCATCCAGTCTGTCCCACCATGGAACTGTCACAACCAGTGGAGAAGCACCGATTCACACCAGCTGCAATACTCGCCTGATGTTCTGATGTCCCTCTTGCCACCCACAATGACTGCGAGACAGACATTAGGTCTGCCGCAAATTTCCTCCCTGCCTCTGCTGTGAGGGCCCTCAGCTCCTCGGGGCATCACTGCCTGGAGTGCACTTGCTGAGCTGTGTACTCCAGAGGACATTGCACTGCAATGACACTTGTTCCTTCAGCTGCTCTCATTCTCTTCCCAGAGCTTTGCTTTCTCTGCTGGATCTTTGGGAGGGAAGGAGCCTCCACAGAAGAGCTGGCTCTGCTCAGCAGGGCCTCTGCTCATTTCCTGAGAACTTTTTGACGCGTTCCGTTTGTGACCAAGCTTGGGCTGGGATCCCAGCTGATATTTTAACTTCAGCCTCAATAGATTTCAAACTGCAGCCACTGTAAATAATTCCCTGACATGCACTCCGCCTGCTTTTTGGCACTTCTGCTTGTGTACAGTATTTTTAATATTTTTTTTAAGTTTCTTAGCATTCTCTGTGTCAGCTGTCAAGAAGAAGATGGCATCTTAGTGAAACTGCCTGATCCTTGGTGAAGTCTGGAGACACCAGATTGGTTTGACAATTCCATGCATAATAGCAATCACATTCTCTACTTAACGAGAGACAGATAAAGTGGTGTGCCATGTTCTTGGAGATGTTTACAGGACAGAGAATACTGGAACAACCACATGGCTTCAAACCAGGGAGCAATCAGCATGAGGAACCTGGTTTCAGCAGTCATCAAGACCAGAAACTAAGCAGTCTGTAAACAAAACGGGATGTAAAAATCATCTGTTCTGGGAGTCAATAAGAAATTTTACCCTCTCACACTGCTTATTTCTAAGTCTTCTCAGAGTTGACTTATGCCTTAAGACATCAGAATTCCTCACTGAGCCTTGCAAAGCACTTAATAAGCATTTACTTAGCTTATGCTTATTTTTACATAGGCAGCCAGCTCCAATGGGATTGTTAGTGTGTTAAAGGTTTATCAATTCATTGCTAAGAAATCACCCAGTCTGGATTTTGCTTAACAAAAGTGAGAGAAATCTTGCACTTTCCTCTGTGTTTTTGTGCTTCTATCATGCCTATCAGACAAGAAGGATTCCTCTCATGAAAAGTACAGATGGATACAGATCACCTGGTCTCAGCCTTTAGGTTCCCCCGCAGTGCAGGTGACAACACTGGGGAACACAGCACTGAAGAGGTTAACAGGCATTATCCTCTCCCTCACAACCACCTTTCCTAGCCATCACAAGGAGGATTAGAGTCTCTGGAAACAAGGATTCCACAGCAAAAAGCAATCAAAAGCGCTGCACATGCCTTTCGTTGGGTATCATCCATCCCACTGCCTTAACCTTTCATCAGGGTTCCTTTCACAGCATATAAGAGTTGTGCAGACATCTGAGGCCTCCTTCCAGGCTCCCCCTTCTCCCGGGGCTTGATCTGAAGGCAAAGAGTGGAAACTCAAAACAAACAGTAAACAAAACCAAGCTCTCCTAAGTGTAAGCCACACATTTGTTTGGAAGCTTCTTGGCTAATTTTACTCGCTGTTTCCTGCTCACTCTGGAATTTCTTTTTCCTTCTCTTTTTTTTTTTTTCTTTCCCTGACTTGGTTACAAGAAAAACCAAGTGAGGTGGGGGAACCCAGAAAAATATTAAAGGAAAAAAAAAAAATACTCCCTCAAGAATCTCTTGTCCTAGGTCAGGGACCTGCCCGGCTCTGTAACCATAGAGCTAATGGACACATCAGGGTAGAATTTTCTCCTTCTGCTTGTCCATCAGGTGTCTGATGGCAAACCCCTTCAAACGTTGCTACTTCCTCCAGATTGAGTAAGTAGATCTGTTTATGGATGGCCCAAGCTGAAGCCCCAGACATCTGTAGGACTTGGCTCCAAGTCAAGGTCTGATCTGAGCTATTCTAGAAATTCCAGTTTTGTCTGGCCCAGAAGTTTTTGGCCATCCGCAGAATGGAAATATGAGTGGAAACCTGTCATCCCAAGATGGGGGAATTGGAGTGAATTGTAGGCAGGCTACTTTAAGCTCTTCGGGGCGCTTCCCAATTGGCAGAAAACTAGCTTAGCTGCAAGAATCAGTAAAACCATGTTGGGTTCACACTACCCAAGATTCTAGCCTTCTGCAGAAAAATTCATGGCATTCCAGGGTCTAATGGACAGCTGAGAGAAAACTTGCCATTTATTAAAATTCAGCAGCTTTATGCTTTCAGGTTAGAGTGTGAGGACATTCCTGGTACCATGAGAGAGCTCCAAGAAGGCCTCCAACAAGCTCAAATTCCTGACACCTGTACCAGGGACATCATCTGGGCGCTCAACCCCTGTTGTGCTCAGTGTGGCTCCAGCAGACAGCAAATTAATTCTCTTCTCCAGAAACTTTGAAAAACCCAATTCAGAGGACATTTCTTTGTGCATCATAAAGAAGCAAAGAAACGCAGAACCTCTGCTCTTGTATTGGCAGCATGACTTGAGGGTCTACCAAACAGTCTGTGCCCATGATATTGAACCATTTCCTTAAGGGGATTGTAGTGCAGAAAGGAAGGCTTTTGAGGCAGCTATTTTTAAGCCAGGACTGTGCCAATCACATTGTGTTACTTCCAGTTTCAGTCAAAGGTCAAAGCATTTTGGTGTCACCTTTTTTGTATCTCCTAAAGGTTTTACTGTCCCAGGTGAGGCTGTCACAACCTTCATGTCTCCTAACCCACATTTTTCCATGATGGGAAGGATTATTTGAATGAGGATTCTCTGGCACTAGAGAAAATCTCTAAGGTTTAACTTCCTTAAAAGAAATAAACAACAGACAACAAAGCAACTACCTATACAAGGTGACTCTCCATGCATGTTATAGTTGTTTGCACAGTTAAGACATCATTAATGTACAGAGTCAGGAAGAAAAATGCCTGGCACTCAGCTGTCATTGAAGTGAAAGCACAGACAGAGCCGGCAGTGTTGAAAATTAAGGGGAATGGAGTGTGCAATGATTTTTTTCCAGGGGTGAAGGGCAAGCCAGCAACATATCAATGCCACTCTCACAGGCCTTCCAGGATGTCCTTTACTACATATTTCTGTGTCAATAGCTTCTTTCAAAGTCTGGCCACCAATAAAGAGGTGCAACTGTTTGGTCTGCCTTGGCATTATATTGCTCATGGGTTCTGGAGAAAAGTCCTAACTGAGATCCTTGAAGTACCTAAGCCTTGCAGAAATTATCATAAGCCATTTTTCGTTATCCCTGATTCATCAGCAGGGAAACTGAGGCAGCAGGAGGTAATATGCAACACAGTGGTAGATGAGAAGAGAATGTCTTGCCCCAGACTTCCAGCCGTTTGGCTTTGCCTACCAGACAATGTTGGATCCTGGGTAAATAATGGAGCTGTCACACCCAAATGTTATTTTTAAACTGCGGGTATTGGGTTTGGCACAAACTCCAGCAAAGCACATCACGACCGAGGGAGTCCTGACGAACAAGTGCCCTGCACAGATGGAGCTGCTTTGGGAAACCTTGTTGTTCGCTACATTTATGCAATCAGTTGAATGGGAGCCCAGGCCCCAACCTGTCAGCTGCACAAGAGCACAGGGAGAGCCTGAACGAGAAGGACATGGCAGGACGGAGCAGTTGGCTCCTACCAGCTGCCACCTCCTCCACCCTGCTGCCCTGGCCCAGGCCGCGCCAGTCAAATCCATAGGGGGGCAGCAAACCCTTTGCAGTCATGGGACTACATTCCCAAAATGATCCTCTTCCACACTCAGTCCCTGTGCAGCTGGAGAGCCCCACGCACACAGCACCCTTTGGAAGGTCAGCATGGACTCTGCAAGCTCAGGGGAAGGAAGATGGACCTGCAAAGTCTCTTTGAACTGGACATAGGTGTCCAGTTCAGGTCAGCGACCCAGCTAGGGGGGGCACAACATGTGCCCGAGCCCATCAGTAGGGCTGCCAGGGCTCTGGAAAAGCAGACAACACACAGCTAATTTCAGGTTTTGTTATGAAAACCTACACTTCCATCTAAGACTGCCAGAACCCTTTTGTGGGTCAATGGATGCAGGCTCACTTTAAAGATTTGGGGCATGCAGGGTCCAAGATGCTTGAGGCTTTTATAATTGCTCTGGTATGTAACAGCACAAGGACGGCCACACTGGCTCAGCACAGAGCTACATACCCAGCTTCCATGGTGGTCAACAACAGGAATGGAGGAAAGAGCATAAGAAAAAAGCACACAGGGACTTAGTCCACCCCCAGGATGCTCCCCTGCCTCCAGAGGTACACAGCTTCAGTCAATTTTATGGTACACCATGTCCTCATGCTCCCCTCTCACAGCTGCAGCTTTGGCACAAAGCAAACCTGAGTTTAAGAAAGAGGCCAGAACGTACATTAGTCTGTTCATGTAGACAGAGCTCAGATGCAGCAGTAGGTGAAATTGTACCCCAATGGACACAAATCTCTTGTCAATTATAACTAATTAGCCCTTTAGTGACCCTAAATCTCAGAGCACCAACTTTGCTTTGAAATCCACACTAACTGTGCCCCCTCTCTCTCTCAGATTTCTGGTCAAGCATCTCTAGAAATTTACATTCAATGCTATACTCAGTCACCCAGAAAAACTGAGAGACTGATTTGTTCTCTGGACAGGTCAGGGAGAACAGACTAGAAAGGCACACAGGTGACTTACCCAATATCCCAGAGGCAGCCAGAGGTGAAGCTGGGATTAGCTCAAGCATTTTCCACTTCTCCCCTCCCAAGCTCCAGCCCTTTCCTGCTTGATTTTGCATTCTCCACCCAGCTGTCTTTACTGAACAGTGCCTTTTAGGCAGCTGTCAGGTTTGGATGAGTGTCTCCACTCCATCGAATGGGCTGTCCCCCTCTGTGCTGTTAACCCTGATTTCCCACTGGAGTGAATGAGGAAAAAAAAAGACACATAGCTCCATGGCAGCTGGATAGGAGTTCACCTCTCCCTGTCCCTACAGCAGACAATCTTCTCCTCCTTTTCCCCTCTCCACTAACAGCTTTCCTAGAGACCCTTTTGTCTTCAGCTCCCTCCAGGGAAAAAAAATTCCTTGTTTTCCCTCTATGCTTCTAAAAAAAGAGCTAGGACTTCTAGGTCCCAATTCCTTCAACAACACAGTGTTAACCCAGAGAGTGGTGGACAGGTGACAAACAGGTCAGCCCTTTTTTCTACTTTCCTCCTTAGAGGCAAAAAAATAAAAACTTTAAAAATCAGTTCTACCCATTCCTGTAAACTTCTCCATCTTAACACAGACATTTCCCCTTCCTCAGCCCCGGAGCACCCTCTCTGCTTGCCTCCACTGATAACACCCCAGACTAAACAACTCTATCCCCTTTCAGTGGCTCACCTGCCTGCTCTGGCTACTGCCTGCCTGAGCTCAGGGAAGAGGCACCAGTTGCTAAGCTGTACAGGGGAGAAAAGCCCCGAGGGGAGGAGAAAAAAAAAAAAAAAATCCTGAGAAGTGAAAAGAAAGGAAAAGGGAAAGGATTTGGTAGCAGCTTGAGAAATGGACCAGCAGGTGCAGGGAGATGCAGCCCTAACAGAAGAGGGCCTTATATAAAGACCTCAACTGTGCTGGCTCTTAGCAGAGGAATGCCTGCCATCCCCAGATTTATCTCAACAGCTCTGCAGCAGTAACCTATCCAGCCATGTCTCTTTCTCCCTTTGCCTTACAACAGCACAGCATCCTTCCCCCAGGATCCCAAACAGTGAGGTGTAAAAAGCCTTCTGTTGGGCCCAGCTGTCAAATGCCCAGGTCAAATGTATAAACAGAAGGGAGACTGCCTGATCCCAACACAAACCTCTGTGATCAGTGCTGAGGTGTGTCAGACTAAATGATTTTGTGATCACCTCTGGCCATGAGGACCCAAGCACTGAGGGAGGTGATGGGAATCCACACAGGAAGCTTGCAAAGCATTTGCCTGAAGATATCCAACTTGCAATTCTCCAAGACTTCACAAGCAGAAAACTGCCCTGAGAAATATTAAAACAACAAACCCTGAGCTCTGAGGTTTAAATAGCAAAGGTAGGGCTTGATAAAATTTTCCTTGGTGTTACTGCCCATAGTGGAGAATGAGGCTAGCTACCTGGTGGATGGAGGGGAAAACAGCCTCCAGAACTCAACTGCGACAAAACCTGGGGCTGGATCCAAGAGGAGCCCTGTACAGAGTCCTCTGCAGGGAAGGAAGGTTTATCAAGGTCTTTTCTGTCTGCTCAGAAGCTGGTTTCAATCGACAAAGGAATCGCCACCAGTTCCCTTGCCTTACCCCAGTAACACATAATGCTCCATCCCCGTTCCCTTCCCTGCCAGTTTGCTCTAATAAAAAGCAGAATTGTGCCTGAAAAGCATGTTGTGCAAAGATGGCCCCGCCAAGCAGTCCAAGAGATGCACTCGCCAGCAGCCAGTCAGACACACGCATACCCCAATCCCTCGCTCGCCTGTAAACAAGACAGATCGCTTTCTCAGCTGCTGTATAGGAATTTCAAGCTGCTGTGGAAGAAACCTCTCTCCTCCTGGGTTTTAGTGCTGTGTTCGAGGTGATCTGGAAGGGCAGCCTTGCAGAACTACCTGTCTTTGCAAATCTGAGGTCCTGACACCTCCTGGTCTGTGAAAGCTTTTAATGGATGCCAGTGTTTTAATTTCAGACTCTAACATTTGAGTGATCTTCACCTGAACAACCACACAGGTCAGCACCAAGCAGAGGTCACCTCAGTGGCATTCATGTGACACCTGGCAGAGTCACCCCAGTATTAGAACAACACCTCAAATGGTGCAGCAAGACCTTGCCATCATATGAAGCAGGCTTAGTTAAGTTAAGCACTTAAAATGTCATGCTTCTCAGACGCCAGATATTTAACACATTTATTATACTAAGAATTACAAAGGGGCTGAAAGGAAAGTGAGGAATGGTTTCCTCCAGGGCTCTCCTGAGTAACTACCAACAGAAAAGCTTTGACAGAGTCAGACAGAGAGAGTAAAAGCCTTGACAACAGCCATTTCCACCATGCTACCAGTTCACAGCCCAGGGTGTAACATTGAAAACCATTCAGCAGCATCTGCCAGAGAGAAAAGAGGAATGAATTCTGCTGAATCCAGACCCAGTGCCACTGTAATGCATGACAGAAAATCAATGAGGCAGAGAACAGCCTCCAAATTATTTGTAGTGATATGGGACACAAACATGAAGCAAGACAACCAAGTGGCACGAGACCTCCCTGGTGAGGAACACCTGCACAGACAGTGGCAAGCAGCATGAAAACTTGGCAGGACAATGAGTGCTCCCTCCCCAGGCGGGCAGAGGAAGAGGAGGGGGCTCTGAGCTATGCACACTCCCAAGCACTGCTGCCAGCCCAGAGCAGTCTGCTCTCTCCAGTCGCTAATGGGGATAGAGTCACTTCAACAATGCAGAAGAGATGCTCCAGGACCATGTGCCAAGCTGCATAGCACAGGGACAGGCTCACAGGAGCTGTGTCCTCTCACTCAGGGCAGCCAAGATCTCCCTGTCCCTCAAGGGCTACCAGCAGAGGAGTAGCTGCCCATCACCTGGAGGTGGGGACAGTGGCAAGGAGGGGCAGAGACTTGTGTGCAACATAATGGCAGTGCTAGGCAACACCAAAACCAGCATAAAATTAAGAATCATCAGACAATTTGCTCTGATGCACACTCCAGGTCTGGATCTCAGACCCATGGCAGGCAGCCATGGCCAGCTGAAGGTTAAGGGAGGAAGGCTGGGGTAGCCCAACTGCAGAAGCTGTGAGGACCCAGAGCAGCCCTGAGAAATTGACATCTTTCTTTTCCCTCCAATCCTTTCTGGCTTCCCTCCCTGCTCCTCATCAGCAAGTGTATCTCAGCGGTCAGGAACAGATCAAAGCCCTCCGTCCACAAGCCAACTCTCCTCCCATGGGACAAGCCCCAAGGCATGCTGCAAAGGGCACTTTTCCCCTCCAGCCACCCTCGGCTGCAAACAGGCTGTTCCCTCTCTTTCATCTCCCTGTTTGATTTTCCTTGCTCTGGTTCTTAGAGCTTGAAGTCAGTGGACTGTTCGTTAAAAGAGAGGGAAAACAAGCCATCCCAATGCTTGAATAGCTTTACAGCGAGATTCCTTCGTGGAAAGCATGACTGAACATAACAGGAAAGGTTCTCCCTGAGAGGTTTTTTAATCTAGCTTTGAAACATCGGTGAGGGTTATACCCTGGGTTTTATTATACTGCCTATAGCAAGGAGTGTTCTAGGAGCAATCTAGGCATTTTATAGGTGCCTGGCCAGCGTCACCAGTTCCACCCATCCAAATATCACAAGACACATTCAAAATATCGAGAGACCAGCTTTAAATAATCACAAGCCCTTTATTATTTAAAACTCCAAAAGACAGACCTTCCTTTCTTTGCCATCTGTTTTTCTGAGGTTTTAAGATTTATGTCATCAAACTCTGCGTGTATAAAGGCGCGGTTTGGTTGCTTTTTTTCTGAACTCAAACATACAGATCTCATATAAATCCTTTGACCCCAGGACCTTAGTCTTTGGAGAATAAAAAACATCAAATACAGGAAGATTCCCTCAGAATTGACGACCCTTGTTGCTAGTTTCCTTCCCAATAAATTTTTTTGCATCCTTCTGACAGCAGGTCACAGGTTGCTCTAATCATATGGCCACAGCTATCTAGGAGGGGAAAGCATTTGGGACAAGGTTTTGAAGAGGAACACTCATGGACATACATCATAATAACAAAGTTGACACGTTCACCCAAAGGGTATCTCTCCTTCCGTTATTTCAAGACACATCATGCATGATAAGATTAGTACACCACACGCATCCTCTTAGTATTTGGGTGTGCCTATTTTCCTCTCAACATTGCAATGGCACCACTGATAACAGGAGAACTCAAGCTGGACTCTGCTCTCACTTCTGGTACTGTCCTACCACAGAGCTCCACAAATTGTCCAGCCTTACACTGGTACAATGAGCATAAAATCCACTCTGCCCTGGATAACACTGCTAAACCTGGCCACAAACAGGACACCCATGTGCCTTAAACAGGATTAAGCATTGCCTAAACTGTGCAGTCCATCTTCAGAAGTTTACAGGCAGGTGCTGTAACAAGACCTAGGCAGCACAAAGCAGACACATAATGCTGTCTTACTCCATAGGTTGGGGATCCGCCCAAAAAATAGAAACCAACAAGGCACAGGGGAAAAGGGAAAAGGGAAAAGGGAAAAGGGAAAAGGGAAAAGGGAAAAGGGAAAAGCTGTGACTGAACTGGTTTTTATTTCCCTTTGATCTGCCTGACTCTCCAGGAGTCACCAGTAACCAGGAGTAATTTATTATAAGCTTTAGGCTGCTCTGATTTATTCTGGGAGCTGAAGCCAGGTGCAAGGAAGTTCAATAGCCAGCATTTCTTGGCTTTCATCAGGGGGAGCAACACACTAAACATTACAAATCCCCAGTGTGGCATGTTTTGGGCTTTGATACAACGGGCAAAGACAGCATATTCAGAAAGCAAGTAAAAAGGAATCAAGACTTTTTTCAAGTAGGATGCACAAGCTGCTTATTGAGAGTCCTTTTTCTAGCTGCAGGTCCCTACCCTGGAAGGGCACTCAAATCATGCTGCGGCATCAGCAACAGAAAAGTAAAAAACACTGACAAAATTGAGAGTAGAAAACAATAACCTTGATGACTTTGAAAAGGAAGAGAATGAGGTGGAGCTTCCCCATCTATTTTCAATTTCCTGACATGACATGCAAAAAAATGGACAACTCAAAGTTTGATTCAGAGAGCAGAACTGAAGAAGTTATTCATTATCAGCAGGACTGATTGGAAATTCAGCTACTGGCTGGGCTTTTTCTTACACTTACAAATTGTTCACAAACAGATCCTAATTTTTCCCAAGTGAATCTACAAATTTCAAAACTATACCCCAGCAGGTTAGGAAGTACACAAATATAATGGTCCAGCGGCACCTACCTCCCTTTGACTTCTTTCAATAACTCAGCCTTCACAAGCCCATTGAACAAACCCAGCTGCTCTCTTGGAGCTACTCACATGCCTTCCACATGGATTTTCACTTTTTGCTGTTCAGGGTATGTGACTGCTCATCTGCACTACATGGTTTGATTCTACAGCACAAATGGATGACCAAAGACTTCTAACACAAGACAACAAGCAAGGCTGAATGATGAAGTCACAGGTCGCATTTTTTTGGACAAAACAAGCTTTTGTGCTAAAGTTTGCGAAGCCTTTTAGATTCATAAACATTTTCCCCGCTGCCCAAAGGTCATCAGCATACGCATAAATAACCAATAATATAACTCAATGGAGATCAGCAAAGCCAAGTCAAATTGAGAGTTTGCCAACATGCCCACAATACTGTTTACTCCATTAGTGCACCAGACCCTGCAACGGAGCACTTGACTCTGTCCCTTCAAAACTAAATGAAAGAAATGAGAAAAAAAAAAAAAAAAGCAGCAAAGAGAAACCAAAATCCATCTGAATGAGTCAGAACACCATGTGATGCCTGTCCCCTTGCAGACCACTCTGCAGCATGTGCTTCCACCAGCCTGTATATGAGATGTCAAACCATTCAGTCTATAAACCCACTTTATTATAAATACTAGCATCCTGTCCCGGTGGATTTGAGGTTGATTTTTTTTAAGTTTTAATTCAAGCCTAGCTTCATCAAAACAGCAATGTTACGATATTCCAGAAGCAAGTGGGTTTGATTTCAAGCTTGCCAAAAGGCAGAGGGAGGGAGAGAGTAACGAGGAACAGCTAAATCTTTTCGCTTTCTCTCCTCAGCACCATTGCGAAATCTTTCTCCAAAACATAAGAATGAAGTCAAGTTTCCATGTTTTAAACAAACCACAGTGTGTTATTGTACTACATTTCTGCAACGGGGAATATAGGTCAAGAACTTTTGGACCTTTCAGATTTTAAGGTATACAAACTCTGGCAGCATTGCTATCTGTACTTTTCCTTTCCCTGTCTTCCCCCTACCTTTTTTCTCTCCACCCCTGCTCTTTTCTTTCCACTCTGTTCCTTTTCCCCTTGCCTCTTGCTTTCCCTTTTCCCTTCTCTCTTTCCTTTTCCTCTCCCTATCCTATCCTAATACTGGAAAGCTGCTACAAGATGCAGCTTCAAATCAAAGGCCCTGAAAAGCTCCCTTATGTTTATTGACACATTTTCCACTCTTGGGTTTTTATCCAGTGAGATACAAAAAATGCATATGTGTGTGCCGATGAGCATGCATAAGTGTCTGCACGCACACGTAGCGTGTGAAAACACATGAAAAGCATGTTTGCGTGCATGTCCTTATGCTTGCAGGTTATTCTTTTTTCCCCCTTCTGCAGCCTTAGGGAAATTTGCAGGCTGGATGCTGCAGGCTGGCTCTGTGCATTATGAAGCGTGTCAGGATGAATAATGGGGGCAAGTGGCTCTGCCAGCGGGTCAGGGAACAGCAACTGCGTAAAAAGGCGGGATTGTCCAACAAGCACACGCAATATCGGCTGGGGTTTGAAACCCGCGGCCAGACAGACGCCAAGATCCAGTTGGAGACTCCAGGGCCAGGAGAAGCACCTTGCCCATTTCTGCTGACCCCTAGCAAGGGTGTGAATTACAGATTGCCACCCAGGAATACCAGTAACTTTTTCCCAGCAGCTCAAAGTACAAAAGCACTTAAGCAGATGTTTAAAATCAAGCTGCGCCTTGGACCTTGTAACAGACTGAGCTTGGTCTCATTGAGCTGGATGATCAGGGGCAGATCTTTTGCTCGTAAAAACCCCTTGATTTTAACTGTTTGCTTGATAATCATTTAGATGAAGATCCAGGCACAATGCTGACACCCAAAACAGGGCTATCAGCTGGAAAGGAATGACTGTGTCCTAATAAAGAGGTGACAGGCTCTTCCTGAGACTTTCAAGGGTATGTTTCCTGGAAATCATTTTCATACATACCTTTACTCCAGTTAATGAAAGATGAACATGCTTCACTCAATATTTCAAACCATTTGCACAGGATATGTTTGAGAGTTCAGCATAAAACTTCTTGGGCCCAAAGTTTGCACATGAAAGGCTGGAAAAAGCAGTAGAGAAAAACACTAAGGAAAGGTTAGCACAAGAAACAGAGCACAGAGAAAAATCCAAATGAAAAGATACATTCAGTCTATACAGTATTATACCCACAAAGGACATTACATGGCAGGAGCTAGAAGTCCCATAAATGCCAAAATCCAGGTTATTCATGTAGCAGTAGCTGGTTCCCTTCAACATGGTGGTTGTGACACAGCCAGTTTTTTCTACAGGATATCCCCAATCATTCTTCCCTGGCACCCATCCAAGTCCAAATTTTTCTGCCTGTCTCCTACAGCCTTTGTTCTGCCTCATTCTGTGCAGTTGCCTCCACAACTTAGTTTCTCATCCTCTAGGACTTTGTCTTTCTTGAATTTCGAACCTCTGCTTACCATCCTGAAGTTCCTTGCCCCATCAACAGCCTCAGTTGCCTTCCCTCCTCACATGTGCACTCCCCATCTCACATCTCATTTTCCATCCATACAGTTCCTTTCCTGGTATCAGTCTCCTCTTCCCTTCTGGCTTTCAGTAGCATTTCAAGTCCCAGGCCTCCTGCTAGTCCTCACTTCCCCCTTTGTCTTCCCATGCCACACTTGTTATGTCCAGCTGCTCCCTTTGCTGCCTTCTCCACCACATTCAGCTCCCAGCGCTCCTTCTGCATTTGAAGGCTGATTGCACACCTCCTCCCTGCCTCCTGGGCACCACCAGAACTGAAGCCACCAAGACTGCAGGAAAGACAGACAGCTTTTTCACCACCTCCCTAGAATCATGGTGCCATGAGAGTCATTAGGAAGGTTCAGGGATGAAATATGCTCTTGCTTTTGGGATAAGCACCACAGTGATGCACTATTCAAGTGGACTCATCAAAGCATTTACCAGACTCTCATCACCACAAGCAGACTAAGATATATTTTTGGTTTTCTTTTCTCCAAAACATATAACACAGCTGAAACCAATCAACTTTTCATAGGAAAAACAGCAGGCTCTTCCTCAGTTTCAGAGGGTTGAACTCATCTGTCTAAAAATGAGGAGTCTGTTTTAAACAATTTTTCTAAACTACCTCTGTCATGAACCCCCAGGATGCAATTCATTTCACTACTATTAGGTACCTATTTTCAGATGGGCTGATTGAACACCCTCATCTTTCTCCACAGAGGATAGAGAAAGCTTAGGTCAGACAAATTACCTGGAATAAACACCTAATAAACGGCCAGCACTAAAAAAGGGGTGAGTTCTACCCCCTGGTGATTCCTCAATGACATCTCAGACTTATTCAGAAAGAAGAAATCAGCTGCCTTGTGAAGCAAAAAAAAAAAAAAAAAAATTAAAAAAAAATTCTTGCATTTTGGCTTTTTTCAAACACAGAAGGAAAAATAATGGAATTTTTTCCTCATCTTGTTCCTGGAAATGAGTGAACTGTTTCAGATTACACCATCCCAAGAAAAATCTATCCTGAGTCACACATGGGGCACCATAAATGACAGTCAGAACAGTTTGAGATTGGCAGGATCATGAGCAAATGAATACAGTGTTTTATCATAAGTGTTGAACAAAATCCCAAGAGATACTAGTCCCATTTACACCTCAAGTAGGACGCAAGGACGCAACTCTCCGTTGCTTTGATTTGCAATTTTTCTTCAATGTCACCTCCATTTCTCTTCAGAGAGAAGGTGGTGTGAAGATGGTTGTGTTTTCCTTTAAATGTCCCTTTTGAGAGGGGGATGGAGAAGAGAAAGGGGAGGTAGAGTTGCTAAAAAACTTGGAATTCAGTTACAGGAAAAAATGTGCCTGAAAAGCTACTTTCCAAAGCCAAGAGCTTCACAAGATTCAACAGTTCTTCCAGGACTATAGGATATACAGATACATATCACTCACAGTAACATTCTGCAGGCTCCAGACTCCACCAAATTATCAGGCAGGCTTTCCAACAATTAATGAGGGGGCTGTCAAATATTTAAAACAGAGCACAGTGACTCCTTCCAACACAGCCTGCAGAGGTGCACAGCACATCTGCATATTTTAGCATGGGGAAAAGAGTGAAATTTTTTTCTTGTATGAAACTAAAAGATAGTACGACCAAGGAAACAACATTCCTCCTTGCTCCCTTCTGAGCTAGGTCAGTACAGTAAATAACAAAATGCAAAACTGCAGGCCCACCCCTGCCTTCAGCTTCATCAGGAGAGGAGATCTGGCCCTAAGCTCAGGTTTTTTGTTGGCAATGGCTTTGCCAGATACTTGGCATTACTCTGCAGCACTTTGGCCCATTGGCAACACAAGCACTAGCTAGGAGAAGCTATGGGAAACCTATTCCTAGAATGAATTCAAAAAAGACAAAGAGCAAGAAAGAGCCCACTTTGTTGCCTTTCTGTTCATGGAGACGGCAGCAAGGATACCCCAGAAAAACACCCAGCCACAGTAGTGAGTCCTACCCGTGTCTTCGCTGGGTATCCGTCCCTTGTTACTAGTAGGAAATGGAAAGTTCACAACATGCTGGGCACTTCTGGGTGCTATCAGACAATATCAGACAGCTTTACACATGCCTTGCCAAGGCAGGACAGCCCTGACTTTCAACAGCAGCTGTCTACAAGCTGCTCTGGCAGCCAAGACTCAGCTCCCAACCCTCTTAGCCCTTCTTAGACCCACAATTGGTCTCCTTCAGTAGGAAGGCTTCCCCTACACTAAGGGACACCCAACAACATTACAGGGGAAGGTGGAGAACCCGGGAAATCCTTAGATGCTGGCTCATGGCAGGTTTGAAACACTTCTGCTGCACAATAACAGAGCAAGACAAGAGGTGTGTGGGTAAAAGTCCAGAGAGCTGTGTTGGGTGAAAGGAGTAGATGTCTGGGAGAGGGGAACACCCACCAACACGACAATCTTGCAACTAGTGAAAAAGCTTTGCATATGACCCTTGCCAAGAAATCCCTTTTGTAGGAATAAACCTGTTCTTCTAGCAGTCTTCCCCTACCAACCTTGGCTCTACACTCTGTGGCTGGTCCAAAGCATTTGCTTTGGAAGATGTGGCCTTTGACAATCAAATTACCAGACACTTCAGGTTTTATTGCAAGCCCTCCTGTCTTAGAAAGAGCTAATGAAGATCCCACTGTGCTCCTGGGCCTGTGAGCTCCAACACCTCATACTTGTGGCCTGTTGGAGAGTAGGTCTGCTTACAGCAGCCGCGCTTTGCAGCCTCACCCCACCCTCCCTGTAATACCACAGCCTCAGAGAAACCCTCTTTCTGACTCACAGCAGACACTTCTTTTTCTCTTCTTTTCCCTTTGTCTTTTCCCCTGCATAGTTTGCTGACTAACATTCAGAAAAGGGGTTTTGCCTCCCAGAAAACAGGCAGGGCATTTCCCAAGGGCTGCCAGCTGCAAGCACGGGATAACTTCCATTCCTGTCTCGACAACCAGCGTCAAGGTGTGGGTGTGTGGGGATAGGGTGCAAATCACCAGAATGCCACAGCTGTTCTTCAAGCAGTGGAGCAAGCTTTCACAGGCTGTGCCTGGGAGGCACATGGTGGGATCTGGGACCCACAGGCCCAACAAGAGGGTGTCTCCAGATCCTAGTACCCTCCAGGGCAGTACTGCCCGTCCTCTTCCCAGCTCTGCTGGCAGATTTTCTCCCTGGCTTTGGGAGAGATGCAAAATGGCTAGATCACCACTTACCTTGCTCAAAGGCACTGGTTGCTCACCTAAAGGTAAGCCCAGATCTCCCTTCACCGTGCTCTTAGAGTTGCCTGGAAGCAAGAGAGCCACATGCTGTGTCTATGTCCTACTTTTTGACATCTTCGAGACTCCCAGATCTGCTCTGATTTTTATGTCCTTCTACACTTCCCTGAAAGGAATTTTCATTATGCAAGACCAGGGAGTTGTGGGAAAAGCCAACACACTAATTTTAAAAGGCAAGAGCAACATCTTCAAGCTTTTTGGTAATCACTCCAAATTCCCCTTTGTATGAACTCTGGTTCAGAGCCTCCCTACTTCACATTGCTAAAGTCGGGGACCCTCTTCATCCTCCAGAAACTGTGCAGCTTGCTCCTTACACCAGTGTTGGGGAAACTTGCCCAGCTGAGTGGATAAAAACTCAGCAAGGGCAGAACTGCCACAAAGCAGGGGAACTCATGGAGTTTTGCAGCCAAGCTCCACCAAGCTCTGACTGTCACAGGGGCAGGTCACTGTCCTGAAGGTCACCCCTTGATTCTGTTCTATCCAGAGCATATGAAGAACTGGAGGCAGAAGGAGGTCTCTACCCGTTCCCAGAGGGGCTTAATCCCAATCCCTGCACTACCCTCCTAGAGGAGCACAGGCTGCAAAGGAGAGGCTGTCAGGAGAGGACTCCCCATCCACACACTGTGGGCATCTGTACCACAGGGAGGCTGTTCCTCCTCAACAACAACCACAAAGAGGAGAAAAAAAAAAAAAAAAAAAAAGCAATTTTTCTTCTCCCCCTGCTCCTCCCTCCTTCCAGAAAGTCTTGGTTTCATCCCACTGTGGAACAAAAACAAATGCTCTAAACCGCAACATTTTTCACAAACCGGAATTTCTTGCAGTCTGGCCAGCCTTGGTGGATCAATACCAGGCATTTCTTTCCTCCTCTGCTCTGGCCTTTCCCTTCCAGCCTCCTCCCCCCCACCCCACTCACCGAGGGGAATAAGGGAGCCGGAGGTGTCAAACGGAGGAGTTGGGAACACTCCAGCTTGGTTTTAAAAGGGACAGAAAAAACACTGGTGTCAGCCGGAGCACCAGGGCAGGCGCTGAGACCTTGTTTTGGATTTTGCAGAGACTGTCCCTGGGGAGAGCTGTCTTTTTTTTTTTTTTTTTTTTAATGCATGGTTTTGTTTGTAAGTTAAAAGTCTCAGGATTTGCAGTCTTCGAAGCATGGTCAGCCTGCCAGATGGAATTAGTCAGTGCCTTTCTGTCGGAAATCCCAGGCAGATGAAGCGGGATGGAAGGACAGCATTTTTCTCATTTACCAGGAAACCCCCTGCGTTGACACCCACAAATTCAGCCAGAGAGCTCCACGGGACCCAAAAGCATGCAGGATTGAAGGCAGGATGGCAAGCAGAGGCCCAAAGCTTTCATGTGCATTGATCGGTGTGGCACCACTGAAGGCAATGGCCCCCAAGCAGATTTACACTGCTGAAGATCCAGCCCAGATGTTTTTGCTGGTCCTTGCCTGAAGCTATAAGATGTCAGCGGAGTTTCCTCTGCTTAAAAGTGGTGCTGAATTTGGCTGTCCCTGCCTCCGAGTCACACCATCTTTCCATTTCTTCCCACCATGGCCTGTTTCAAATCTTCCTATTTGTGGACTCCTCACAGTGACCACTCTCGCTCCCAGGTGAGCAGTCTCTTTTTCCCATATTCCTGAGTGAGCTTTTGCCTTCCTTCACACACACCCTCAATCTCACATCTAAGCCCAAGAACCCAAGTGTCATCTCTGGCATGTTACCAATCAATTTTCTCCTCTCCTATTTGTCTCTTTCCTGAGCCCACCGTTTGAGTGGGGCTCAACTATTCAACCACTGAGTCTTTCCTGAGCTCCCCATGTCTCTGCTAAAAGCTTCAGGTCATTCCTCAGGCAGTCCCCTGACAAAATTACACTTGGAGAACATCCACTTATTTCTACATCATCCGAAACACCACCCAAGAAGAGAGTTAGTACCGCTTGCTCCAAACATTAAATGTATGGATGACAGCCCATCATAAAAACATCAGTGGATGTGGGAAGAGCTCATGAGTGCTAGACTGGAACTGACAGTCTCCTTACAAGAGAGACCAGAGCTAATCACTCACCAGCTGAGACCTCAGCTTCATTTCTCACAAGGGCTGGAGGGGGCGGAGAGGCTTGGTGTGGTGTCGGTGCACAGTGGTGCTATCAAAGCAACCGTGCAGACAAATGCATAGAGACAGTACCTTTCACCTCTGAACTCTCCAAATCTCTCACTCAGCAGCATGATGGTTACAGCATCAGGGTGGTCCAAGAAGCACATCACCTTAGTGACCAGAGTGCTCAAATACTTGAGGAATGTATGGATCTCTGTGAGTGAGGGATGCGTTTCAGGGATGGATCTCTGAGCAAGGTCTGTTTTAACAAGGCAAGAGCCAGTATCTCAAGAGCAACAAGCATGAGGCAACAAGCATATTCAATTTATTACAGGTTTTATGCTAAATAACAGAACAACCAAAATCAAGGCCAGTTTTTGAAACTTTTTTCAAAAGCCCTGCAACTTCTCCACCATCACACTAGCAGCAGCCAGCCTGTGGGATAAATGCTGGCTATCTGCAGGGATGAACATCTTCCTTCCAGCTCTTATCACCCTCTGTACCAGGTCCTCTTAAACCCCCAGTACATCCACAGAGTAACACTGCCCTGTGGTGATTAAATGCAGTTCCAGCCACCTGAACATCCACACAGCAAAGTCACCTGCGCCACAGGAAGGTAAAAAACAATGCCAAAGAGCTGGAACCAACTCACAGCCCTTGCCAGCACTGCTCGTGGTACTGGTGAACATCACAAAAAAACCAAGACCAGTCAAAGCAAACAAAACTTATTTCCACCACTCAGAATACAAGGCAAGTCAACAGCTCCATTCACCTTTTTCCATCAGGTCTATCCATGAGCCCAAACTGTTGCTGCTTCAATTCCTTGCTCCTCATGGTGCCTTCTCTGGGCCCCTGCTGTGCCACTGCTGGAGCCTGACTAGTTCTGCATCTTTAAATTCTGACTCAGAGCACAGACAACTGTGTTAGGAAACTTCAATCTCCAAAACCACCAAAGCAGATTTCCAAAGGAGGCAACAGTGTGCAGCTGTCACCTGGGCTATTTGTTACTACAGGAGTAAGTGCTGGGGCTTGCTCAACTGAGCAAGAAATGCATGCTTGGAGTGGGTAGAGCAGAAGCTGGACTCCTACCTTTTGATGACATTCTGGCTGCTCAGAAAGACATGGCACTGCAGAGCACAGCATTTGGCTTTCACCCACCTCACATCTTCCCTCCATCTTCCAGCCTCCCAAACAGCCTGGCCCCACCCATACAAGGAGTCACAGAGGCACAGAAGGAGTAAGGTTGGAAGGGACCACCGTGAGTCATCTGGCCCAACCTCCCTTCTCAAGCAGGGCCATCCCAGAGCACATTGCACAGGATTGCATCCAGACTGTTCTTGAGTATCTCCAGTGAGGGAGACTCCACAACCTCTCTGGGCAACCTGGTCCTGTGCTCAGTCACCCACACTTTAAAGAAGTTCTTCCTCATGTTCAGGTGGAACCTCCTGTGCATCAGTTTCTGCCCATTGCCTCTTGTGCTATTGCTTGGCACCACTGGGAAAAGCCTGCCTCCATCCCCTTGACACCCTCCCTTCAGATACTGACAGACATTAAAGAAGTTCCCACTCAGTCATCTCTTCTTAAGATTGATCTGGCCCAGCTCCCTCAGACTTTCCTCATAGGAGAGATGCTCCAGACCCTTAACCATCTTTGTAGCCCTCCACTGGAACCACTCCAGGAGCTCCATGTCTCTGTTGTAGTGAGGAGCCCAGAGCTCAGCACAGTATGGCCTCACCAAGGCTGAGCAGAAGGACAGGATCACCTTCCTGACCTGCTGGCAATGCTCTTCCTAATGCCCCCCAGGACTCCACTGGCCTTCTTGGCCACAAGGACACACTGCTGGGTCATGGACAGCTTGTTGTCCACCAGGACCCCCAGGTCCATGTGCCTGCAGTGAGAAAAGCCACGCCTGGGCAGGAGTTGCCTTTACCAGCCTGCAGAGGGGCCAACATGGGTTTTATTTCATTGCTGCAAACAGAAGGGGACCACGGAGACCAGGAGTGATTTAATTTACTGGAGGTCTGGCCCCATTATGTACTACTTCGTGCCTACTTAAGAGATGCTATGAAGCTGCCACCATGGCCCATGGCTGGGCAGAACATGAGTAACTCTAGTTTAGAGGAAGAGGCAACAAAAGAACCTAAGAGAGGCCTGAAACCAGGAAAACAGGCTTGTTTATGAAGCCAAAAACAGTGCAGCATACTCCAAGACCAAGGGAATTTTTCTCGCAACATTACTTTGTCTTGGCTACCTGGCCACTCTCACATAAACAATGGAGACACACCAAGAAAGCAAGGAGATTTCACAGAGGTTATAAAAATATCACTTGTGTAATTAGACTGAATCAAAACTCATGACTTTCTGGTTGGAAGGAATGCGTGTGTTTCCCCTCTCATTTCTTATTCTCCTCTTCTCAGTTTTTTTTCCTCATAAAAATCTAGATAAACAAAAGCCCTAGGATATTGGATGGTTCCTTGCATATTGTTTTAAAAGCAGAAACAACAACAGCAGCAACCACCGTGGTGAGGAGGAGAGTCTGCGATTGACACTGCACAGCCCCTGTTTTCCTCCGTTTGCAGGATCTCTTCTCACCCTTGCTCTGCCCCACACAATGTCCATCCACATGTCCTGTCCCAGGACAGGATGAGGCACCTTCCCGTTGTTTTGTGCCTTCCCCTCTTCCCACAGCCATGGCAGCACTCTGTCAATGGGTCACATATATAACTAACTGCGGAAAATTGGATTTACATTCCTCCCTCTCTCCTTGGCTTCACGGGCAATTCGCTTACTGCCTCCTTATAGACAGATAACTGCAAACAGAAGAGGGGAAAAGACACCCCTCTAGACACCCTTGCCTACCATGACTAGTTCATGAACTCTGCAAGGCAGGGACTTCCCACTGCCAAGCACAAGGAGCCCACAGGCCTGCAAGACGCCGCCTGGAAGATCACCCCCACACATTCTCATTCACGATAGCCACCAACATTCACCCACTTTCCAAAATGCTTTGGATAACAAGCATGAGTGTTGCCAGCTTTCAGCTTCAAAAATGTTGTGTGTGGCCCTAGAACAGAATGATATAGTCTTCAAAATAATAAGACTTAACCAACCCAAAAGTATTTGGAGTATTTTTCATCTGTTTTCTTATTTGGACCCTCGAGGCTTCATATTTTCAAGTGAAGTTGTTTTCTTCCAGGATCAAGAGAGCTGGAAATGCTAGTCTGAAAAAATAAAAATAAATAGAAAGCTGAGGATCTCATTCAGCCTCTTGATTCCAAGAGCTCAAATAAAGACCACAAGGCTCAAATAAAATCCACAAACATCATAAGCTTCACGATGATATTCAACAAGAGATGCCAATGTTTAGAAGCATGAAATGATAATTCCCACCTCACTGGATCTGGTTCTATTTTCTTTTTTTCACCTCAAATTCAATGACTGTTTTTCTGTTCCTATAGGGACTCTATTTCTAGACAAACAAATCAGTTTCTTACCATACATCAGAGGGTGTAATCCTATCTATCTGCTAATTGCTTTTGAAATTCTTTAGTCCTTGATGCTTCATGAAAACAAATAATTCAATAGAAGAAAAACCTAAGTAATGGTCTTAATGAGAAAAGCTGCATCGAGAGACGCGCGTTTATCCTTTCTGTTAATTTACTACTGCTCAGTCAGCTCATGTGTGCCCCTAGATTGTTCTCTCCTGAGCCAACAGAAGATGGATATAGGGACAGGGGACTGGAGGGCAAACTCCTAGGAAACAAAGAGACCCTGAGTGGGGGAAACTGCAAGCTCTTCCAAGCCTCCCTACCTTTGGGGGCTCACAACAAGACAGTGGTTTTAGGAGGAAGCTTCAGGGTTCCCAGCCCTGCCCAAAAGATTTTTTTTTTCTTTTCTCTTTTTTTGCCCAACTATCATAGATAAGGAGAAAAAAACCACAGAACAATTCTCATTTAGAACAACAAACTTCCTTTTTTTTCCTGTCATCAGAGTATCAAAAGTTCTCTCTTAGAAAAGGGCTCAGAAAAATCATGATCCCTGCCTCCTTTATATATTTGCTGCAAACACACTCTAAAATCATGCTGTGTTCCTTTGGAGCACATTTGGCAGAGTACAGATAAAGGACCTCCATTGAGAGGGACATAGAGACATACACTTCAGTTGGGTGTCTGTATGTAGACATATCATCACTGCCTTCTAGAGGTGAAACCAAGAAAAGATAGCAGTGTGACACACTGTCTCCAACTATTCAAATTCAAGCAGCTTCAACTGCTCTCAAAAGGTGTTGATCCAAAGAAAACATGAAATAGAAGTCAATGGATCTGAGTGGAAAATGTTATAGCAGTCTGCTCCAATAACACTACCTCTACCCACAGGTATGCTTGAAGGGGATGGGGAGAGAAGGGGAAAAGAGAGAAGGTTCTGTACTGAAGATCTGAGAAGTTTGGGCTTGTTTGGGGATGAGGTTTTTTCCTGCAGAAATCCCTACCACTACTAGGGAGCTGTGCAAGTCCCAGAATGCCAGAGGCTGATGGGAGATGGAAATATCCATCTGTCATAGGTTAGCAAGCATAGTCCCGGAAGGGACGTCCTTGCTAAGGGGTGCTTACAGTTTCCTCTGGGAACTGATAGAACCTATCAGCTGGCCAGTTTGAATATGGACAATTCTCTAAGCCACTTAAAGTTGTGATCACCTCTGTGATCCACATTTAAGAATAGGCAAACTCCCCCTCCAAGCTCTCTCTCGTTTCCGGCGCTGGGACAAGTGGCTGCGGGCCCCGTGTGGGGGCCAGCGGGCCCGGCCAGGCCCTGCCTGGGCCAGGCCGGGCCGGGCCACGGCCATCCTGGAGCCATGGACCTGTTCCAGCCGTGGAACCCCCCCCACTGCCTTGCCGTGGGCAGCCGGAGCGGCTCGGCTCTTCCCCCTCTCCACTGCGATAAGAAAAATTCAACATTCCAGCTGCAAAGCTGCAAGGCCGAGGTGAGATTAACCCTTTTACTGCTGTGAAGAGCTGAAAACCTGAGGGAAGAGAGAGAGGAGATGCTTAAAGCTGAAATTCTGTTGTGAAGCTATGATATATCAGAGTATCCTGTTGTAATTTCATGAAGATATGGGGGGTGGAGTGTTCAACTCGTGAGCAAAAGCACCTGCGTTGAGATAGGCAGATGCTGACGCAGCTGTAATTTCATGAGAAGTTTGGACAGGGAGAGATGAACCAGATGAGGACTTTTGCTCCAAACGGGAAAAGAGAAAACCTCAGTCCGTAGAGATGAACCAGATGAGGACTTTTGCTCCAAATGGGAAAGGAGAAAACCTCAGTCCCTAGAGATGCTCCTAGAGATAGTCCTAACGATGAAGATGATGAAGACCCTTTGCTCCCAGGGAAGGAGAAGGGCCTCTGTTTTTGTTTCTGAACGGCTCAACCTTAAAATTATACCCCAAAAAACTTCAAGAGTGGACCCTCGAAAGCAGTTGCGGGAAAAGCTGCAAGTCGGGGGAAAGGACTCACACGCAGGCAGAGAGACTCCTCTTCCTAAATGGACTGAACGATATTTGGAAGTGGGCGGCTGTCTCGTTGTGATAATGTTTTCATAGCATGAGCAAGAAGAGACTTCTCTTTCTAAATGGACTGAACAAGGTTATTATGGAAGTGGTAAACAGACTGAACATCTTAAGGGTTGTCTTTGAACATTGTCAGTGGGAGAAGGGAGGAAGGTGGGAGGAGGAGGAGAGTTCTGAAGGTGGTATAATTTTTTTCCTTCTTTTAGGTCTGTTAATAAACTTCTTTATATTCTTTCAAGTTTAGTGCCTGTTTTGCATTTCTCCTAATTCTTATCTCACAGCAGATAAACAGTAATGAGTATTTTGGACCAAACCACTACACCATCATGAACTGCTTGCTACAAGCAGCCACAGGGCCTTCCCATAAATCACTGCAAGCTCACATTAGAGCCATTAACATATACCAAGGTCATGGCCCAACCACTTCTGAATGTCCATGGCAGAGCTGTGATGAGTAAAGTCATGCAGCATCACACTCCACTACTGGTTATCTATGCCCACCAATCCCCAGCCTCCTGACAAGGGGCACCCCTCTGGGTAAAACAGTGATGTGCAAAAACTTGCTCCATAAACAAATCAGAACGAACTTTAGGCCTAAAAATTTAGTTTACAGGCTCTCTTGCTCCAGGGAGCAACAAAATCAGTTTTGCAACCAGTAGAAGTCATCCTCTTTCTAGAATCTTCACACACATCCACAGAGACATGCACACCAAGCCAGACACCTCCCAGCACACGCCATGTGTCTTCTTTGCATGAAGACATCCAGAGAACAACTCTGCAACAACCTCTGGGATCCATAGGCCAGCAGAGATGGCTGAGACACTTTGCAAGAAGAAATGCTCTGCTTGTGCAGCAAGGAAGCACAGCTGCTGCAGCAATGGCATTTTAGCAGGTCAGAACCGAGTCTGGAAAGCAGCATTCCATCTTGACTCATCCCTGCCTGGGGGGTTAGCAGTTCACAAGAGGCCTGGTAGCACAAGGCTGCAATAGTCATGCAGCACATCTGCTCCCTTATCTCAACACATGGACAGCTCCCACTGGTATGATCCACCCCTTATTTTTACATCCACCAAAATACATTGAATTCTTTCCTTCCCCCTCAGAAATCCAGTGCTGGCCTAGCTCACCACCTTCTTGTTGGACAGCTCAGTCACTCCAAATTCATCCTGCCAATGCTGGTGAGAGATGAAACCAGATCCTGGGGCTCCACAGCTGAAAGCTGGTCCCCCTCCAGGTCCCTGAGAAATCCTTTGCGGTCACAGGGACGTCACTGCTGAGGTGGGATCTACCTCAGACTGAGGAGGCTGCCTCTGGTTGTTATTAGATGTACTACGGATTCAAAGGACATGGAGGCATCAAGCCAGCTTCTACTCCAAAATGCAGGGATCCTATATTTGAAGAACATGCATCTGGCCTTCATTAATTCTTAAATGGTCCAACGTGGAATCAGAGTGGGGGGCAGGGAGGGAGCTAACACACTCCACACTGAACAGGGGACATTCAGGCAGCAGGATGTTTTGTTTTGAAGATGTTTCTGATCGGGGAGCGTCTCATCCAACAAGAGCACGCTGCAGCATCAGTAGGACCGTGCACAGCCCTGGGTGCTTGTGTGGGACTGAGAGACTCCAGCAAGGGCTTGGCCTCAAAATTTATCATGGTGACCATCACACACCTTAGGATGGTAGCCCTTGGGAAGGCCAAGCAAGGAGACTGGAAATTCAGCCCTGAAAAAGTGATGAGATGGTCTTTTACCCCGACAAAAGGAGGAACTGGACTCAAACATATTTGCCAAGCCTTCAAGAGCAGATCTCGGAGCATGATTAGGCTGGAGGAATGAGGTGTCAACATTTATTCTTTCCCTCCACATGGCTGGAGGCACAACCATCTTTTCCCCAAGGACCCAAGAATAAATGGGTAATTAATTAAACAAACACACTACAAAGATCTATGTTTCCTCCAAGAGGGAAGAGCATCCCCTGTCTGGAAGACACAGGGGTGGCAGATTGAATGAGAGTTTCTGTCTGGCTCACGAGAACCAGAGTCCATCTGCGAGCGTGGCTATGAGTGTACATGAAAGGGTGATTCAGCACATATGAATATCTAGATAGGTGGGTCGCTGAGCACGCAGCTGAGCGTGCTTGTGTGGGCAGCAAAGCACATGGCAGAATATCAGGACACAAGCAGCCTGTGGATAAACAAGCATGTCAGAAGTGAAAGGACACAGCAGAGCAGGGGACGTGTTTGGAGGAAGAAGCCAAGAACTGTGCCAGTTTCTATCTTCCATTAAATCTGTGACATCCCCTCGCTTTGCTGTGGCATAGCAGCCTACGGGGAGAAGCAGCCAACAGCCTGTATCTTGTTGGTGGCATCAGATGGTGACACTTGCACTGATTTGGTGCTCAGAAATGGGGCAGACCTTGGGTTGACCTGACCTCTAAATGAGCAGGATGGGAGCTGCGGGAAATGATGCTGTAAACAGGAAGGCATGAGGTAAATAAGAGATGGGGAGGGAAGACATCCATTTAAAGTGGCAGCTGCTTTTTAGCTTCATTTCACCTCTTCTGCTCAGCTAGAAATCAAGGCCCCCACCCTTTTCTGCTTGTCTATCAGAATAGCATGCAGTTACCACTTACAACTCTTTCCTAGCTGATGCAAAGTTTGCGGCACGCCCCTGTTAACACCACAGCTGAAGTTGTCCAGGAAACTGGGGAGAACATGTCTACACGCTCCAAAAACTTGGAAGAGAAGACTGGGTACAAGCTTTCCAGCTAGCTCCTGTCTTAGGCAAGCCAAAGCTGTTGCATGCAACACGACAATGCCCAGCGATCTCCACTCCACCTCCTCCAGTGGAGGTTGTGCTAGATGCTGAGCAATCATGTGATATGAGGCCTCCTCCTAAGCATTTAGGGCAGTTAGAGGCAACAAAATACATCAGAGAGGAGTGACCAACTGCAAGTGATGTAGTCTGATGGAACAGAGGGATGAACAGGGAATAAGTTCTTTTCTAGCTCCATCCAGGGTTGGGTGTCTCTAGGAACTGAACCTTGCTCAGCATCAGTCCAACCTCAACTTCTACAAGCTGTAATCTATGCCTTATAGGGACAGTACTCTGCTCTGGTGGTCTCAGAAGATAGATCAGCCTTTACCTTCTTCAGCCTGATGCAGCTCCAATTTTAAGCCACTTTTAACATAGCAAATGTACATTTAGATATTAGACATCCACAGTTCTGTGCTCC
Source organism: Corvus kubaryi (assembly GCF_017639235.1). Lineage (NCBI taxonomy): Eukaryota > Metazoa > Chordata > Aves > Passeriformes > Corvidae > Corvus > Corvus kubaryi. The sequence continues at coordinate 5,310,414 of NW_024581131.1, forward strand.
TGCTCCCAGGTCACAAACACGCTTTTCCCATTCTGATGATATAACAACCAGTAAAAAAGGATGGGGAACCTTTTGGTCAGTCTAAGCATTTTTGTTTTCTCCTCAGAACTGGATGTTCCTTGCCTAAAATGAGATTTTAGCCCTGCAATTTCTGATCACTCCTGCTGGCAACTGCCTTTCTCTTTGCTCATCTCTCCCCTGATCCTTTCCATTAGAGAAGTGGCAGAAGGCTGTGCCCTACATTTCCAGGGCAAAATACAGAACTGTCACAGGACAGTATAGAAGGGATCAGACCCATTTATCTGGAGAGAAAAAAAAAAAAAAAAAGCCAAACCCAACCAACTTCAGCCCTGTTACAGAAACCCAGTTAAGTACACAAGCTAAACAAAACACAATTAGGTTTCCTTTGGCCAGCCTGGAACATATGGTATTCGTCAGCCAGTCATGTTCCTCTCTCAATTCTGGCAGGAGATAGCTAACTTGTTCCAAGCACTGAGAAAGCTCCTGGAAAGTCAGCATGCTGAGCAAACTTTTGGAGGGGGGCTAGCTGGGGATATAATAGCTCACACAGACACAGATTTGACAGCATTTCTTCCACATTGTTCAGTGCTGCTCTAGGTTACAATGCCTCTGGCTTTAATACATTCCTGGTTCACATTGTTCCCAGTGGTATTGCGCTTCTAAGTCCTCATTTGCTAAGCACACACACAGCTTGGGGGTTGAGGGCTCCTATCAAGTAGGAAGACAAAGGTGTGGAAGGAAGAGAGGTTCCTGTGGATTTGGGCTCAAAGAAATCCTAAAATGACAAATTGCTTCAATGAACAGCACAGCAAGACCTTTTTTACGCTACGTTTCCAATGCAGGCTGAAAATGGCTGCTGCCATCCCAGAATGGATTGGTGAGCAGCTCCCCCACAAGAAAATGACAGTAAGTACGGTGGTGTCAAAGAGATTGGTGTCTGCAGAAAGGAACAGCCTCTGAATTTGGTCATCAACCAGAAAACTGCTTGAGGAGCCTGGCTCTGTGCTAGGAATAGTTTGCTCTGCTGCAGTTTACAAAGCAGTTAGAAAAGAGCTGATTCACAGAGAAATGAGCCCATGTTTTAACACAAGGAACTGGAAACCGTGCTGTGGCACAGTAATATCTGCAAAACAACTGCCACAGCAAAATCAGTTATCTCTATGGGAAAAGGGAGCTGATAAAGGACTACTGATTTATTCCAGTTTCAGACTGGAAGTGAACAGAGTGCTTCCCACTGCATCATTCTAGGCCTGCATCAGAGTTTCAGCTGCTTTTTGAGTCCTCATAGTTCAGCCTCATCATTGCCAGGGCTGGTGTGATATCTCTTACATAGGTTTGCTTGGTCTGCTGGAGGCCTTTAGTCAGCAAGGAAGCCAATTCATTCCCTCCAGTGCAGTTACAAGCCAGCACTGCCTCCAAGTTTCTGTACTGCACTACCTTTTATCTTCCCATACACAGTCCTACTGCATATCTGTTTCTCCCCTGTCCCTGTTGATGGACAGTCTGGTTGGCTCAGGCCACTATAGTCTCAGCCTAGTTTTCTTCAGGGAGTGAAAAAGTGGGAAATGTGGTTGTAAAATAGAGAAAGAGGTTTCCTTCTGATCATTTCTGTGCTCTTTGGCCCACCTGTTTGCTGCCAGTCTGGCTTCCTTCCTCATTTACCTGCTAGTCATTCTTGTTCCTTCATTGCAGAAGACATTCTTACCACATCAGTAGCACTTCAGAATTGCATGAGCTTTTTTACCTGCTCCTTGTAATCCTATACTCTTTGTAGCAGGAGGTATTCCTTCACTTCCATTTCCATTTTTTTGCCATCCAAGATCTGGCTTAGGCAATAAGCTTCTGTATGTCCTCACTGCATTCACATTGACCCTCTTGTTGAGTTTACTGGAAATAAATGCATTGGGAAAGCATTTTACACCCTTCTGGGTTGCTATTACAAACCAGCCATGCTTGCCATGATCACCATCTATGTTCTGGGGTGCATGAAGGACTGAAGTGCTTGCAGAAAAACCTTTGCATCTGTTTCTCTTAGAGGACTGCTTAGCCCCACCACATTCAGAAAATTTGCTGCAACTCACAGTTCCAATGTGGCATTTCTTTGGGATTATCCATGTACCCTTGATCAGCTCATCTCCTCCACACTCTGGCCTAACAGGCATGTTGCTCTTGCTCTACTTTAGTAACAACAGGAGCTATCCTCTATCGAGGTTAACAGGCAGAGCACACAATCATTTTTGGCATGAGCTTCACCAATGCAGCCAGACAAGCCACCTGCCCTTTGAAGGGAGGGACCAGCCAAGTTTTGGTCTCAGGAACTGAAGAATCTACTGCAGCTTCATCCTTCAAGACCATCATCTATCACCCCCTTAGGAGCTCTGTGGAGTGAAACAACAGTGCATCACCATCAGCTCTCCACAGCAAGGCGACGAGTGTGGCTGGCTTTTGTTCTTATCCACCTCAGATTTCAGTGGAGCCTGGTCACTGAGGGCCATTCATCTCTTTTGCTCTCATGTCCTGCTCTGCAATACCCTACTGAGCTTTCCTCATCCATCATTACTGGCAATTTCTTCTCTGTCTCTTGCTGGGTACTTCCTCCCCTTGCCTTTGAATCAGAGGGGGTTTCTTCCCCTTCCTCAAAGGAGCTTGTAAATATTTACTGCATGGTATTGGAATCTCTGGACTGAACCGAGTCACAGTTCAGCAAAATTGCACTGGTTTCAGCTTCCTCACAGTAGGAAACTGGTCATACTGCAGCTCTCTGTTTTCCTGTTTAAACCATCCCATCTTCCTAAGACTCTGTCCTCAGTGGCAGAGTAGCTGAGGCACATGGCTTCTGAAACAGGAGATGGCAGTTGCCAAAGGTCGTTTGCAAAGCCATTCAAAGCAAGAGGGGACTTCGCAATGTTTCCAACCAGTAAGCAGAGTTACAGCATTTGGCTCCTTCTTGCAGTCTCCCAGTATCTCTCATTAACACTGGTTTACTACTGCTCCTCTGGGAGCAGAGTGAAATTTCTCTGGCTTCCAGGATGGAGTTTTCTAATGCAAACCTGGTGCAATGTCCCTGCATGCCCTATTCCAGGCTGTATGACTTCACCAGAGCCACAGCAGACCACAGCACCCCCTCGGTGTGCTACTTTCAGCACCGTAGGACTCCTTGTATTATTCAGGTTATCTTACATGCTGGAAAGTATCACACAGTATTTTACAGGTCTTCAAAACTGTCCAACAGATCAACAATGAAACCACACACACACACACAGATCTCAAAGGGCACCGTTATGTTGCCTAAGCCTGTGCTGACAGTTTTCAGCCTGCCATGCATCCAGAATTCCTCCCCTTCCCTGTTAGTTCGTTGAAGCCACACAATTTTACATGAAAGAGCATGGTGCCAAATATTCAGAGCTGCCCAGCACGGGTTACTCATTGGCACGATCCATATAGGCACAGCAGACAAGCTGCTCTTTCATGCAGCAGTGAGGGGAGCTCTCAAAAATGGCCATGTGCAAGCATATGCCATGTTTGTTTCCTTGTACTGGCATTACTCAGTGGTATCTGCCACGGGGGAAGCACTTCCATGCTGTGAAAACACCTAAGCACGAACATTACTTTTATGCATGCGAACAGAAGAATTTGAGAGCCGCTGTTAGCCACTTGTAAATGAGCGTGCCCACCTCGCTTGAGAAGCTGGCGCAGCATGCAAGTAAACGTAAGCATAATAAAAAATAATAGGAAACAGACAGGCAATAGAATTAAGAGCAGCAGCCAGCTGGGATCTTCTAACCAGTGACATCAAGGGATTGCTGAGGTAATACACTGATGGGTTTTAAATTAACTGTAACCACTCAGGAAAAAGATCTAGGCGTCACTGCGGACAGCTCAATGAAAACATCTGCTCTGTGCACAGAGGCCATCAGGAAAAAAAGAACCAAAAAATGTTAGGTTGAATAGGATAAAGAACAATACCAAGAATGTTATAAATGCCACCACATAAATCAATGACACATTCACACTTTGAGAATGAGCTGAAGCCTGCTTGCCCATTTCAGAGCAGGGATAACAGGAACAGAGGCCAGAGGAGGATGCCAAAAATTCGTTAGAGGCACAGAAAGGTTTCCAAGGTTGTTAGGAAGAAAGATTAAGGTCCAAATGGTTCAATAGCTTGCACTAGAAGTGTATAAAATGATGAGTGAGTCTGGGCGAATGGGAAAACCTTCACTTTCTTATGCTAAGGAAATGGTGGCCACCTAAAAACATTCCATAAACATTATTGCAGCAGGAAAAAGAAAGCTCATCAATATTTTGCAGATTGCCCAGCTGACATCTAGAGCTTGATGCCACAAGGTGCCAGAGAGTTAAGTTGTCACCATGCTGCCATCACACACCAGTGAATGAAATGTATAAGATACACACAGGCATCCTGGCTGAAGTGCCTGGGCAGGCACTGAACTCTTGGGGCTAGGAAGAGACAGAGAAACCAAGGGCAATGAAAGCCAGTGAGGAACTTGATACTGGCAGGACTGCAAGGAGAAGGTGAAGGAGAAAAAGATGCCTGGAAAAGGAAAGTGGGAGATAAACCTCATGTAATAATCTGGAAACAGGTAAGGGAGATGTTTTGTGGAATTTCATCTTTCAGTCTCCAAGTGATAGAGTGGAAATTCTTTTAAGGTACTCCTAGGCTGTGTCAGAGCATATGCCCTAGTCCTCTGACAAAGGGAAAAATGGAAGATGCTGACCACAGGTGAATGTTTACAGCTGCAACCAGCTGGGCTCCCCTGCTCAACCCTGTTGCACTATGCTCCAAACACCAATATCCTGGTCCATCCACAAGTTCTGCATTCCCTTTGCAGCCCAGTTCACCATTCAAACTTCCAAAATAAACATCTGAATATCCTGCAGATGGGGAATTTCAGGCAGCGTTGAGTATTTTCAGTCTATGGTTTGATTTAGGCTGGCATAGAGATACTGGCTGCAGTGGTGCATATTTTGAGCAGCCTGAAGAAAGACTGTTTTTTCCTAGGTTATCCACTGTGCCTCCAGCTCCACCATCCTGGAGCCTCACAGTCTAAGTGTATCGAATAGGTACAGAGCTGGGGTTTTCTCCACCACACAGGGACTTATGACAGCACAAATCCTCATCAGGTGCCTGCAACTCAGCGAATACCACTGCTATGGCAAAGCTTGCACATCACGGTGCACAATCTGAGCAGGTACTTAACTACAAGGGCCAACAAAACCTCTTCAGATAGTATGTTTGTTATAAGGGTCATCCTGATCTGCACATGGCTCTAATTTGCTTTTCAAGAGTGAGCAAATGGACAAGGACAGCAGAAATGGACCCCTTCAGCCACTGAAATAGAGCAATTTTTCCTTCATATTCAGGGATTTCACCCAAGTTCTCCCCAGCTGCAGCAGCAAGAGCAGCTGGGGTGGTAATGTTGGGAAGCATTAAAGCACAACATCACACAGGACACAGGCCCAGCCAGACTATATAACAGGGCACAAGGTTGCCTGCTCCTCTGTCCATCAATGTGCCCATGGGATGTCCACTGCAGGGCTTTCCTCTCCTTATGCAGGCCTGGCACTTGGGGTTTTTGCTCCACTGTGCATGACTGGAGGTGTGGATGCCTAGCCAGGCACACCACCATGGGCCTAAACTGGAAATGTGTCACCAGGCAAGCCATCACACAGATTTATGGTAATGGATGTACCAATGTACATCAAGCAGCAGTCCTAGTCCTGGAATGAGACCATCCATCTCCAAAGGCATGGCTCTTGCCAGTCTTTAGCCTTGGAAACAGCAGATGGGTAAGAACTTGCCCTATAGGCCTGGGACAGTGGGACTTTTTTCCCTCCTCCCTCTCCCATGTGTTCCCCTCCACCTACTCTTCTCCCAGGAAGCACAGAGCTTCACAACCAGAAATAAAATCAACAATGATGCAAAACACACAAACGATCCCACGGCTACTTGTACAACCTTTGACACCAAGCTGCCTGCTCCTGCTTTCCCTTTCCAGCCTGGGAAGCAGGAGCCCAGCACAGCAACCACAGCACATCTCACCTATTGCTCCAGCTGCTTTTCTCTACACCTCCTATTCCTAATCCCACCCACCCTCCTTCCCCACCCAGTGGGGAACCCCACCACCAACATACTGTGCACACAACATAATAAAGCAACAGAGTCCAATGTTAAGCAAGGCTTTTATGTGCAGCCAGCATTTCAAAAGGCACAGTACATGCTGTATGCTCAGTGCCGTCAGACTCCAAGACTGAATTCTCCAGTGTTTTAGGAAAAAGGTAAGGCAGGAGGAGAGTGTGATGGGGGGAACAGACCAAGCTTTGTGGAATTCTTTTTAAGAGTGTATGCATGGCTGTATAAAAGGACATTTTTTTCTCCTAACCTCAAAGAGACAATATTATTTCACAGAGATCTGTTTCCAAGAGCAGCCAAGCTATTTCTACATGAACCAGTGCCTGGTTGAGGCAGTGACTGTGAAGGGGAAACCCTCTCTCCAAGTACGACATGGAAATTCCTTGACCTCAGCTGCAAAGCCAATCAACACACGTGCAATGGGCCAATGAAAAAGAAACTGAAATACCAGAGTGGCCAACACAGATGAGGGCAGGTGTGTAAGGGAGAAGGCACAGCCTGCTTTTTCCAGTCAAAAGGCCTGACCAAAAAAAAAAAAAAAAAAAAAAAAAAAAAGAGACATACCAAGCTGGAAAGAAGAGGAAAGCAGGGCAAAACCAGTGGCATTGAGACATTGGTTAGAAAAGCAAAGATGTAAAATGCCAGGCAAACAGGTTCTGAATCATATTCTGAAGCCTGAAGGTAGAAAGGCAGGGCAAACAGGCATGGAAGGCAGAAATAAATATTTATTTTAGGCCATGCTATCGTTTGCTGTGCTTCACGGAAAAGTTTGGGTATTCACGATGAGGCCAGACAGAGCCAAATAAGTTCATCATCAGTCTAGACCTGGTCACACCAAGTAGTGACTACACCACAGACCTGTACCCTGCTCTAAAGCTGTGTTTGCTTCCTCCAGGCCACTGGAGAAAACACCTCCAGAGTGAAACTATTTTTCCCTGACTGACATTAAGGACACACCAATGTACTGCCTCCAGCAAGAGTCCCACAAACAAGTCACTACTGGATAAAGAGCTGAACAGCAACAACTGACCCATGTTAGCTTTCAAGTCAAGACAGACAGAACCATTTAGTTTCTTTCTTGAACAGCTAGATATCTAGAATTAAAGCATCTGAACCCTAGAAAACTCTTGTGATCAGGGCCGAACCCTTTAGGACAGGCAAAGCAGCATTCCCCCCATGGCAGAAAATGGATGTGTACCCCAACCCCTCCATGGCTCTTCAATGGGATTAAATGTGCTCCACAGTCAGGTCACTCGGTGCGAACGTGAGCTCATAGCACTCCTGTAACACACCAGATGCACAGTCTGCTCTCTCCATGGGATACATGTCAGTCAGAAGGGATCTCCCACTGCCAGAATAATTTGTCTTTTTCATGGCCCGCTCCCAGGTTAACAGCAGGAAAGATGACTGCAAGGTCTGGGCCACAGACCTTCCAAGCAACCTGCACGAAGCAGAAAAGCAAACACAAGAAGCACTAGTGGCATCCATAGGTCAGTTTAGGTACACACACAAGGACGGGGATGCGCAGCTTTTTTAGGGCCGTGAGCCTCTTCTAAGATCAGCCATAGATACAAGCCACAGCTACAAGCCTTATAACAATGGTGTCTGTATTTAGGAGAAGTAAGTAAGAGAAGTCCATATACTTTCATCCTTTTCAGAGTCCCAAGAAACTCCACTTAACAAAAAACATTCACTCCTTACAGCAAGAGTGATGTGCATTGCAAGCAACAAGTTTGCTGGTGCTTAGATACTCTGCATTAAAGATAAAGCAGCCAGGTCCAAATGAGACCTGTGCTCCAAGACCTAAAACTGGGTCAGTTTAGTCCAAGCTCAATGAGTTCTCAGAAACCCCACCAAACACTTTAGTTTCAGTACCTGCTAGGTTTCTCCAGTCAAAGACAAGCATTTAAAGAAGAGTGACATCCAAGGAACTGGATTCTTACTGAATCTCCAACATGGGTTTCTTTGCACTCAACACCAGTTTGGAATATATGGCCTTTCCTATTAGACATCTAAAGGAATCATGGCTATCAGTCCAGTCTCTCCTCTTCTCCCCTGGTCACCTGCTCTTCTCCTGCTCATGTCAAACTTTCCAAGGTCCCCCAGTGCTCGTGGTCTAGGACAGAAATGTATTTATTAGGCCAAAATGAACAGCGTGTGCATGAATAAGAAAATGAGTCCAGTCTGTTCAACTAGGGTTGGGCAAGCTTGTTTTGCCTGATTTAGAGGCCATTCAAACATTGTGGGTTTGAACATTACTGCATTAGTGTTTCACTTAGGAAAAAACTGTGAAAAAAAAAAAAGAAAGGTGAAGAGAAGGGGAAAAAATCCAATGGAAACATAAATAGTGTATAACGTACATGGGGTCCCCACTTGTGCCAGCACAGATCTTCTAAGCCCTAACACATTGCACAGGCTTCCCGTCAGCTAGAAGTTCCTTTGGTATACACACACAAAAAAAAAAAAAAAAAAAAAAAAAAAAAAAAAAAAAAAAAAAAAAAATAATCCTGAATCACCATAAAGAGATAGATCAGGTCAAAAGAGATGGATATACATGCCAACAACAGCTTGTCCTAAACTCTGAGCTGCCTTCACTTAGACTTCAAAAATCAAGATCATGTAGATCAAGAAGAGAGAACTAATTTGCAAAGCTGCAAGTCTCTCAGACTACCTTGGGTGACTCACAGTAGCCTTCTGTATCAATATCTGCTGCAAATTCTCCATAGCTCCTGCAGTTGGTTCGTTAGCTTTCTCCATCCCTCAGCTGCACCTGGCTGTGTGTAGGACTCCCAACAGCCCAGCTTTCCAGAGAAGCATTGGTCATTTTCCATCCCTCTGGGGACAGGCCCCCCTGACAGGTGACATTATATTAGTGTTCAGCAGCTAACCCTATCTGAGAGGTCAGCTGGTCTCCTCCCAAATTTCACCTCAACAGCAGCAGAGGGGAAAGGTATGAGACATCTTTAGAGCAGGGAGTAAAAGCAAGCAGAGGACACATGATGAAAGAGAAAACTGGGCACCAGGGAAGAAGCTTAAGGTACTGAAGGAACAAGGCAGCAAAGCTCTCCTCGCCAATCTGACCACTTTAAACGACCTCCTCTGTCACACATCTCCATTTCAAAAGCAAAAACCCACAAGGAATCAAGTGGAAACCAAACTGAGAATAGCCTGCCTCCAGAGGTATTTTCTCCCATCCTAAAGGTTGATTTAGGTGAAAACAGAGACAAGAAACAAAGAGCTGGGAGGCCGACAATGGACCCTGCTTACCTGCCCATGAGTAAGATCCAATGGCAGAGAGCATGGCCTGACTGAACAGTTGTCCCACCACCAGCAACCTACAGCCCCCATTGTGAGATCTGCCAGCACCAGAGCCCTCACTCAAGTGATTAACTCCTCCTAAAACACCATTCCTTCCTCCCCCCCTTTCTCCACTAAGCACTTTAAAGCCCTACATCTGTGTGGGTTCATCCTCTGCTCCCATTTACACCTGGGCTACGCTCCTCCTCACTAGCAGGTCCCATAAACTGCACCAAAGAGAGAGAGGGTGTGTTTGTACCAAGAAACCACACACAAGGTGCCACCATCATGTTGGGCCATCTTTTCACCCTGCCTCTGGGCCCCTTGTGCCCAGAGGATACTTTCAAGACAAGCAGAGTTACACATATGTCAACAGGACTGCCCCAGGCCTGCCCTTGCCTGCAGTGCAGAGGAAGATGCTGTGAGCCCTATATGGCAATGACCCTACACAGGAGGAATCCCTTTTCTTCTCCATGCCATCTCTGACTTCCCCCCCACCTAATCTATATTTTTTTTCCGGCCCATGTATACTTTCCAGCTCGTTTCCTCTTGCGGTTCTCATTTCCCGCTCCTAGGAGGTGAGCTCATGCGTTTCTCAATTACCAGCCAAAGAAAGGGAGAGGGAGAAAGCAATCTTATGGAAACAGATGAAGTCATGCCTGTATAAGGCCACATTACAGCTTATGCTCACAGAGCCATGATGCAGACATTGCTGCCCCCCAACCCTGGCAGGGCAGCCCAGCTTCCCAGTCCACAGCTGAAGTCATTCTTGTGCCAAGGGAAGATGCTCCACCAACGTGCAGGGAGCACGGAGCATGTTTGTCTCGCTGGCTTTTCCCTCTCGTGCCCCCTCCACCCCAGCTTTCGATCCTACCGGCCTTTTGTCCACCCCCAGCGATCCCCATGGATCTTTGACTCATTCACAGCACACCACTGAGTCAGACCACGTGCAAGGCTCCCAGCACTGCGCGCTCTGCCTACGGCTATGCGGACGCCGGAGAAGTTACACTAGGGAAATCTAAAGGCAATTAAAAGCATAATACAAGTGGTTGTTTAGAAAAGGTGGTGGGGAGGAGAGAATAAAATTAAAATAAATAAAGGAATGTTTTAATGAGTGCAGCAGTGAAAGCGGGATTAGAGGTGCCTGAATGGCATCTCTATATTTCCCGTATGGAAGGGAGGGCCGCCCAGCGCACCTAGAGCTGACAAAAAAAATTAGCTGGGCCTCAGGCTCAGAGAAACATTTGGCTAGAAAGGAAAGAAGGTAATTGCTGCAAATGTAGACTAATTCAGGAAGCAGCCAGCCCTACACAGGGCCAGTTCTTGTGCTGTTAGAATGCTACGGACACTTTGTGAGTGCTGGCTTGAGGGGTGGAAAAAAGCACAGGGAAATACTAGGAAAAAACAAAACAAGACAGAAAACAACAAATTTCTCCTTCCCACAGTTCACGTGTGCTTAGTGTTTTTGTTCCCTTGCCTCTCGCTCCCCAAGGACACTCAGGATCTGCTGGGGGTCCTACTCAGCCTTGCCTTCACCAGTCTGTCCGCTGGCCATGGAGGGAGCAGTCTCAGTGGCTCCCAAAGCGTGGACCATACCGCTCCCTTCCCCCTGCCCCAGGAGAGGAGCGGGCTAGAAGGTGAGGCGCAGGGCACAGAGGATGTATTTACTCTCATAACACCCCTGTGAGGTGGGGAAGTCATAGCCTCATCTGACAGATGAGGAACAGAGGCAAAGTGAGATTAAAGGATTAGCCCAAGGTCACACAGGAAAAGTTTGTAGCAGAAGTGGAAATTAAACCCAGGTCTCTCGGTCCAAAATCAGTGCCTTAAGCGCAAGACCAGACTTTCCTAGAGCTGGTCAACCTTTTATATTTGATAGTTTAATTTCAAACAGAAAAACAGTTTATTTTCTAAATACATATTTTCATAGAAAAGGGAGATGGAGAAGCTCATTTCCTGGAGGCAGGAGCTGCTTAAGATCTTATTTATTTCTGTTTAACTTAATTTCTTTTAGGTTTTAGCATTTCTGATGGTGAAAAAAATGCTGCAGAAATTTCAAAGCACAGGAACACATTTATTTTCATTTATAATTCATCACGGGAAATATTTTCCACTTTTCAGCCAGTTCTGCCCTGCCTCTCTTTGCCTTACCAGGTTTTTAATACCTTTTTATTATTATTTTTTCATAGCCTCGACTAGCTTAGAAAGCCCACATCTAAACAGAGGCCTTTGTTGGACAACACTACTATCACTAAAACCCTGTTGCTCGGAAGGGCACTTTACAAATGAATACAGGCAACAGGTCCATGCCTGGACATATGTAAGCTGCAGGAAAAATCTGAGTTAGACCCCAGCTGCTGCTCACTCTGCTCATCCAGTCCCTGCCCAGACCATGCCTCCCTCTGCTTCTGGCTCTGAAATGCCCTATTTTCTTCCTTTTTATTGTGCTGCCAAGTCCAGTCCTTCCAAAACACATCTTCCTCTTGGCTCTGAAAGCCCCTTGGCAGGGGAAGGCAGTCCCACGCCTCCTCACACATGGACCAGCTGAGGTCCATGGAGGAGCAACTACTTGTCCACAGTTAACTAGGAGACCATCAGCAGAGCTGGGGAAAGTAGATGGGTTTCATTAATACAGAGCCTCTCTCCGTTTAGACATGAGAAATCCAGCCCTCACAGAGGCCCCTAGGAATTTACCATCACTATCCAAAAGGGGAGGTTTTTCACCCCGAGACACTAAACAGCAAGAAAGCTACATGAAGCAAACACGACCTGAGGCTGGCATATTTAAAGGTGACTTAAGGACCCAGACATTCAAGCCCCATGAAAACAAATGAGAATCAGTTGGCAGAAAAGGGCTGTCTTATATTCATGCCAACCAAATGGTTAAAATTAGTTACAATTGGTAAAGAATTTTGAAGAAAATGTGGAACACTTATATAAAAGCTGAGTGTTGCTCAGAAACAAAGATCTCGTTTCCTGTAATTGTGTTTAATGATCTCTGAAGAACAAGCACACAATCCACAAGGATGACTACCACCATCACATATGTTCATGTGACAGAGGGAATTAGGCTGAACAAAGACTAATATGCTATCCTTACAAGGCAGTTTTCACTTCTAGTTTGGCTCCCTCTTTACTTAAGTACTTACTTACACAAGCAGGCAAACTGTGCATCAGTGATGAATTATTTCACCAGAAGAAGAGAAAATGTATTATGACCGGTATCAGTCCAGTTTGCCCTGGAGATATCTAAACACTCACCTACCACACCAAAAGATCTCAGTCTCCTCTCTGACTCCCAGCTGGGCTGTGTCTGGTCCACAGTATCCACCACTCTCCTCTGAGCTGGGGAAGGCCAACCTAAGAGCAGAGCTTCAGCAGCATTGTGAGGGCAGGTCCTGGATCATTTAGCTGACTTTCATGCACTGAAAACTCAGTTTTGAGCTCTTTTTTGACTTGTTTCAGTCCTGAAAAAGGACAGTTTGTCTCCTCTGGGACAAGCTCACAAATTTTGACTCACCTCAGTCAGTGCAAGATAACAAGAGCAGCATAGACCAGCATGTGCTACCCAAAAGATGTTCAAGACCACCTGGATATTTTTGCATCTGGGCTGTGACTGCACCCTCTCTTTTTTGCACTGCCTCCCCCATTATCACCTTAGTTAACAGTGGGTGAGAAACTGAATTTACCTGTAAGTCCATGTGCTCACACATCGGTAGCACAAGGGCTGGGTTCTTTGGCAGCTCAGTTGATTGTTGTGGTTTGTCCCCCATGGTCAATGTTTGTCAGCTTCCTGAGGATATGCCCACAGGGAAGAGGTGCAGAGAGGCCTGAACACACCCACAGGGCTGCCTGGAAGCTTTGGGTGCAACTGGTCCAGAGAGAGACAGGCAGGTGCTAATGAACTGGTCTTCATCCTATTTTGCAGGTCAGGTCTGGATCTAGGACAGAAATACCCAGAGGAAAACTTCTCTAGACTGGAGCTAACGTTATACAGGCAGAATGTGGTTTTCACTTCTTTGTCCTGAGTTCTGGGTAAGGTGAAGTGAATTCCTGGAAACTGAAGGGTTTGGACACTAGAGTTGTAGACTTGGAAAAATACTACTTCTGGCTATGATGATTTATTTATAGTTGCAATTAAAGACAAAAAGCCTCTTCAGAGAGGGAGGATGAAGTGGAAACAAGGCCAGGCCTAGAAACCTAAGACTACAGGGATTCCCAGAGCAAAATTAATCAGTGAACTGAGTTGTTTTCTATTTATTTTTTTCCTAAAGGGTTATCTCTTTATTTTGCTTATCTGGCCCTCAGCTTTGCAACAACCACATTTCTGGACCTTCCCCATGAGCTTTGGAAGCAGGCCAAACACTAGAACTGAGACTGGGGATGGGTCTCAAACTCACAAGAAGCCTTCAGCCGCAAAGGCCATCCTACACGTTACCCCTGGAGCTGTTCTCTGCCTGGCCACAGCAAAGGTAGTGACAGCTTTGGGATGTGGCAGTGGAGGGAAAGAGGAGAGCCCAAAATCACCAACAGCATGGAAGAGCAAGGAAGTACAAGAAGGCATGAAAGAGGCCATAAGTTCTTACATCTACAAAAAGAAATGCGTGTGGTAGGATTTTCTCTGTACTGGCTTTTGATTTACAGCCTGCCAGGGTATACATTATTCCAGCTCTTAAAAGAGTGGGTGTGGTGCAAACCCCCAGACAACCTTTTGAGATGGAGCTCTGTAGATGTCTCTTCATTCCTTTTAGATCCAGTTTTTGGCCCTGCAAATATCCCTTGATGAATACAAGGTCTGGCCTCAGCCACCATGACTTGGATAACAAATGAGCTGGGGAACTGCAGATCAATTCAAACAGCAAGACAAGTCAAAGGAGGGGCTTCTTTGCTGTCCCAGTGCTTCACAGCCCCTTCTGACAAGGGGCTCCTTGTGACAAGGGGCTCCTCAATCAAGATTGCCAGGCTAGATAGGACCTCTGATCACTGGATCAATCAGAAAAGTGCCCAGGCAGACCAAAACTAGGGACAATCTCTCACACAAAAAAGCCATGGCTGCTTTACTGTAAGAGACACTAAAGTCAGCTCTGTCTGTCCATCCCCCAGTCTGGACTCTCAGGCCCCGACTTCCCTCTCCGGACTGGAGCAGGAGCCAGAGACAGCCTCCTGTGCCACCACCATGTGTAAGCACCTTCAACTAAAAGGCTGCTACAGGTTTCCCCTTCAACCTGCATTGCCCTGTTTACCTACTGCATTCCAGCCTGGAAGAAGAGGCCTCTACTCCCTGTTTATAGACACTTTTCTCCAAGAGAGGTTTTTCAGTCTCTTAGAGCTGCCTGACTTCCACACTGTGACAAGAAGCTGCACTGCACCACCTCTCTGCTACTTTTCTTGCAACTATCCCCCCACGCTGCATCCACAGAAACATGTGTGGACTACTAGCAGCAGTTGTCTCTAGACAGGTACAAGAAGCACAGTTAAAACCCATAACAGAGGTAGTACCTCTCCCTAAAATGGGGAAGAAGCAAGACTGGATGAACTTTAACTCACAGGATTTATAGGACTTGCTGAAACAATTAGCAATTACCTATGTTTCTCTTATCAAGGATGTCTGAGGTGCATGACAGACAGAACAAAGCAAATTTTATGCCTAAAATTAAATAAACTTGTGGATTGCAAAAGGAAGAATAGTCAGCTTAGCTACAATTCCAAGGGAAAAAAAGTCTGAAACATAAATAAATAATGAATAAATACCACAAAGTGTTCGTAAGCACAGAAGATAACAAAGCAAAGTCTTAGGCTAATATGGATTTAATCAGAAATAATTTGGATCCAACTTAGCTAATTTCCCTCTCTGACAGGCTGCACGGATAGCAGGGAGGCCATTACATGTCTTGACTTATAAAGCTTCAGATGCATAACATCCTCCTAAGAGATGAAATAAATGGTCTCAAATAAACTTTCACAGAGCAGATGCAAAAGTGACTGGAAACATGATACTTGGCACTAACCATCAATGGGTCACTGTCAAAATGGAAGGATTAACCCAGCAGAGCTGTACTGTGTTTGTTGTGAGTCCAGATTTCTTCAAAGTTTTCTCCAGCAACTTGGGCCATTAGATAGATTGCACGCTTGTAAAATACACAGCTGCTATGTAGCTGGGAAGAACTGCCTGAAGACAGGCTTGAATTCTGATCTTGACAGTGGGGAAAATGTCTGAAAAAAAATTGGATCTCATTCAGTACAGATAAGGATAGGGAAAAACTGTCCACAATTCCTCAGAAAATTATGGAGAGCTTTGAGATGGACTGCAAGCTTAGTAGGAGTCAGCCATCTCTCCTGACAAAAGAAAAATCTTGTCCTGGGTTGTACAAACATGAGTCCAGCCTGTAAAACATGTGGAGAAACCCTTCTGCTCTGGTCCACATGGCCAGAGTATTCCATCTAGTCTCAGAACAGTGAACTCCAAAAAGATGTACATTGACTGGAAATAATCTGGAGGAAAGCAACACAAACAATAGAAGATTTAAGACAACCTCACCTGCATGGAGAGCTTTGAACAAAGTGGCGTTGTCCATCACAAAAGAGAAACCCATCAAGAGATAATATACAACAAGAGTTTTCAGATTCCTGAAAGTCTCACCTGCCTTTCTAAGCCCAGGCACTGGACACCCTCCACCTCAGAAACACGGAGCAGGTAATCAATACACACTTTAGGAAACTATGGCATGTGATGGAGGGTGGTCCAGTGAAGACCACAGTGTAAGCAAGAACTTTTGTCCCACAAAGAGCAGGAGCTACTGAATACCCTTTGCCTCCAACAGCCCACCCAAAGGCATCGCAGTGGAAGGCAGTTTCTGCTTCCTGCAAGAGCAGCTGGGCCAGAGTGCGTGTGAGACCTTGATTAAAAACAGGCTGCTGTTCACATTTCAGCTCTGCTTCTGGTGATCTGTGAGAACTTCCTCATTCCTAGAGGGTCTCCTCATCCCAGATGAGGGAGCTGGTGTCTGGGGAAGACCTTTAGTATTCATTACAAAAATGTTTCAACCCTCTTGTCGGTCTCTCCTCACTCCATCAAAGCATGCAGACAATCTTATTTTTCAGAAGCACCCACCATCTCTCCCTTGACTGGCTCTGCTACTTGAATGCCTGACTTACCCCTACTGCTGTCAATGGAAAATGCTTCCATCGATGTAAAGTGCTCCACAGGTTTCACTGGAACCTGTACAGGACCCTAAAGCAACGGTACTGAAATGTGAGGAACCCACAGCTTCCACAAGTGACTCATGACACTGGAGAGGAGGGGGAAAACCCTGAAATACAAGTGGAAGAGCATTATGCTGGACCAGAATCATGCAGAAGGCACAGCAAGACCAAACCACACAGTTCTGTAGGTTTGGAAGTGATCTCCCCTCCCCAGGCACACCAAAAGTCAGAGGCAACATGGCTGCTCTCCCGGGGAAAGGATGGAATGCCAGTCCCTGGTGGGGCTGCAGGTTCCCATCCCCAGTCACAGTGGATGAAACATGCCATGCTCCCAGCTAGAGGGAGAGGAGCATCCCCAAACACCAAGGGAGGGGCATCTCCAGTGCTTAAAAAGCCTAGAGGAAGGTCTAGACAACAAGAACAGCAAACAGCGACCAAAGCTCTGTGGAATATGAAAGGAAGAAATAAGTGAAAGCAGATGGAGTTGTGCCACAGAGGGTTTTCCCTTGCATCTCCAGCATTCCAAAAACAGTCACCTCCCCTGCCCAGATTGTCTCTGTCCTCACTGAACTGGGCAACTCTTCTCTCAGCTCTGTCTGGCAGCCCTTGTCCGTGGGGAATGCTAGACCTCAAGAGTCCCAACACACACATTGCAGCCAAATTTTTAACCATTTCCCTCGCTCCAAAGCAAAGCCAACTGCACTGGAGTCCCAGCAAATGAAAGCTTAACACAGGTACAAAGCTGAACAGGCCAAAAACCTTTGAAATTTCCTACAGTTTATTATCCCCATTGTTTTTCCAGGGAGGTTCAAACACAGTCACATGTATTATGACCTAACCGTTAATTTAAATACCACTTAATGCAGAAGTTCACATTGGTTCAGTTACATCAGGGCAAAGACTGGTCCAGGCAGGGTCCATTTGGCCCAAACCATTTCCTGATTCATCCACAGAGTATGACTCAGGAACCTGAGTTCTTTAATAATGACTTCCACTTAACAAATGCAAGTTTTTGTATAGGTCAATTCTAACCAGTGCCTGGAAAGGTCTTTGTATGTTGCATACCCTGCTGTAGATGTGTTTCTAGTACAAGGACAGCATCCCAAGCATACACAGACTATGCCTGTACTCTCAGTGAAATACTGGTGTTACTGCATCATGACAAGAAGTTACATTGCTTTAAAGGCAGCAGCCCAGAGCAGTATAAATTTTTTTGCACAAACTCTCAGATCTTTCCCTGAAGGCAGGGGACAGCAATTATTCCTGAACCAAAACAACCATGCAGCAGTGGCAGTGAATGGTTTGATTTGTTTTCTGGAAAATGCTGTGTTCAAGCCAGGCCAATAAAAGTGATCCAGTATCCAAGGCGTTTTTACCATTTGTTAAAAATGCTGAATTCTCCTTCCAGCTAATTTATTAGCATAAAATCCAATACATTTTAATTGCTGACTAATTTGCAGAGATCTTACTGGGCCTGTGTCTTAGGTCTGCTCTGAAGAAAGAAAATAACAAAAGTGTCTGGAAAGGCCAATATGGCCTGAAGCCATCAAGGAAACACCTCACCAGCATGAGAAGTTTGGCTGTATCTCGTTGGCAGCTGATGGAAGTCCATGAAGAAGCAAGTGCACTCATAAATGTAACTCCACGCCCAGTTGAACACTCATTGCCCAGTTGAAGGTGAGGAAATTCTGCTGTACATGGCAGAGCTGAGAGTCTTCTTCAAAGAGTAGACACACATCGTTCCCCAGCTGAGCATTTTATATGCACACACAGCATTGCAAAGTCCACCATTATAATTTGGTTTTGGTAAAAACAATGGCTTCTGAGGGATATAGATGTGGGCTCAACGACAAACACTAAGCACTCCTGCTTGACAATTAATCAGTTCTAGTAGATTTTAGGTGACACTAGCTATGACTTCTCTGATCATGACTTAACACACCCCTTTAACCAAAAGATGGCTAGATAAATGTCTGGCTAGAACCAATTGCAGTCATTCCACCACCTTTGGTGCTGATCCCCGCTAACCATCAATACAGGACAATGCTTTTATGTAGCTGCCCTCAATTTAAACAAAGTTTACAAAATAGGCATACAGAGAAATTTCAGGTGTAATTTATGTTTATCATGAGGGTAAAGGTAATTGACACTCCTGATGTTGCTCACTGCTATGCAGAGGTGGAAAAAACGAGCCCAGGTGTGTCAAGTCTAGCATATATTTGTTTCTGGAAGACAAAGCCAAGAAATAAACAGCCCATGAGAACCACCTACCACCTTCTGGCCACCAGGGATTCACATGCTCAGCTCACAGGAGCAACAATTCCTCATGGAGATTCCTTGAGCAGACTCCAAACAAGCTGGGACATCCAGCCAGAGTGGTAGAGGCCTGTGTGGAGAGACCAGATTACTCTGATGAGCAAGGAGAGCCACATCAGCCTGGCCCACAGCCAAGCCCAGCCAGCCTCCTGAGCTGCTTGGCTGAGCTGTGGTATCACACTGACACAACTACAGCCCTCCAAGGGCTGGAGCCACCTTGGGCACGGCATCACATGGGGCAGAGGCACTCAGAGGGATCACATCTAACAGACAAAGGACAGGAAAGGGAACAGAGACTCGGAGTCACTTACCTGAGGTTACAGAGCTGGTCAGCCACTGAGACAGGTATTGCACTCAACTCCAGCCTGCTGTCCACTTGCCCACGCTGTCAGTCTGCCAGTGCAGAGTTCAAAGGACAGTTTCAGCTGCTCACACGCATGTGGTTACTGGCACATGGCTCAGGAGGAGGAAGATAATAACAGATCAGCTAAGGATAACATAATACTCCATATCAGATCATGCTGAAAGGGGCCCAAGCCAAGGAAGCTTTTTTTCCCCCTCTTCAATGGAATTTCTTCGTGTATGCATGTTTTATTCTGAAGATGACATTTATTTGCCTAGAAGAGGAGATTATTCTGCAGACTATTTTCTTTAAAGAACAAAAAAAAATTAAGAGTCTTCCGGGTCACTAGAAAAATTTACAAGGTGGTGGTTTTTTTTTAAAGGAGAGACCAAATGCAAGAAATGCACACAGTGAGCATAAAGTGAAATAACAGAAATAATGGGAATAAATTAATCCCTTAGCATTGCAGATTAACCCTGCATTTTCTCAGCCATGCTTAGTTCATGTATATCTTAATATCCTGGTTCTCTTCTGCATCTAGGTCCACATGGCACAGCCAAGGAAGTTCCTTTCACATTTCCCCTGAACAGAAAAACATGGATGAGCAGTTTTCATGGTTTTTATATTTTCAGCCAAAAGCACACTTTCTGCTCTTTCATCTCTATTCCCTGTCCCCATAGTCAAATCACAAACTCATCAGGGACATGGGAAAAAGAAAGGACATAAGAACAGTCTCCCCTATGGCACTTCACCAAGGTAATTTAGGTTGCATTTTCACTGTTTCTCAGCCTGAAGAGTCCTGCTCTATGTTTCAGCCCTTTTTGACTGCTAAGGGTTCTTCCAGTAGACACGTGTACTAGTTTGAAAACAAACCAGTGGGAGGCACTAAGTCAGAATAACAATTTAATGGAAATTAAAGAAAAAGGGGAACAAAAAGGTAAAAGAAAACACTGTCAAACTGACAGAGTCAAGGTACAACCTGACACCCTGTTAGGCAGGGTGGTGGTAGCAGTCTGGTAGAATGGTGGCTGCAGTCCTCTGAAGCAGTGATCCTGTAGTAAAACAGTCTGCTCTTCCTCAGGAAGTCCAGTGGTGGCTGGTGTCTCTGGTGTTCAGCCTCAGATTATATCCCCGATGGGATGCTTGGTTCCTCCCTCTGGGCGGAGCATCTCACAATGGGGTAACGAGTCATGAGGCCAAGTGTTGATTAGGCTCATTAACAGGAGATAGTCCGGAGGGAGTTATCTCTGAGTCAGGCAGCAGGACAATGATGGGTCATTAACAGAGAGATAGTCTGGGGGGAAGGAGGCAAGGAAACACTGCCCCACCTGGTTTCAACGGCTCCTGAGGATGGTAATAGAATACACTGCAACCCAGGACAACACGTCTTCTGCAAATGGAAGTTCACAGAAAATATCTTTATTTTTCTTAGCAACCTTTCACCCCTAGAGTGTAGGCTTTTCAAACATAGGTCCAAAACTGCTTATCTAATTTCTCTCCCTCACATCCTTTCAGCACTTGGGCAATTTAATCCTGTTCATTAAGATTGTCAACCATGTCTGAACATTGTATAACTTTGCAATTAAGGACTATTTATATTCTCATCACATTCTTCCCCTACACCTCAAAAAGTGGTACACCTCAGTATCAGAGACCATTTCAAGCCACATAGGACCTCTTGAAATCATCCAGTCCCATGTCCTGTTGGAAGAAGCGCCAGCTAAGAAGAGTTTGTTCTAGACCTTATCCATTCAGGTTTGGAATATCCCCAAGGATATCAATCCCACAACATCTGTGGGCTCCTACTCATGTGTTCCACAAGCCTTGAAATGACAGGCATCTTTTTTCCTAATCTCTAACAGAAATGGCTGTTTCTGGAAATTGTGTCCACTGCCAACCTTATCACTGTCCATCTCTGAATCAAACAGCCTGGCTTCCAGGCTCCTTTTGGGTACCTCTAACAAGTACAATGCTCACACAGCAATTTCAGTCTCAAATTTGGACTTTGACTGGGAAATGAGAGCAGTTCTTCCACATCAGCAAGGGAAAGCCGAATGCTAGAAGCTCAATGCAAAAGAATTCCTACCTGAAAGTTAGTGAAGTAACTGGGAGTCTTCCCATCACAGTCAATAAGCCTGGAGTTAAATCCGGGAAGTGGACAGATAGCACAGTGAGAGAAGGTTTGGAGATGCATTTTCTTAATGGCTTAAGGCAAACTGGTTTTAAAATTTGTCCCTGCATGCATGGATTGCGTATCAGATCCCTTTTTAATTCCTACTTGCAAAAGCAACAAATAAAAAAATTTCTCACAAAATTCTCATTTGGTACTCAAAGAATGCTTGGCATAAGTTGGAGAGGATATGGTATAATTTTTCATGAGTAATAAATGTTTAAGTCATGCTTGAAGTGCAAAATTCAATTCAACTTTAATTAGAGAGGCGTCACTAAAGCTCTTATTATGATTTTATAGGCCACAGAGGAGATCAGATCAAATTCTCGAGTTACGCTGAACAGGGCAGAAAAGGCAAAGAAGAGATCACACGCAGGACGATTCAGCTCATCCACACTCTGCTCTTTGTGTGTTACTATTATAATCTACCTGATCCAGAGACAACTACTTTTTAAGGATCCTTAGTAATGCTACTACACAGGAGGGCTTCAAAAGCATTGTTCCCTGGCCTACACCATGCCAGGGACTGAATCTTTGGGAGGAGCTGGGGCATGCTGAGCAAACTCTGCTCAGCATTAACCAAGTATGATCAGAAACCTTTCCAGCTGCAGCAGCATCAGCTTTGCCATAGTCTAAAGCTGTTGGCATATGTCTCTATTTTTTCTTCCTCTCCTCAAAATAAAAAGGACACACCTGCAGAGCAAAACCAAAAATAATTGAGATGGTCCTCCAATGTGCAGAGTCGGAACCCCAGCAGCTGCTGTCAAGGGAAAGATATGGAAAATATATCACAATGCACTATCTGGATTGTTTGCTGAGATTGGGAGATAATATTTCTGTTTAAAAATAAAGAGCTGGGAGCACAGGGACACAGCTTCAGGTATGACATCTCTGGTGGCCCCCAGTCCACGTGTGTTAGAGGGAAGTAAGGTTCCACCATTTTTTCTTTTCTTCTGCCACTTAAGGCAATAATTAATCTCTTAGCACTGGCTGAAGACACATGATTTTATGGGAAACACAAATCAAGACAGACACTACAGGTTTTAAAGGCTGACAGGATTACTTTTTTTTTTAAATATTAAATAATTTTATTTTGAAAAGATTTGCAGCAAAACGGCCATGTAGCCATGTCAAGTCCTGCAATAATTTTTGTTTACTTTTTTGCCTGTGTTGCAAGAATAGCTGGAATATAGGGGGAAAAGAAAAAAAAAGAAAAAGAAACCAGAGAAACACACAGTAAATCATAGAAAACAGCAGAAAAATTATGATACAGAAAATACACCGGTAGGTGTAACTGTGATCCAGTCAGGACAGATATGATAAGAAACTATACCTTGGACAGGTCCCATTAAAAACAGACAGGTTCATGTTGCACAGGCCTATTCTGCAATTCTTGAGAAGTCAAGCAGCAAAGTTGGCTCTCCCTGGCTCCTGAGCTCTGACAACATGTAATAGGACAGGGGAAACAAAACAAAGATTGAAGGAAGGGAAAAATGAAGAAAAAAAAAGAGAAAAAGCCACACACTCTTTGCTATTGAAGCATTACAAGACACTACATTAAGAGGTGGAATTGTCCACAGGTAAAATCAGGGAATGACAGATTAAAATCTTTCCCTTTATGATAAGGGCAGACTCCTGGGAGCAGCAATAGTACCATAGCCACGGAGTCTAGAGAGCAAGGTGTGGAAGGGGATACAAATAACTTATTTTGCATATAGGTCCAACCTGCATGATTATGTCCACTATCTTGACCTTGAGGAAGCCATCTACAATAAGAAGACACTGAAGAGGCATTACCATACCAGGAAGGATGTTTCCTTTCAGTTATTCTTCTTTCTCATCATGTGCCTTTGCAGTTAAATGTTTGCTCAGTGGCAGAATTCCTAGCAAGTAAGTACTGACATCAAATGTAGATCAGGAAGGTTATTTCCACAAAGATTTACCTTGAAAGAAGGTGGCCCCCATGCCGGAGTTGCCTTGTCCCATTCCACACACAGAAGGAGGTATGCATGTTCTGCACATTTCCTTGGCAAACTACGATCTGCAAATTTTGCCACCAAAACAGGTGCTAAGGCACCTGATTTTATCAAGCACCAGAGCCAGGAGGAGAACTCAGTGCTTGGATCCATCTCACCCATCTAGATCCCCCCACAACTTACCACACTTCGTGGTGCCTTCCTTCTCCCACCACACATCCCATTTTCCTCTCATTTAAGTGCTGTGCTCCTACATCCCCTCTCTGTTGCTTAGATGAGAACCAGTTAGTTAAAGCAATGCACTGAAACAATTAGGCAACTTGCTCACCTAATCCAGGAGAGCTAGCTAGTAAAAGAGAACTACTGAAAACTTTGCAAACAGGCAGATATGTAAAAAAGATCAGTGTTTCTTACCCAATCTTTCTCCTCAGATCAGAGAGTACAGTTGTGAAATATATCAGAATTCTGTTTTCTTCTTTCCTTTCCTAAGTTTGTGTCTGAGGGCTTAATTTTTATTGGGATGGTGTTGCAAACAAGCCAGCCAGGGGCTTCAGAAAATGTCTCTATCCCTGATCCTTCGCAAGCGAGTGCAAACATTCTTCAGATGGTCTTTGGAAATTATCTGAAGCAAAGGGGCTCTAACTCTGATGTGGACATGGTTAAAAGCTGTAAGAAGCTCCCTGGGCTGGAATGGCACCTACAGGCTTAACGTATTTACATTAATCAAGATTCAATCAAAGGCTTATTGGCACTCTCAGTCTGTGTGCCTGCATTACAAATAGCAATACAGATTTCTGGGAAGGTTTAGTCAAGGCCTTAGCATAACTTGCAGCTACAGTACAAAAATACATAAACCATATAAGGTTACACAGTTCATTAAATGTTAGCAATATGCTTAAAACTAAAACTAAGGCATGCACTTTATATACAATTTTGATTGTCTCTAATCCATGTCAACACAGCTGTGCTACAGACCTCCTAAGTCACTGTTAGTAAGTCCATCTGCCTCACTGAACTGTGTCTACTTTTCAAATAATGGCAATTTCTTTAACATTTTATGATTCCTGACTGTGAAAACTGCCTCTTGCGTGAGCCCATGTCAAAATCTGACTAATGTTGCAAACTGTGTGGTGCAATGAGATTTTGTTGGCAGTTGGAGAAACATAAAAATGTTAAGACACTTTGCAAAAGTTTCACAAAGGAGTCACTGAATAAATCTTTTAATCTCAAGTAGCACGTACTTCATTACATCAGCATTTTTCAAGGAATGTTCCTATTGTCAATGAAAATTAGCTCCAAGAATCTGAAAGCAGGAGGACTTAACAAGGGAACCAGGATCCCAGAATTACGGCTTGTGTGTCAAGCAGTCTGTAAAAAACAGACTTCTGAAAAGCTGGCTCTTCCACTTTACAAACACAGGCCTTTACTACCCCAGTCAGACCAAAGCAGATAATCTTTACAGGAAGATTTCTGACAGATCTCAGTTAGAAAAATGTCATCATTCCCATCTGTTTTGCTGTGCATTACATCCACGGAAACTTCCCATCACTGGTGACAGGACTAGCTCTGGTACCTTAACTCCCAGGCCAGATTCCCTACACGCTCTACAAGAGTGAGTGTTTATAATGGTGCTCAGGTTTTTTGTCTTCTTCTCAACAGTAGCCACTATCCAAGTTATTGAGGAGATTTAACTATGCAAAAACTTTGAACAGCTGGTGATAAGTTGTTTCTGAGTAGAATGAACACAAATAACAGATTCCTAAATCAGAATAATTTTTCATAACTTAGTGACCGAAGAGCTATTTTTTTATCTCCCCTGACTTCATTCAAGTATTGTCATTTGCCTTCAGAATGGTCTGGCAAGTCTAAAATCAAACCTGGTTTTCCCAAGGATAGAGAAAAGCTGTAACAGAACATTGCATAGAAGCAGGTTGCAACTTGCCTTGTAGAAAAGTCAGCATTTCCCCCTAACAACAAATAATTCAGTCTTTAAATAATTCAGTAACATAAAACAAGAGGCCACATAGCTGCCACCTCTTAGAAGTACCCTTTATGTGGCAAACAAAACAACAAATCCAACCTATTTGCAGACTCAGCAATGGCTGTGGACGTTTGTTCTGCCTGATGTATGGGCCCTAGTCAGTGCTGTAAGTGTGCTCTCAGAGAAAGTCTGTTGCACATTTACCGTACGCATTTTGGACTTCATCTATTCCTTACAGGAAGCCTAGACGTTTATACCTTCAGCAGACATCTCAAATAAAATGAATAATATCTGCCCAGCTCACTGCTGAAATGAGAGAACCAAGAAAAGTGATGTGAGTGAGTCAGCAGCTATGGCTATTGCTCATATGTGGATATCGAGTATACGCCTGAGCCCCGGGTAACGCACGCATGGAGGGAGGTCTGTGTCTCTGTGCCACGTGCATGGTGGGCCGATCATTACTAAAAAGGCCTTTCTCCTTGCCAAGGACTGCCTTGCAGGCTGACAAAAGTTCTCTTGGTCTGAAGGCCAAGATGATGCTGCAAGAGCTTCACAGCTTGGCAGGAGGTATCATCAGACACAGAGCAACTGTGGGGAGAGGGTGTTTCAGTCACCCCTCCACTCTCTCCCCATTTCCTTGTTCTAAAGAGGAGGACTCCACTGCTTCACCCTTTCATGCAAAACAACTCCCCCCACCTGGCCCTCTACTTTTCTCCTTGGTAAAAGAGGGGCAGAGCAAGCAGAGCAGAGGCCCTCTTCTCTCCTGCACCCACCTGACTCACCAGCCAGGAGACATCCTACCCTTTGAGCTGTGCTGTGACCAGCCTTGTGCTCAGAGCAGGAGAGCAGAGGTACCTATTCACATGCTCCCTTTCTGGCATAGCTGTCAGACGTGCCAACTCAGCCCTTCACTACATCTGCTTTGTTGCGCCCTGATTTCTTCCCTGAGTGCACACAAAGACAAGCTAGACCATTAAAAAGGGATCATTCGGGGAATAAATTATTTAAATGTCCACCTCTCTTGTGCCCTTCTACTTTCTCTACCCTTCTCCCACAGGAATATAAATCCATCTGTAACTTCCCCTACCCTGACACTTCGGACACCCAAGGGAAACATCTCCTGGAAGATCCCACCCAGCATGACTGGGTGCTGGGACAACATTAAGCACCCAACTCCGTCACAAACCATAAAACCACCTCACCAAAAGGCTTTTGCAGTTCTCAGAAAGGGAACGTACTTGGAGTAACTGGAAAGACCTTGACCTGGATGCAATGGCCCAGTGGTACTGCTCAGGCTGGGATCAGAGAGAGGCAGAGGCAGTGCTCCAAGAGGACTGTGCTGCAAGCCAAGATACTCACTGAGACTTGGGACCTGTTTTAATTATTGTTTCATTTCTTTCACTGCTCAGGAACATGTAACAAGCTGAAATGTGCGTTGTGCCTGTAAACATTTACTTTCTTTCGGTCTTGTGCAATGCTATGTCTCATTCTCTTGGATGGTGCCTGGAATGCAGGAATAGCCATAACAGATCGGCTGAATGACTGTCGACTCAACCGTCCACCTCTGAAAGTGACCGGCACAAGCTGCTTTGAAGGAAGTCACTAGAAACCCCACATCAGGCACTTGTGGATTAAGTTGCCTCCAAGGGAAGTTTCTCCTTTCTGCCACGCGATTCGTGTTTGACTCATGCTCTAAAAAAATCAGGAAAATCTGCCTGCCCATCCAATAACTATTTTTTTCCCATGCCAATTCATGCACTCAGGGTGCTTTCCACTGGTGTGCCTGCCAGCTCCTTTTGGTGGAGCACGACACGGGGTTGTGCAGGTTAATCACGCCCCGTATGCAGAACCACGGACCTCGCACAGTCAGACACGTGGGGCTGCAGTTGCCGTAAGCCTGATGGCTCACAGACACAGAAATCTGAGTCAGTGTCGGCACACTCTCTGCAGATGCACTCTGGCCCTTTGTACTCACAGCCTGGGAGCACGAGGCGTTTGGGGATCCTGCCCCTCTTGCTTGCAGGAACAGTTGTTTTTGAGCGGTGCAAGAGAAGGGGCATGCACGCCATCAACAACTTGTGATCTTCCCCAGGCCTTTGGCAGAGAAATTATCTTGCAATTTGGCAAACCTCAGCAGATGCACAAGAGGCTGGCTGGGGCCACAGCAAAGAGTAGGCCAGTCCGGGAGCGCCAGCCTCCCCCAGCCCTCCGGCAGGACTGTCTGCCTCACACTGAAAAGGAAAAGAACCTTTGCCCCTTCTTCTGGGTCCGAAGGAGCATCTGCAGGACTGAAACCAATCAAAGCCAGCTGTGAAAAATGAAGGGGAGAAGGCAGGGAAACGCTGATTATTATGACTAGGAAAAACGCTATTAAAAAAAAGAAAGAAAAGGGAAAAACTGATCCCATATGGGAGGCAAATGAAATACAAATTCAAAACAGGCCATTACGCAGTGTCTCTCGTGAGGCTGCTGCACTGGGGGCTGCGTTCACGTGTGGAGATGCAGTGCCCCGGGGACCTCTGGAGACATTCCTCCATTCTGCAGAAGGATTAGTGTTACCTTGGAGCACCCTGGGCTGTGACTGGCACGGGAATGTCGATTAGACAGCCCCTGCAGACTGACCACAGAGTTATTCAACTCCCCCGCAGACACACACATAGAGTAACCTCAGGTCCAACCATTCCACCAACCCTTGTCTGCCTCAGCTTCATATTCCAGGCAACTTTGCTGCTGGCTCCTTGCTCCTTTTGAGATGAGTTCTTCCCCTCCTCTACTCCCACGGGGTCAACCACACAGCTGCCCTTTTGTCACTCCTCTTCTCATTCCACACTTCCCCTTCCTCAGCAGATCATCTCCATCACCCGCTCCATCTGCCTACCCAACATGTGCCCTTCAAGCTGTTTCTGAGCTACAGCCAAGCCCCTGAAGCCAGGCTCTCAGGGGCAAAACGTCTTCACCAACAAGGAGGCTTTTGGGGTGCAGTCCAAGCTCAATCCCCTTTTACACTGCCAGGAGGGAGGGAAATGCCCACCCTGTACCAGCCATACTGTGAGGCTCATTTACAAATTTACTGGACCAAGGGGGCCAAAAGCCTGCTCTCTTTTTCTTCTCAGGTGTTTCTTCCACTGCTCCTGAAGCACAAGGAGATTCAGCACAATGGGGCTCATTTCTTTTGGTAGTAATGGTGACAATCATTCACCCACAGAAGAAAATCTGGAGAACAGAAACATGACTTCCCATATCTGTGGGCTGTGCTCCTCAGAGATAAGAGTCTCTAGATCTTGAGGGACAGATGGTTAAAGGGTGGGTTGCTCAGTCTGCCCTGCTCTTGTGATGCTGTCAAAGACGTAAAATATTTGGTACTTCTTTTTTTTTTCAAGAGGCTGCTGCTCCTAAGTGAGTCTCAGCATCTATTTAAAAGACAGAGTAATTTCTTGCATACTGAAATGGAGAGAAAACATACAAAAATGTGAACTTCAGAGTTCAAACCACAGAAAGAGAAATGAATTCCTTTAAGAAAATTCATATGAAACCCTCCCACTATAAGTCAATCTCACATTTTTGGAGTCCAGATCAGATGGAGTAAAATCCCTGTGTCTGCTAATACGAGAATAGGATGCACTTCAGCTATTCAGAGACACAGCTCTACAGACCTCCCCAAGCCTGGCTTCTTTGCCCACCCTGTGCCAGGGCCTGAGCAACATGGACCTGCTTTTTGAGAGCCATCTCTCTGGTGTCTGGATCTTGGGGAAAAGCAGGAAAAGAATGGGCCCTGAAAGCACTCTGTTTCTCAGTGCTAGAGTGCTCCACAACATACCCAGGGCCACAGCCAAAGACATTAGACCACAGTACTCCCAGATCCTACTCAAGAGTCTTCATAATTCCTCTTCTCAAGCCAAAAAAAACAGCAAGTAGAAAACAAATAACAGTGGGCAAGCATGAGTATTCGTCCCTTACTACAATGGCCTTAAGCAATCAGAGAGGTAGGGCTGATGAACCTTTAATTACTTGTGCAATAATGACCTCTGTTTCCAGCATTCCTTGGCAGGCAGGAAGTGGCTGGAGCAGTCAGGGACCTGTTATGCTCTCTTCTCCACGGGTTTGAAATTGATACGAAGGCCCCTCACCCAGCTGGTCACAAGTTTCAAGATACACTCCACACAGAGGTTGTTTATAGCTATTAAAAGCAGTGAAAAGAAAATAAAACAGCTCTTTTACTGAGGAGTTGTTACTGAACAGCATGGCTCTACAGCTAAGGTGTTCAAAGGTCTCCTGTTATTTTTTCCAGATAGCTAAAAGAGTGAATTAAAAAAAAAACCAAAACAAATTATGAAACCAGCTTTCAACCTCAGTACATCAATATTTTGTGTGGTGTGTCATACTCAACCAAAGAGAGAAAGGAGGGGGCACTTTTCACTAAGGATGCCCAGATATTAGCCAGAAAGACAAGTGGGATCCACTGGAGAGTGATCACCACTACATAATTTCTATGACACAAAATGAAGGCAGAAAGAAATGTTATGGAATTGACGCAAGCTGAGCCAAATACAGTTCGGGAGTTGAGTTCACTTCCTGGTTCCCAGACCACAGAAATGAGCTTTCTTTTAGGGGCAGGGGGAAATCAAGACATTCACAACTGGCAGCTGAAGAATGCAGAAGGGTGCTCTACCTCCCCACAGGGCCTACCACACAACTGGATGTACTGTAGCTGAGACAACTGCCAAGCCTGATGTCTTTCCCAAGCTCCATCTCGGCTGGGATTCTGCAACACAACAGAGGCTGATCCAAAGGTCAGGAAAAGAAACCCTGCAAGAGGCAGCTCACAGACTATTTCATTTCTGAAATAAGTAAGTCTCTTCCTATCCCCATCTCCATCTGCTGGAGTCAGCTTGTGCCTTGACGCACGTGGCACCAACAACTTCCCAAAATTCTTGTTCTTTTAATATTACCATTAGCTCTCTGATATCCTGGTTACCCACAGAAACAGTCAGAGTGTGTCTGCATCCAGCAAAGTTCTTGGCCCTGGTATTTTGTGGCAAAGAATTGCACAACACTAATCTAACCCACTGTTGAGTGAAAACGTTTTATGTCAGTTCCTATCTTGCCTTCTTTTTTGTTTCTCTGACAGGCCCCATTCCCATATATCATAAAGGGAGGTACTTCTGCATAGTCCATCTCTAATTATGTTGCTTCTCATTGCTCCCTCTTCTAGAATTAGTATTTTACAGGCTTTTCAATGTCTTTTCACAAGGGGTCTTTCTCTCTACAGTCACTGCTGGCTCCTTAACTCCCCCTCCTCTTGGAGACAAAGTGGCCAAAACACCATGGAGTGTCCCAGTATTTAAGGGAATCTTTGCAACACAGAAAGATGTCCTGGGATTGCTGAGAAGCTTTTCCATCAATTAAAACAGGGAACATGGAGATAAAAGGAGTCAACTCCTTCTGTCAATTGAAACCTCTCTGTTCTGTGATGTATTAGGGCAATACAGAACTGACTTGGGTTAGAAAATAGCTGCTTTGAACACAAGACTGAGACTATAGGCAGACCCATCAGTCCCTGTCCTCTTTCACCAGCCAAAAAGGATAAGAAAACTCCAAATGGCTGAACACCAATTAGCTCCAAAGTCTGCTCCAGTGGAATTATCCATTGCTTTCGGTAGCCATTCCCTTGCCCTGCCTCACACTGCAGAACTCTGCCTGCCACGTGCCACTGCTCTCACTGCCCAGAACCCAGAATAATGCTCATGCAAAAAATACCCCCAGGGATGCGCCCACCTGTTAATCTAAAGACATTCACCCTGCTTGTGCAGCACCCTTAGTTTCTTTTCTAGTTGTTTCAGCACCATAAGACGTGAAGAAGATCCAGCTGGACAAAGCTACCTCATCCACTGAGATGCCAGCAAGCAAAAGTAATACAGATCTCCACTTTCCCTCCTCTGTTGGATCTCCAGTCAGGTCACAATCACTATTAAGCCCATCTGGAGAAACTGAAGCATTCAGAAGTTCACTGAGTCATCAAAAGCAACAAAGAGCAGCTGCAGCGGGCTGCCACACAGCTCTGGAAAAGTCCCCTTCAAAATACTAAATCCCTGGAATGAAGGGCTGCCTTGCCTCATCCAATAGATTATTTTAATGGCATGTTCATGAATTCATCCCACACTTCATTCAGAAGAGTCAATAGGGAGGTGCTGGGAGAGAGGAGCACTATCTCCAGTTTTAAAGCAACCTACCAGGAGAGATCCCATGGGCAGAGTGGGGGACTCCACAGTGTTAGAGCTACTCAGAGTTTCAACATCAAGTCTTAGGGCATCTTTGGCCTCCTCACACTGACCCTGTAGAGATTTGCCTCATCAGCCCATAACAGCAGGACCCATCTTTGAAGTCCAGGGCCCAGCTACATCTGCACAAGCAGTAGCAGCATCAGGCCCAACATCAGGGCAGCATCAGGGCAAAGAAGCACGAGAAACAGTCCACCTCTGTTTCAAAAGGCTCGAAAGTTCCTTCTTCTCTTCCTCTAGCCCCTTCCATAAAAATGTTGCATGCAGAGCAGTGTCTCTTGGGTCCCTCATTCTCTTGAGCAGAGTAAACAGACCTCCCGTGCAGCGACAAATGAACAACAAACAGAGGGAGAAGAAGAAAAAAAAATCTTGCTGCCAACTCGAAGATTTTTTCTTGGCATGCTTAATTAAAAAAAAAAAAAATGTGCAAGCTATGCCCCAAGGGTGACCCTGCATAAAGGCAGCTCCAGTGTCTGCCATTTTCCCCTCAGATCACCACAGACACCCCATCCCTTCCTGTGCTCTTACCCTGATGCATATGCACACATACAGAGCCCTACAAATCCTGGCATTCAGACAGCTTTTTCTTTTTCAAGCATGCCAAAACAAGCTCAGCTCCTAAATCCCTTTTAGAATTTGGGCTTGTGTGGAAATGTGTTTGCCTCCATCCTATGTTTATTTTCTTTTGTTTTCAGGTTTGTTAGCCCAAGGGCAAATGTTGATCCTAGCACCAGTTTTGGGGTTGGATTTTGTTTTGGTTTTGGTTGGTTTTTTTTTTGTATTTATCTTTCAATCAAGTGTTCCTCCTTGCAAGGATAAACAGGATGTTTAGAGACTTTGGGTATGATGACCAGTCTTTGACAGCTGTTGTGAGACACCACACACTGGGTTTGCCATGTGTGCAAGCGCTGGCACAGCTCAATCTGCAGCAGGCTCTCTTTGTGACCTAAGAAACCTTCAACAGCTCTGTGTTTTCAGTGCAGGCTCACAAGAAATGCACCACACAGACATGATCCAGAACAACTCCCTGGCTTCTCCCTCCATTTAGGAGCATAACACCTGCCCACCCCCCAGCCATTCCCTTTCTAGTCTGCTCATTTCAGTTGTTTAGCTACACTAAACTATGCTCTGCCTCTGAGAAATTTTTCTTTTCCAGGTGCATACAGACAGACAAGAATCAAAATACTTCTAAATCACAAATCAACAGAGGGAGTTTCCCAAGCCTTTTTTTAGGAATGGAAGTTTTCCAAGCCTTGAATCACTGACATTGGTCTGACTCCTAAAACAAGAACTTTGGAAAATGAAACACAGATAGCACTAAGGGCCAGATCCCAAGCAAGACCTACCTGACTAGAACACCATGTGTGACCTCTCCCACATCCCACTCACCACAGAAGAAAATACACCGCCTAATTCTGCACCGTGCAAATTCTCCAAAATCTTAATCACTTTTTATTTGCAGCATTTTCTAACAGTGGAAGGCAGGAAAGGTTAAGGGACCGATAATTAGTGCTGTAAGAGACTGATAATTAGTCCTGTTTTGTAATTAAAAGCAATTAGTTTCACACCAGGCCCTGATTACTGTGTTCTCAAGCCACAGAATAAGTGACTGTGATATATTTCCCAAATTCTGCAAGCTGGGTGTGTCTGCAACAGCAGCACACACTTTGATAAGCCATACTATACACAAAGAGCTAAATGCTGTCTAAACAGTCATAAATCACTTCAGAAGAAATGGCTCAAACCACTATGTCATCTTATCTAGTCTAAAACCTTTTGCATTTAAAGAAAATAATATTTACAGAAATTACCTCTCTTTTCTACAAACACATGATTCCTGAGCAGCTATGCTCAGTTTTTCCCATTACAACTACTTTGTGTAATTCACAGGACAAATGACAACATGTTGGTGACTTTCATGCCATTTGGGCCCAGCTTATTCAAGGAAAATGACTTGGTCCTGCAATGTTTCATGTTTCAAACTTGAATGTTTCAAGTTCAAGCCTTGAAATCTATTCCAGGTAACATTCAACCACAAGCTTCTGGCCTATGCACAGAAAGTACAGCATGAAATTTTATGGTGTGTGTCATTCAGGAGGTCAAAAGGGATTATCACAATATTCCTTTTTAGCCATGGTACCTACGAGCCTTGGCATAAAAACCGCCCTGGAAAGGCATTCTCAGACAACTGCTTTAAATTGGACTCTGAGCAATCCTTGAACTCTAGCTCAGGAGAAAGCAGCATTGTCAAGATAACGGTTTTACAGCTTTCAGTCCTCCCAGGAAAAATAGTGCTTGCTTTGTGTACCTTTCCCTGTTGCACGCACTGAGCAGACGTCCTCTACCCAACCCTCACCGCTCTCTGCGAGCCGTTCCACAAACACGCCGGGGCTGAAGAAGCAATAGTCTGTCCAACAACCCGAAAATTCAAATAAGTAAAATAGTTCTCCTGAAATAAAAACCCCAACTTTGATGTCATTGGGATAACCTGGAAGGAGCAGGAATTCCCCAGCCATGAAGACATTTTCCACAGCAAATCCACTTTGGATAAAGTAAACCAAATTTTCCTACTGCTTCATTCATTCAGCACTGCTAATGGCAGTGGGTCAAGAGTAGATCAAATCATTTAATACATGTTTCTGTCACCAGATGCATAATTTGGGGGTGCCAGTATGGGAGCAGGTGTCAGAAACTCTGGACTACCCATTCTCAGGCATGTTCAGCCATGACAGCCAGGCATCTATGCTCCCTGTGCTTCACCTTTCCTTTGCCCAGAACAAGAATATTTGTTAAAGGGATTAGCACACACCTTTTCTGGAATCTACCACAAAGTTGTACTCACTTCTTTCCTGTAATTTAGCCTTTTCTCTTTTCTCTGACAAACAGGGAATGACGGCCAGGACTGCAAAACTGATGCCACCGGATGTGCAGGTCACACCTAAGCTTTAACACAGTGCTGTCCCTTGGGGGTCTGTACTGGGACCAGTTCTGTTCAGCATCTTCATCAGTGACATAAACTGACCAAGTGCACCCATGGCAAGTTTGCAGACAAAACCAAGCTGAGAGATTCATTGACACACCTG
Organism: Corvus kubaryi; assembly: GCF_017639235.1. Taxonomy (NCBI): domain Eukaryota; kingdom Metazoa; phylum Chordata; class Aves; order Passeriformes; family Corvidae; genus Corvus; species Corvus kubaryi. The sequence goes on from NW_024581131.1 coordinate 5,345,233, forward strand.
AGGGACAGGACGCCATTCAGAGGGACCTGGACAAGATCAAGAAGTGGGCCCATGGGAACCTTGTGAGATTCAGCCAAGCCAGGTGCAAGGTCCTGAGCTGGGGCATGAAGATGATTAGAAGGATGGAACACCTCTCCTGTGAGGAATGGCTGAGAGAGTTGGGGTTGTTCAGCCTGGAGAAGACTCTGTGGAGACCTTATTGCAGTCTTCCAGTACTGAAAGGGGGCCTGTAAGAAAGATGGGGACAGATTTTTTAGCAGGATCGGGTGCAATAGGACCAAGGATAACAGTTTGAAACTAAAAGAGGGTCAATGTAGATTAGATATGAGGAAGCAAATTTTTACATGTACAGTAAAACACTGGGACAGGTTTCCCAGAGAGATGGTAGACACCCCATTCCTAGAAACATTCAAGGACAGGTTGGACTGGGCTCTGAGCAACCTGATTTAGTTGAAGACGTCCCTGCTCATTGCAAGACTGATGGACTAGATGATTTTTAAAGGTCCCTTCCAATGCAAACGATTCTATGATTCTATAATCTGGGTAACACAGAAGATAAAGCTACCACAGCTCTATGTCTAACCACTTACCAGCTGTGCTGCACCCTCTGAGGTCACATAGTAAGGCTCAGGTGATGACAAATGGTTACAAGACTCAGTAATTTTGTTATCTGCAGGAACCTGTCCCTAGTACCCACCAGAGCCCTACCTACAACACAAACCTCATTTCTAAGGTGTAATGTTAGGGGAGTCACTTAGATAGTCACCTCTGCACTGTCTCTGCAATTCATTTTGGTTTCAAAAAAACCAGAAGCAATTGTGTGCTCCCTCTGAAGGGTCCTGGTATTGCTGGGACAGCGCTCATCATAGCTGGATGGTATTGCTGGGATAGCACTCACTCAGCATAGCCAGATACCTTTCTCCACCAGCCCGGCCAGCGCATCCCACCGCACATCTGCCAGCTGTTCCAGCACTTCACTCTCTTTGGGGGGTTGCACACGTTCGGAGAGGAAAGAAACTGCGTTCAACGTCTCCCCTGTACGTCAGAGAAAGCAGCAGCTGCAGAGCTGTGCACGCCAAGTGCAGGACGTGGCTCCTCCTGCACCTCAGTGAACATCACTCTTCAACCAAGTCATTACTCTGGTCCTTGGAGAAGTTATTCACGTGTATATCCACATCCTTGGCCCACAGGTATGGCCCCTGACATGGCCAAGGACAGCTCAACACCTCTGACAGCAGGGCTAGATGTGACTTCATAGGAGCTGCTGATCCTTTACATCACCCGAAACAAACATCAAGATGTGCTGGAAGGAGCACAGTACATTGAACAAAACTCACAAAAAACTCTGAGTCCCTGTCCTAGTTTCAGAACTCATTTGCTGTACTTCTTTCCGGTACCTCTGATACAATCTGCGCTTTCATGTTAAAGAATCATCTCTGTTATCTTTTAGCCCACCTGTACATCTTGGGAGACGGCATTTGGGAAGCACTGAAGCACCAGATCATATTAACCACTAGCACTTCCTCAGAAACACTGCTCAACAAGGGACTGGGAAAGACTCGAGATCTTTTTAATCCCACTTCCATGGCAATCGGGAGCATTAAAGCAAAATAATGTTGAGTCAGGGACTTGGACTTTTCTTTTTTTTTAACCTTACCTTAACTTCACAGGAACACTGTTTTAGAGGTAGCTGGTAGCATCAAGGAATGAGTCCCTACCCAATAACAGTGGCTTGGAACTAGGTGATCTTTTAGGACCCTTCCAACTCAAACCTTTCTACATGATTACACAATTGCTCTCTTACACAGCTTGAGTATCTGCCAGAATTTGGTTACAGCAACTTCATACAGATACAGGTGTATTTGTATCTGTTTCCTCTCTTTTGTGCCACTCTAGACAGAAACCTGCCTTGAACATGAGCTAGGAATTAGTTGCCCATGGAGAAAACAGAGTAGCAATGCATGGTAGACCTACACAGGGGCTTTTGGTACTCACTAAGCCTAGAGCACATTTGGGACTGCAAATAAATTTCACTCATCTGGGGTCCTCAACATCAGTACAGAAGCTGGCAACTCCAACATGTCCTGACCATTAACAGGGAAGGCAGAGGTTGATGGTTAAATCTATCTTTACTGTTACACCTAACGCATCTAATACTGCTTCATTCATCCAGAACTAACATACCTGACTGTTTGCTTGCTCAAGGCTGACCAACGAGTTAGGAAGACACATGGCAGCCCTAGGTGAGCCCTTTCTATCTTAACCACGGTAAAAAAGATGGAGTTACCTGCATTGGAGATAACCACAAAGGAAAGTGAAGAAAAAATACCAAACTCCATAATATTATATTGAAGGAACAAAGCCCAAGTTGCAATATAGGTCGTCTCCATACTTACCTGTGAGTTTGAGAAACAGCCCCTTTAAAACAAAGGAGGGGTGAGGAGGAGGCTGTGTACAGCAGAGACCCTTGCACCCAAATTCAGTCACCCTACTTTAAAACTGCAGGCAGCTCCAGATTTAACCTGGAGTTTTACATGTCACTACAAAACTCCGGAAACGTTGCCTTTGCAGATACGCCAAACATATGAACTGTTTTCAGTGAAGTCAGTATTTTTCCACATCTACTATTGTAACTCTGCTGGCAGGCTGGGAGTAGCAAATCCTCCCTTATCTCCCTCCTCTCTAAGAGCATCTCTCTGTTAAAGTACCAGCTAACTTAGATCATACACGATCCCCCTTGGAAAGTGGACAAAGAGGGGGGTGTAAACAACAAACCACAGAAGGACGTGGACTGTTGTGCACAAGGGAAGTAGCAGGGAGAAAGAGGTGACTAATGAATAGAAGGGGGTACGTAAAATCCTACTTGGATTGACTCTCTGGAGAACAGCTGTTTCCTTGTAAACATCTTGCTAGCTGTCCAAACAAGAAGTTCAGACACAGAACAATAAAGGAGTGCACCCAGGTAGAAGCACTGAAGGCATGGGCTCATTCACTACCCTGCCAATTGCTCCAAGCGGCAGAACTCAAAAGCCAGGGAAACATTAGCGATACATTTAACCCTGAGTGTGCTGAGTTGTAGCAAACAGCCTGCAAAAATACCCTTCTCCATCTGTGAAGTCCTTCCCAGCCCTCCTTTTCCCCCACTATTTCTGACACAACAGCAGAGCACATTACTTGACTAAGGAAAAGAGGAAATATCCTCATCAGAGCAAGGAGAAACAGCCACAGAGCCAAGAAATGAAAACACTGAACGTGGCAGCCCAGGCAGCCTAAAAACGTTCTACCAGTGCCCTGGCATCAGCAACTTGGAAGTAGAGGGAGTTACACCAGAAAAACAGTCTTTTTATTAGTCCTCAGCACAAAACAGGCTACACTGGCAGGAGCATTTCCATGCCAATACAACTGTGTCCACAGAGGACACTTGCCAGCACTGCAAGGTAGCTGAGGAGAGGGGAAGGAATACCAGCACAACCATGCCAGTAAACATTCCTACAGCAGGCTGGTCACAGAAGGCAGCTACCTGCACTGCACAACAGCAAGCAGAGACACACACCACCTTTGTCTGTTCCTTGATGCTTAAGGGGATCAAACACATATGTGCCCAGTCACAAATGTGTCCTATAAACCCTGTCCCCAAAATGCCACATGACTGTTACAAGAGTACAATAAGACCACGTGCATTTCTCCAGGAAAGGAGGGGTCACTGCAAGGAAGGCAATAGGATAAGCAGGACAGTAACTGACAATAAGGGCACCCTACACCCTGAGCCTATAGCCCAGTTGTCTACACTTTCATGTTCACCTCTGACTAACCTATCTTGACTTCATACATTCTAGTCCATACAAACTGCACATATCCTAGGAAATCAAATCCCTCCTATTTCTACTCAAAACAACCCGCAGCAGCACGAAGAAGGTAAACATAATGACACTCTCATAGTCAGAAATGACAACAAGGAATTCTACATTTTAGAAACAGTCCACAAGTTCACAGAAAAGACCTGGTGCAGTTAGATTTATTTTACCTTTTTATTTCTTCAGGGCCATTTTGTTGTAGTCAAGCACAAACAGCCAGAAAAAAGACATGCTAGCAAGGGCTGCACAAGACTAAACATTCAGTCATTACGAGAAGGGAAGAGTGCAAGTTGTGCTAATCAAAATCCCTCTGAGCCTAAAGGAAGGCAGCTGGCTTGTTGCATCAAAGTCCAAACCAATCAGGGACTCCACCTCGTCTGGGGTCACCTTCCTGCTTCTGCTTCTCTTTCTCCATATATTTATCCCTGAAGTCATCCAAAGAGCGAGTTTCTGGGTCTTGTTCTTTCTCTGGAAATAGGTTGGGAAACTGAAAGGTTTGTCCTTGGCCCTAAAGAGAAAACAAATGGTCAGAGAGACATTCCAGCCTTTCTGCAGTAGCTATGATGCATACACTTACAGTGAAAGACCACCCTGAATTTCCAGCTAGTGCAAAATGGTACCTCGTGACCTCCCAAAATCCCTTTCCACCCATGTCCCCAAGATACATGTACATCCCTTCTCCTCAAAAGCTAACTTTCAGCCTCTCCTCTTCTGTGTGCTACTTAAGATACTGACATGTTGGTTTTTTTTACAGATGAATGATCAGGAGATGGACATCTCTTCAAAGACTTTGAACCAGCTCAGAGATGTTGTGTGAGTCATACAGTAAAAACAAGATGAGCAAAATAAGGGATTTTGTTAAAGTAACAGCACCAGGGAATACACAGTGGAGCAGGCATTCATTATGTTAACACTCAGGATATGAGTAGTGGTTGTAGTTGTTTAGATCTCAGCTAAGGATAAGAGAGAGCCTAGCAGCTGTTATTGTAGGGTGTAATGTGGGAATACAGAATAACAGATATCAGAGGTCTCTTATCAACAGACATAAAGACTATGGTGTAAAACAATTACAGTGGGAACAATCTGTCTAATATATCACTAATGAGATTAAAGTGATTACATCTGCATCAGTCATTCTGCCTAACAGACAAGTCATTTTAGTGAAACATCATCATCAGATCTGCGTCTCCCACTTGGAAAATAAACATTTGCTTGGTCTCTGGTTTTTATCTAACAGCAGGAAACCATTTTTCTGTGGAAATGTACTATTCTATTAACATTACCTACTTATTTTTAGTGGCGTTTGCTCTAAGCAGAGCTTCATTAAACTCAACAATATCAGCCCTTCCATTCTATATGGGACCTTGCATAATAAAACTTGTAACTGGTCACCCATAACTCTGAAATTACTCTCCAAAACACTTACAAACATTACCATGCACTAACTTCTTTGGCAGCTTTCTGCATACAGAAATCTCAAGAAAAGCATTTAACTGCTTCAGATGAAAACAGGTGGGTTTGGCTTTTTTTCAGATCAGTCAGTCTTTAAATTTATGCAGTAAATATAACCAAACAAAAGGCTCAGTTATGAAATGGTTCCACAAAGGACATGAAAGGAGCCTTCCCTGACATAACTACCTACACTGCATTTTGGGATCAGAAATATGACATAAATAAATCCAAGAGAACCATCACCACATCCCTGACCCAGCTGAATGTGTGCTATGTTTCATTTAATCATATACAGTCAACCTGGCAAATAACAGGTGTGAAAAAATCTAAACCTCATATGCTTTGGAGAGAAAAAAGCATGACTTATCCCAGATGAGATTATCCAGACTGGAATCTACAAAATACCAACTCTACACAGCAATGCTCCAGTTGTTTTTGTAGCGCATACTTCTTGGGGGTTTCCTAAGAGCCTGACCATACTACAAAAACAACAAGGGAGCTGCTGTGTACATTGCTTTTTCCTTGATTCTAGCCTGGATAAGCTCAACTGGAACATATCAAGGTTTTCCTTTCCACTGGTGTACTCTGGGGTTTCAGCTCTTTTGTACCTTATAATTACCAACAGGTATCCTTCTAACAGCTGTCCTTTGACAGCTAAAGCACAGTCCCATTTCGTGGCACAGAAAGAAACTGGCCTTACCAGGGTCCTTGAGCAAGCCCAAAGCTGCAGCCTACTAAACCTCTTCCTGTAGCAGGATCAGCAACAAGCACCCTTGAGGCCAAGCGCTGCCCAGGATTTTAGCACACTGAAGCATTTGGGAAAGAATTTGGTAGTATTACAAAAAATTGCTGTGTTTTAACTGTGCTGTGGGCAGGTCACTCAGCCCTGTGGTACCTACAGAACAGACAGGGCCCATACTAAAGACCTGCCTGCCCTGGAGAGGAAGCCATTTTAGTTAAACAAGTCAGAAAACAACTCGGGCTAACATGGTAGGCACACCACCTCCACTGAAAATCTGAGAACTATTTATACTGGTAACAGTGTAGTAAGGGACTGCTCTTGTTATCCAGCACTTTCATTCTGGTATGCTTCCAGGACCAATGCATTTCCCTTATTGGAGAATGAAGGAAAGCTGTCCCTAAAGCATACTAACAACATCCATGGTAATTCGCTAAGCATTGCAAAACAGTTATTATTTTAAAAAGAGGGAAGAAAACAAAAAAAGATACACACAGAGGCTGTAGCAAAACCAGACAAACCTTTAAGCTGTTTATCAAAGTGCTCACAGTTCCCATTTCAAGGCTGGTGAAAGTCAAATATTGAGCTGAAAATGTCAATCTGTATCTGGAGTCTTTTAATAAATCAAATCAGCACAGACAAGTTGGCTCTTTCCAGCTCTTGTTTTGTGAAGAAATTCTGATTTTGGCTGGCAGCCAAACACGATTCGAAACAGCCAAGACATTACACCCTGAGAACTGAAGGTTGATAAATCTTAAGTAACAATACTCTGCAGTAATACTGCACTGTAAGGCTCTGGAGTGATGAAAACTGTATGAAAAATAGCTGTTGTGCATGCTCAGTAGCTAGTTTTCAGAAGAAGCCTGTATCTTGGGTATTTCAAAATTTAAAAAATACCAAAAGGCATCAACTTACATAAAGGATTGTTAGGCTGTCCAGGCATATTTACACTCAGTGCATCTTCCACACAATGCCAGAGGCTACTGAGGTTCAAGCTCATATGCCAACTCCTCAAAAAAATGCCTACCAAAGGAACAGAGGGATTGTCACTCCTTTACACAGTGCTGCTTTTTCTTACACTTTTTCTTTGCAAAAGTTTTCCCTATTGCTATACAGCAACCATTTGACAACCATATGATAGATGCATCCTCAGAATGAAATCCTCATTGGAATAAAGCAAACGATTTTTACCAAGTTCATCGGCGTTTATCTGGTTTACAAACTGCTAGAACATGAAGTGCTGGCATATCCAACCGGAAAGGAAGATTCTGGCTTACTTGAAAACCTTGCATTTGTTAACCGATTTACCTTTTGCAAGCTATTTATCCTTTTAATTGCTGAATTACTGAAATTCTCATGAGCTGAAGTAACCTCTAAAAAGGCCAGAACTTGCTTCTACTTTAGGACTTCTGCCAGCATAATTACCTTAGAAGCACAGAGAAAGGGGGAGAAGATAACACCACTTTTCTACTCAACATAGCTGTGCTAAAAGAAAATCCTGTAAAAAAGACAGACACTGGAAAAAAAGTAATTTTGCTCAGATAACTCAGTCTGTCTTGGAACTGGGTGGTGCACTGACAGCAAAAGATCTTTTTCATCAATGTGAAGTGATCCCCTAATACTCTGGAATTTGTTAGGATAAGCTCTACCACAATGTGCTCACCTCACTCTCAAGTGAAGCCTTATAATTCTAAAAAGAAAAGATCAAAGACCCCCCAAACAAAGCAAATCAGAGAGGTGGCATCGAACACCTAAAAAAATAAAGGCCACATGATGATTTTACACATTGCTCTTCTCAGTTTGGGGTCTTCCCAGAGACCTCCCTTTTTCCTACAAATTCTAAAGTTATGCACAAGTGAGATGCGTGGTCCAGTGCTCAGATAACAGAAACGGGACCCACTAAACTTCTACTCTTGCACAACTCTAATTCTCAATTCAGCATTACCTGAATGTAGAAGTGAGTTACATACAAGGCCTTATGAGGATTCATTTGTTAAATGCTAATAACATCCTTTACAATAAAAAGTGATCATAGCATCAAACATTTTTTTCCCTTTAGATTTCAAGCCTTCATCTTTAGAAAGGGTAAAAACACACCTTGTTCTTTGAGTCTGTCTAAGGAGTTATCACATGGAGTGGTATGAATTGCCTCCATTCATTTTAATGAGAGGTTAAGTGACCATAATTAGGCCTATGAAGTCAAGTGCTGGCCTTTCCACTGCTGAGCCTCATGTCAGAAAACTGCTGGGAGGATTATCCAGCACAAATTCACTTATACTTCTCTGACCTTTGTGTCCCCTGAAAAGTTTAGAAATGGAAGGTCAGCACAGATATTATTGTGCAGTAATGATGCAGCAAACACCGATCCTGTAAACAACTCTGAGATCTTCTGGTTATTTGGATAACTGAAGCACTTATTACTGTCCTTCAGAATTAGCAGAAAAGTGATGTTTATCGTATCACTAACTACAAAAATGTTGGACTCCCAAAAGCACGGGATTCAGTCCAGCAGTAGCAGCAAACGCAGCTAAGTTTAATAATCCAGTGCATTTGAACAATTCTCCTGCTATTGCAGTGGTAACATCTGATGGCAAACAAATGGCAAAACAGCACAGAAAGCAACTTCAAAAATCCTCTCAGGAACAACACTACATATGGATCATCCAAGTTTCCTTGAATTCAAAAGACAACTGCTGTCACATCTGATGTGCAAATAGGTTAATTACTGTGCATGTACAGGATACTCTAAACGGGGGTTGAGGAGAAAGCATTTGCAAAAATGTTCCCACCAGTGCCATCATTCAAGCAGCTAAATAGGTGTTAGTCCTAACACTGACAAGGTCAGACTCCTTTTTACAGCCATCTCCACTAGATTTCTCAAAACAGGTTTAATTAAAAATAGGTCTAGAATCCAGAGGCTTGTCTACAGTTGTGCTCCCACGGGTACTAACACCTGTTAAGCTAAACCAGTGAGAACACTGAAGGAGGAGAAGGAGGGGATGTTGTTGTTTTTTTTTAATTTCCCTGCTGTTAATGCAACTGCAAAGTTTCCCACTGGCTTTTTCTTCTTTTTTTTTCTTTTCGTTATGATAATTATAGCGGTATTGGAATAAGGAGAAATGCTGCTGTATTACAGTTATTTTATCTAGTTTGCAAAGATATAAAACTTGGATTTAATTTTAAAAATAGAACAGTGTAGAAAAGTAGCATTTGATACACAGGGCCGTAAGTCTCTAACTTAAACCCTTCTCACTACATTCCAAAAGGGGGAAAAAGGCAAGCAGGCTCTGGAATGGCAAGATATTGTTGATCCACAGCCTTCTATGATTTGAGGTATTTTTTTAGTGTGAAAATATTATGCTTGGACACATCACATATTTGTCCAGTTACCGCCTGAGAATAAAGCAAACAGCTCTGAATCTCCAAGAAATAGTATTTGGAAAAGAAAGGACAACAATTCTTACATGTGGAACAGCTGGGGCACTAGTCTGACACCTAAGGGCATGTTGACTATGACTTCATATACCTTCCTCCTTTGAGACTCTTGCAGAAAGTCAATGGGTATGTGTGTTGCACAGGGAAACATAGGGTGATGTTTTATGAAGCAGGGAAACATAACCAGTCATGAGAATAAACTCAATTTCATTCAGGTAAACTGCACCACAGCCGCCACCAAGTCACACTGGAAAGAGCAATACTTCCACCTAGTGGGCAACAGAAAGATCAACCCAAGACCTTCCAAAAACACATCCATATTTTTCCAGTCATAAGCAGTTTTAACTTGAAACTGGATTAATGAGAGAAAACACAGCTGGTAAAAATGGTGGGAAAGCCCAGCTACTCTGACTCACAGCAGATGCAAACTAATTCTCATGAAAATAAGGATTTTACAGTGGTTAGCAAAGACTTTCCTAAATTAGGCAGATATTAACAATGGACTGCATGGGGCCTGTAATGGCCTGATCACACCATGAATGAGAACGAAGGCAAACCCTTTAGATTCAGAAATGACACTGGGTTTCTGGCTTCACCCACTGTTTAAAGTTGGTGTGAACACAGAGCTGGGAGCTCACTGTGTGAGACATCAGAGCCAGTGATGAAAAGCAACAAACAAAAGGAAAAAGAGAAAGGGGGAGGAATAAAGAAACCTAAATGTTAATGGAATTAACAGACCACAAAAACAATAGGAAAAAAAAGAGACCAGAGAGCAGGAATGAGGTGAGGAAAAAACACAGAGACCAAGCTTCACTGGCAAGAGTTTAGCAAATGGTCAGGATTCCCTCCCTTGACATGAAAAACACCACCAAAAACTGGTCCCCGACCCTGCTCATGGGAGAGATGGAAAACATGGCATTCCTTAAGAACTTATTATGGCAACTGCAGTATAAGGCAATAAGGGACTCTTGCTGTCCCACGTACTAAGAGCCCTCAGCCACAGTGTAGCAGGGCTCCATGCATCGCCCAGGGGACAAAACGGGAGGCTGGAGGAACGAACAAACTACTCCTGCCTCCAATACTGAGTTAGTTTAGGTAAATCTCCACACCTCTGCCGAGCAACCCTGAAGGTAATGGCTCCTATTCTAGGCTGAGAGGCTGAATGTGAAATAAATGCACAAAGGCACTGCCTTAAATGAGTGTCTTGCTTCAACACAGCAAAAGCATTCTGTTTGCCACTCCTTCCCCGAGTATACCAAAGCAGAGACTCTTCCTTGAAAAAGGAATGTGCGTTTTAGCCATCGTAATGTAAAATCCTCACAGAGATGAGGCTGCCTTTAACTTCAGCAGAATAAAACAAAGTTAGTCCTCATCTAAATACAACTGTTACTTCCTAGTATCATTACGCTGTTCTTTTAAATTAGGTAAGGGCTGTCTAGAAAAACACACCGTCCTCACTTTTCTTTCTATTCCCCTTCCCAGAAGGGGCTTAGGAAAAAAGCTTCAAAGCATATTTAAACTTTGAAATATTAAAAATCAGATTTCCCATTGTTTTTGCCTCTTGAGTTTGACCCCAAGTCCATATGAAGTCTTAGCCAGTCTTTAAGATAACAGAGTGTTCCCCCAACACTGAATCCTTGTCCCAAGACAGATTTTGAGCTTATGGTGTTACAACCATAAATAGCATCTCTTTAACGTAATTTTGGTATGTGAAGGGTTTTTTTGTCACTGGTTGCACTTCTTTTTTGCATAAAGACAGGTAAGCCCAAGAGAAGTCTAAACTATAATGTGCTCCTGTTATGAAAGAAATTTATAAGAACATGAAGCTCCTTTTCCACTGGGCAACCAATGTATGTTTCAGAGCCCAGTTCAGCCACAAAGCACGCTTGTTTAGACATGACTAAAGGCTCTCCAAGGAATAAGCCTTAGTCTTCTCTGAAATTCAAAGACCTTTAATAAGAAGTTCCCTGCCCTCACAATATATTCTTTCACTTACTGGACATTTCAGCAATCAACCACACAAGTCGTGAACCTTCCAGCACACAGAGTACAGGGTCAGCATGAAACTCTCTGGCAAAGCAGCACCCGATGACATCAGACCACAACCTACAGACAGACCTCAAACCAACATGGGGCTTGAAAAACTAACCATTTGCTTGAAATTGATCTTTAGACCAAGTCGTTTAAACCTCTTTACATTGTGGAATGTGTTAAAGAAACTGTCATTATTAGAGGATTGGCAGAAATACTCAGCCAACCAGGACAACTCACTGGCCATTACTTTCAGCTTGGCTGGTTAACAGTCCCTTTCTCTTCCCTCACAAACATCCATGTTAACTCACCAGCTGTACATAGGCGACCTTGTAATCTGGCTTCTTCACTCTCTGATTCCTGTGATTCCTCTTGTTGTTTGCACCTGCAGAAATGAAGAGAATCCCACCTTTTACTTCCCAGGACTTCCAAGTTCTCCAAAGCAAGGCCAAACTGAAGAGGGGACTTGCTGAGTTCTGATTTATTGTTAAGAGAAATACTCTTCCTTCACTGCCAGCACAACACCACAGTTATTAAAATGTCCTGAAACTCTGGACAATGCTCTCCTCGTTTACAAGCAGAGAACCAAGGCACCACCAGCCTGCTGCCATTGTGCCTTCACGCCACACACAAAGTCTGCAAAGAAGCAAGGAGAAAAGTCTCCCAAGCAGGGGCCAGGGGTGATAAATTGTCCTCCCAACATCCAAAGCTTCAGGAAGACAAGGAGAAAATGACCACTAAACAGCCTTAAACTTGACAATTTTTACTATTCAGCTGATGAGCTGGATCTACTGTTTATACACCAGGAAATTATACTCCACATCCCAACAAACCAATGCACCTCAACCGTCTCCAAGGATGCTGGTCACAACTGAAGTGGGATGTACAACTTATCCACTTCAGATTAGGCAGACATTAAAGCTCTCAATTTATTAGGCATTCTAACCCTCTTTTATTCCTGACTATTCCTTTTATTCCCTTAAAATCAGCAGTGAGGGACAAAATGGTTATAAGGACAAGCATGAATATTTTTCAGTGCTGTTTGGAACTATATGTGTTTGGTATTTATGACTTAATTTAATTCTGTTTTTCACACAAGCATATTACAGATGATACTTCCAGGTTTTTTCTTCCTTTATAGGTTCTGAGTTTTACAACCTTATTTTGAAGCTTTTTCTTTCATCCTCCATTTTTCACTCCTACAGGTCTTTTTTCCTATTCTTTTTAAAATCATCCTTAACCTTACCATTATAAACACGTAAGTCCTTTCTTAGAGTCACTGCATGAAAAAATGAAAAACCCAGCTATCAAAGATGTCCTAAGCAAGTTACTCTCCACTCAATAATTACACTGCCTGGTGATCAAAAATGTAAATTAACATGAAAAAAAAATGAAAAATATTCCTGACTGCACCCAAACTGCTGTCAGAGAAGCTCTGGGGAAGGAAGCATTCATAGGTAAAGGTGACATTATCTAAATTTGGCCTATTTCAGTTAGAAGTTCGTCCCTCTGCTCCAACTCAAGAGCTCAGCATAAGTTAAACTAGGAACGTTTTTCCTTTTTCTCTTGGGTTAGTTTTTTGTTGGGTTTTTGGTGGGTTTTGATGGGGATCTGGGCAGTTTGTTGTTGTTGTTGTTGTTTCGAGGGGTTGTACAAGAGAAAAAACAGAAGAGGAAATATTCAAGTCTGTAGCAGAAATGTGGTAACAACAGGTGATAAAAACCTGAAAACTTGTCAAGATGTTTTTCTGACATTATCTACTGGTCCAACAAAGTATTTTTCTTTGCTCTACAAACTTTGCCTATTGTTAGACCATAACACCTCCTGCAAGCTAATCTCAGCTCATTTTTTAAATGCAGGCTACAGCTGAAATTGTTTAATTACTACTTTCATTCAAACACGTGAAGCAGTTCCTTCTGAAGGGAGACACCCACTGGTCTTCAAGGAGAAACAGTACCAACTACAAAAGCACAAGCTAGATAACTGTCAGGATGATTAGCCTTTTTAAATTCAGATTCTTCTTTTTAGAGTGAAACTTACACCATAATTTCATCAAAGCGTTCCAATATGAAGTGGTGTACATTCATTTGAAGGGATGAATAAACAACTAAGCTAACAGACATCACCAGGTAAGCACCTGGAAACACTGGAACCAAAGCCTGTTGAAATCTAACAGACTTTTTGAAAGGTAAAGTCTACTCTGTCTGTGCAGGGATGCTGTATTCATCCCTTTAGATTACTCTGCTGCACTTACCATACTGTATCCTGGTCCTCACAGCAGCTACTGGCACATTGTATATTCTTTCAAGGTAATTCCTGATATCCAATTTTGTCATTCTAGGCAATGAAAAATCATTTTGGGGAAAGAAAGAGAGAAAAAAAAAGTGTAAATATTTAAATACAATAAACTAGAGACTGTTTAATACCGTGGAATAAATGTCTTCTTGTTTTAACCAAGACAGATTTACTACATGGAAGTATAAACTCAGCCTAGACCACACACTGCTATAGCGATTTATGATTCATAAACTGCAACAATTGTCAAATATTTTATCCTCTGTAGCCTCAACATTCAAAATGCCAAGTATATGCTGTGTTCAGCAGGCTTTCTCACTGCCCAACCTGAGACACCTTTCTTTATTCTGAGTAGGAGCTGCTGATCTTACCAAAACCTCCTACAGGCTTGTGGGCTCTCATGGGTGCCAGCAGACTGGTCAGGCTGAAAGAGTCCTGACAAGTAACTGGATACCACCTTGCTTACTCTGGATCAAATTCATAAGCACTTCCTCCTTCCTTAGCCCGTCCCTGGGAAGGCTGAGCCTCACTAACACTCGGGGAGAGGAGCCACGCAAAGCTGGTCATTAAATCAATGCCCTCGCCGCCCTCTGCAAGGTCTCCCTGATGCAAAAGCCCCTTCCCTGTCCCGGCACGCGGCCCTCCCAGCCCTCAGCCCACAAGCCCAGCTGCCGTGCCCGCACTCACTCCATGGAGACGCGGAACTGGACGGTGTCCTCGGGCTGGGGCACGCCGGGCCGCACCGCCAGCATGAAGAAGTTGGGACGGAAGATCCGCAGCTGCGGGCCGCCCCTCTGGAACAGCGGGTACCTGCGGGGACACGCCTCCGCTCACTGACCGGCCGGCCCCCCACCCCGCTGCCCCGACCGAGCCCCGCCGCACGCCGCCGGCCCCCATCCCAGCGCCCCGCCGCCCGCCCCGCTCACACGGCCCTCCTGCCGCCCGCCGCCATGGCCGAGCCCCGCGGAAGCGGCGGCGCCAGAGCGGCCCCGGCGGGGCGGTGGCGGCGGCTGCGCCCCCTGCTGGCGCGGAGGAGCGCGGCGCGGCAGTGTGAGGAGCGCGGGGAGGGGCGCAGGACGGGAAGGGGACACGGGGCGAGGAGGGACCCTCGGAGGAGCCGCGGGGTGCTGTGCCCAGCCCTGGTCTCCTCAGCACAGGAAAGACAAGGAGCTACCAGAGACGGTCCAGCAGAAGGTCATGCAGAGGAGGAGGGGTCTAGAGCATCCCTCTGAGGAGACACGGTGGGAGCTGGGCCTGTTTAGTCTGGAGATGAGGAGACTCACAGGGGATCCCATTATTGCATACAAATATCTCAAAGGAGGGTGCCAGGACTCTTTTCAGTGCTGCTCAGCGACAGGACAAGGAGCAATGGCCATAAACTAAAACACAAGAAGTTCCACCTCAGCATGAGGAAGAACATCTTTACACTGAGGGTGGCAGAGCACTGGAACAGGCCGGCTGGGGAGAATGTAGAATCTCACTCCCTGGAGATACTGAAACCCACCTGGACACATTCCTGTGTCACCTGCTCCGGGTGACTCTGCCTTGGCACGGGGGTTGGACCGAACAATCTCCAGAGGTCCCTTCCAACCCTAACAAGTCTGTGATTATGTGAAAATACCACCTCTGTGGGGTGCTGCAGTGCTGTTTGCCTTTGCTGGGGTCTTGTCCTGACTCTCCTCCTGTCCTCCACGCTGGTGAGACCCCAGCACAACAGACACAGGGCTGTTGGATCAGGTCCAGAGGAGGCCACAGAGAGGCTGGAAGGGCTGGGACACCTCCCTTGTGAGGACAGGCAGAGAGCTGGGGTTGTGCAGCCAGGAGAAGGGCAGGCTGGGGGGAGACCTGATTGTGACCTTTCAGTATGTAAGGGGGCTTATAAGAAAGTCAGAGACTTTTTACCAAGGTATATTGTGACAGAACAAGAGGAAAATGTTGTAAACTGAGAGAGGGTAAGTTTAGATTAGATGTTGGGAAGAAATTCTTTACTGTGAGGGTGTCGAGGCACTGGAACAGGTTGCCCAGAGAAGCTGTGGCTGCCGCATCTCTGGTGGTGTTCAAGGCCAGGCTGAATGGGGTTATGAGGAACCTGGTCTAGTGAGAGGCATCCCTGCCCATGGCAGGGGAGTTGTAACTGGATAATCTTTATGGCCTCTTCATACCTAAACCACTCATGACTCCATGACACCTCAGCATATGCCAACAGAGAGCCGGAGTGGGCACACAGGGACAAGAAACAGAAGTTTGGAAACATGAGAGAGACTCTGATGGACTTCTCTCCACCAGGGTAGTTCAAGGGTTGGCAAAGACAAGAGGTCTTACAGAACAGCTCACACCTCAAATTTAGTAACAGCCACTTATGCTTTGACATCTACACAATTAACCAAGTAATTCACACTTCAGTATTGGGCTTTAATATTGTATGCAGGCTAACAGCCTCAATAAATATTTTAATGTAATATTTGAATGAATCATTCTCCATTGCACTTGTCTGCATGTAATAAAAGCAATGTACTGAAAACTACCACTTCTGGAGATTTGTTCCTTTATTCCCGATTCTTTGATTCACTTCATCACTCGAACTTTGAAGTCAATTTCAACTACATTTGGCAGCCAGATTACGAGCTCTGTGAGAACAGTCGGCTACGATGGCTTAAAACAGGGCCCCAATCCTGAGTCTTTGCTGATGATACTGAGCCTATTCCCCATTGTAGAGACAGATCAAATTATATTAAGTAAGGGTTTGGACCAGCTCCCAAATCCTTGGAAAATGGGAATGCATTAAATAAAATACAAAACACCATTCCAGAGGGCTGACATTGGAGTAGGTACTGGTTGTGCTTTATTTACAAAATCCAGAGATTTGTACACAGCAATCTACAGGACAGCATAGGGCGGCTATCAGGAGGGTAAGGGACATGCTCAGCAGGAATTGAAGATGCCAGCAAGGAGTCAGCCCAGCTCCACAGGGAACCTGCTTCCCCTTGCCTGAGGAAGCCACCAGACCCCTCCAGGAAGAAAAGCAGCAGCAATAGCCAATCCAGGCTGATGCGATTTTTGTTATCATTGAGGCATGAGAACACAAGTGATCGGTGAAGGAGGAAAGAGGAGACCAGCAGGGGTTCAGCACACCACTAAAGGCCATGCTGCCTGGTTCTTTACTTCCAGCGCCCACCAACCTTGCCCTTGGCTCCTGCCTTCTTGCTGCTACAATGCAAAAGGAAAGAAAAACATGTCAGCATGATGGAAGCAGTGGGGGTCTGTGTCCACTCTGCATTTCTGACTCTTAGATTAGGTTTCAGCTGCTTTCACTTCTCGCATGTTGGGTACACCTGCCATTGACCACATCCTGAGAAAGATATTGTTGATATTGTGGAAAAACATTCCTCCTGGGGCTCTTAGTGTGAAAGGCAGGATGTGCATGCCTGAAAGAGGTGGACCCTTCCAGGCTCCTGCATTATCAGGGTAGAAATCTAGGTGGTCTCCAAACTGACTGACAGGTCTGTGCAGCCACAGACTTGATGTTTTCTGAATACAAATCTGCTATGGTCTAGATTTTAGGATTTAGAGCTCTATCTAGAGAAATTTGCTCAGTATGAAAGAGCTCTGATCAAATTCCCCAGATGCTCTATTCAGGAGGCAAAAAGCTGAACACTAATTTAAATACAACTAAGAATTGCTTTGCTCTAGCAAAGGCAGAGTGGCTGTTTATATCATGAGAGCACGAGCCTCCAAAACAATCCAAACAACTTTTTAGGCCTGCTCTCATATCAGTATCCCTGTCTTGCTCATGGTGTGTGGGAGCAGTCCAGCTATACTCCCCACTCAAAGCACCTGAGGCAAACTCTCTCCAAGAGTTCTTGCACACAGAAGGGCAATCCTACATGCAAGCCACTTACCTTCTGCCTGAGAAGCCTGAACTCAGAATGGGGCTCGGCAGGAAGTTAGTTGAGTTAGATTCTGCACTAATTCCCATTAGTAGCACCTTGGTTTGTGGGGCTTGGCAAACCCACAAACCCTTCCATCTCACACACACAAAATGATGAGGCTGCTTCTTGAACCAAAGCACGTGCAAAGTGGGGGCAGCTCTTTGACATGGCAGAGTGTGGGGTTGGGGACCAAGCACAAGGTGCTGCTGTCAACAGAGGCCTTTCTTCAGAACCACTGGTTCCTCCAGGGAGAAGAAAAACACAGGGACATCACATCTGGGGAGATTTTTGTTGTGCTGGCCCATGGACTGGTTCAAGAGCACCAGCCATATTTACAGAAGGATGTAGCACAGTGACAGACACACACACATAGTGGATACTTTACCTTTGACCAAGACAGGCTTGGTCTATTTGAAAAAATTGATGGTTTACATAAAAGAGAGCATGCACTTTCTGCTTATCTCAAACTAATCTCTGTGTCCCTTTTGCCAGCCTTTCTGAAGGTTCAAAACCCAGTGTAGGAACTGCACAGCTCCTCAAACAAAGGCAGAGTCCTTTTATATCCACAAGCACCGGTGATGTTTGATGTTACACCTAACATTTATCATGTGCTTAAGGAGATTTAATAAAGTCTGAAGCAAAAGACTCATTTGATCCTTGTATAACACGCTGGCAGGCACTGCTTTGGAATGATAGTGTCTAGTTTGGATAGAAATTTAAGCACACAGAAATCTCATTAGCTCTGGGCTTCTCAGTGCAACCTTTTCAAATGATGTCCTGAGAGAGTATCCTGTCTTTTGGGAGAACAAGCAGGCAGTGTGCCCTGTTGTGGGTGGTGTGGTAGTGCCCCACAAGAGCAGCAACACCCAGACAAACCATGGCATCCTCCTGCAGCTGCACATTCTGCTGAGGTTCATCAGCCTACAGCTCTGTACAGAAAATACCGTGGGAAGGTCAAGCCTTATGTTTGGCATCTACAGACTACCAAATCCCCAGTGTTACATTCATTTGATAAGTCAGGGTGTCCTGGGGAAGTGGGAAGGCAGTAACTGGTAACTGCTATCATCCAAAGATATCACCAAAGGCCACTGCTTCATTCCTGGCATGACTTTGCTAAATAGATACAGACGCACAGAGAAGATCAAACCTACCACTGGAGAGCTCTCCTCCCTAGCTTCCCTAAAGTTACTTCTCTGTGTGTGTTAGTTTTCTACATGTCCTAACCCTCAAGCTTTGTCTACCCCTGGTGTCTCATAAATTCATTAAAAATACCTAGAATAAAGATATTAGTCTCAAAAAAGTAATGAAATAGTCTTGTGGTGAAGAAAAGTCAGAGAGATGATGAGTGAAAAGAACTCACAATCCCATTACGTTAGTCTTGTTACACACCATTCCTCATAATCTTAGCAACCACTTGTTTATCCTTCATAAACAAGGGTTGTATTCTCTCAAGTATTCAAAGCACCTCAGACAGGTGCTTGAAAAACCCAAAAATAAGCAGAGGAAAATTTTGAAGATAGGGTGTGAAGAAACACAATTTTTTTCTTGTTAGGTGTTACATTCACTTCAGTTTGCCTTTCATTTTCTCAATGTGAGGCAGGATGGGAGTGGCCCTTCCATCTCTTGCCCCATTTCATTGCAACAAGAAAATGTCAGTGTTGAGGGTGAAGTGAGTCATTTGAACACTGAGAAGATATCCCCAAGCCAGGAGGTAGGAAGGGGATATAAATACTTACTGCTTCTGGGCCTGATCAATCCGGTTTCTGAGGGTGACAATCTGCAAACAACATATATGACCAGGGTTTTTAGAGACAAAGAAGCCTTGTTCCCTCAAGGAGAGGGGAGTTTTACCTGCTGAAGTGCTCAAAACAGGTGCCTGTAGTAGGAATTAGTACTTCCTGTGAAATAAAATCTCACCCGTGGTTGAAGGAGAGAAATGTTACTTCTTGGTAATAAATCTGCAAGCCACCTTCACATGTCAAGGGACAGAAGAGCTAGAATTTTATAACCCTTACTAGAAGAGTTTCTACACATTGAAATTAATCTCCTTTGAACTCACTTGTCAAACTGCAGGCAGGTGAACCTGAATGAGTGTCACCTTGGCCTACTGGAAAGCTCTTGGATGGCTACAGCACTTGCATGTGTCAATCTCACCTTCTCACTCTTCCCTTACTCCTATACATCAGGAAGTGTGTAAGCCCACAGGTCTTCAGTGGTCTTTGGATGGGGACCTCAAGAATGGAAGATGGGTATCACATCCTCCTGGAGTACCTTCTGCTGGCTGGCAGAGTAGGAGGCAAGGAGCTTGTAGCATTCACCTCTTTCCCAGCCACTCATTTAATAAGAGAAGATGACCTGATGCATAGGAAAGCAAACACCTACCTTGCACAGGATAAACACCTTCTAGCCTTAGTAACTCAGTTTGGTCTTTAGGCCTGGGCTTGCTACTGAAATCCTGGGAGTCAGGTACTGGAAAAGCCTACAAAACACTAGGGTGTGATAGAGGGCCCTCTTTTGCCCCTTCATCTTCTCATTTGTAACTGAGTCAGGGTTCTGCTTAGTTTTCCTGGACTAAAGAAATGTCCTTGCCAAGATGTATGCTTTGCTTCTGCTTTTGGTGCAATTCAAAATTCTGCACTGACTCTGCCGGTCCAAGAACTGATGACCCAAATTTTGAATATTTAAAGTCGCACCTGACATTCCCAGCGTGCAAAAAAAGAAAAACGGAAGTCATACATTCTGGTTGTCCCAAGAACTGGTAATTCCTGGCTCACATCTTTCCATGGCAAACGGAAACAAAGTAAGAGACTGAAACATTACCAGGAACAGGACAACACAAGCAAGGAAAGATCAACAGATCACTTGCTTTTGTACTTACTCGTGGAAGTTTTAGTATTTGTCACAGAAGTTTAAATTGCTTTTTTCCAACCAAGTATTTTCCCCAAGTGTGGAGGAGAACCAGTTGTCTTCAGTGTGACCCAAGCACTTAAGACTTACCTTCAGTCATAACCTTATGATTGTGACTATGACACTCACTCCAATGAAGCACCAAAGAGCAACAGACACTAGAGCTAAAGAATGGCTCTACTTCTGTGTGTCCCACTTCCTTCCTTTGTCTCTCCCTTGCATCCTTGCTTGTGTCTCCTTCATTCTCTTTCCTATTTTCACTTACCTTTCTCCTCAATTTGTTCCTGCTATCATCTTCCCTTAATTCTTCCACTTTCCCCATCTTAGCTGTGCATTTTCCTTCTGCTTTGTTCATTCTTTGTACTTTCTCTCTGTGGTTTTCATTAGCAGGCACCCACCTCTTTGTTTATGCAGAGATTTCACTACCACAGCATGTATCCCTCCCCTGGCACTGCCTTATTTCCTGTTTTTCCACACCTACTTGATCTGTTATCCTTAAGCCAGCCCTCTCCAGTATTTTGGATCTCGTGCCACGAGGTGGAGAAGCTTCCCAAACCCCATACTATTCTCTATATGCTGTAGTCCAGGGTATTACATGTGTCCCAAAGCTTTTGCATATATCCCAGGTGCATCAGCGTGATGCCCCCATGCACATAATACCCGGTTTTGGGTACAGAGTTTTGGACAGGAAATTATTTTTGGGTGCTCTCAGTAGATTGCATGCTCATTTCCTTAACCAAATCCCTGTTGGACTCTTGACTCTTTTCCTAAATCACCACTTTATATCTTTTCAAAGAATGGAAAGGGAGAGAAAAAGGAAGTGGATGGAGAGACACAAGATCCATTTTTCTCTTTTCTCTCTGCACTTGGAGCCAAGTGCCAGCTCTCATCTGGCACCTGGCTCTGACCATGCGGCAGGCTCATGCATTTGGTAGCCTTTGCTGCTGTTGTTACACAGGCAAGTTCATTGTACTTACAACTTGGAAAGCTCCTGCAGCCTGCAACGCATTGTTAAAATCTAAGAGAGATTGAGATAGTTACGTTGGTGTTGCTCACTCCCTGCCAGCATGTCTGTGTGATTGGGAATTAAAAGGAGAGCGAGACAGAGAGAGACCCAGTAGGATTTCTCAGCCACTAAAACCTAATGTGGGTGAGTGTAGCCCTGTCCAGTGACCGTGTGAAGGAAACATGTCCACTTTCTGTTACCATGTGACACTTCAGTCAGACGGCCCTGTCTGAAGACAGTTTTCAGTGACTCCAGAGAGCTCAGTCCACGGGTAATCTGTCTGGGATGGAATAAACTTACAACGTTCAAGTTTGAAATCAAAGATGGATCTAAAAATATTACTTTGCAATGGAGGTACATGAAATGAGAGTTACTGGATTTTCAGGCCACAGTTACCTATAGATAAACAAGAATGAACAATGTTTCAGGAGAGGGCAGGGAGTCCATTTCCCATTGGGATTGCCTTTCCATGGGGCACTGAAAACCTTAAAAGTGTTCTATTCAATTTTAGCCTAAAATGTGAAATCCAGTTCAAGTATGTATGGTAGGGGAATGCAGTTCCAAGCATCTTGCTGCTTAAGTATTGCAAAGGGTCGTTGGAGACCCAAATAATGTCACAACATGACTTTTGCCTGAGGAATCAGAGAGATTTTTACATTTTGGACCCTGTGCCACTAGCAAGATGGCCTCTCAACTCACCTCATATTTTTTCCTCTTGATCTGCTCTGTAAAGTCATACTTTTCAGTCTCCAGCTGATATAACCAGTCCCACAGCTCCTTAGCTTTGTCCCTGTGTGTTTATGCGGAAAGGAAGGCGGAAGAAACACATGACATCAGATATTTTCCATGGTTTTCACATCACTAATAATGAATTTTATTTAATGCTGTTCACACATCTTCCTGTAAACCCTCTCTGTTCCCTGAAAGCTACTCATCATTTTCAAGGTCACATTTTTCTCGGCCTCTCACCTTCAAACCTTTTAGACTTGCAGTCTTGCATGTGTCACACATTAACGTAATTCCTCTAATTTTCCCCCTAACTCTTAATGAAAGATAAGACTCCAGTGGAATCAGACAAGAAGGAAGGAGGACTCTGAAGGTCACCCAGATAAGCAGAGCAGTTGCCATTGTGCAATCTCATCTGTGTCAGGGCTGAGGTGAGCCAACTTCATCTTTCAATCATGTGTAAACTCCAACATGTGCAGTCCAGACTATCATCTGATGACTGCTCTGCACTAGAGCACTTAGCTTCCAAACCTCCAGCCTTCATGGAGATCCATATTCATACCTTAGCAGCATTAACCCACCCCTAGGAATGCTACAGATACCAGTCTGTAAGATTGTTCAGCTAATCCCAGAGCTAGTCCTGGAAATGACTAATCCTAGTTAGCAGGAGAGGCTAACAGAGCTATGCCAGGAGCACAACTAGAGGGCTACCAAACCATTTCAGCACTTCCCTACATTCCCATCTCTCCTCCATTCTCCAGGTTAAGCAAAGGCACAACTTATAAGTCTCCCATGTTGAATTTCAAGGAAGACCCCCTCCTCTACCTCATTTTATCACCAGAGAAGGCTCCAGGACTGTAAAACCAAATATCAGTAGATTACATTCCATAAATTAGGATAAACATGTTACCTCAGCTTGTCTTCATTAAGGTGGTCAATGTTCAGGGGCTTGCGCCTCTCTGCCAGGACCTTCTTCTTCGTCTCTCTAGCTGTTTGCTTCTTTCCTCTTTTCTGGTCAGCCTATTTTCAGAATAACAATTAACATCAGACTGCAGAAATTAAGCCTGAATTAAGTGATTTCAGTGACAGAGCAAGTAAGACAAGCTCCTGGGGATCCAGACGAAGGAAAGCTGGGCAGTTTTCTCTTGTAATGAAGACTGTTCCCAGTCAACCCCAGGGTTTAATGTTCTCATATTTCTTTCATTGATCCATGATTTTTACCTTAGCCAAATAACTGCTGTATGTTGCACCCATGGAGGACAGAGCCTTCTTCTTCTTCAGATCATCCTCAGCTTTTCTCTTGGCATCTTCTTCCTCTCTCCGTGCCTTTTCCTCCTGTGGAGGAAAAACACAGAAGAGGTTACTCTAGGGGAAGAGTCCCAGTTTCCCCAGCAGCCAGTGCCAGGAATGTGACCAGAGAAGTACAGTGATGAGAATTAGCAACTCCTGTTTTCTGCCCTTGCTTTAAGAGGGTGGTCATTTCATCTTCAGACTGAGGCAGGCAGAACCAGTAGTTTTTTTCTGTCTCTAGAGAATCTCTCCGGTTTGATGCAGAGACAAGGCGAGGGAAGGAAAGACACTTACCGCAAGCCTTGCCTGACGCTCCTTCTCCTTCTCAGCCCGGATTCTCTGCTGCTCTGCTCTTTCAGCTCTGCGCTTCTCCTGCAGGGAGCAGTAGCAGAGGCATTGGACCATCATCATGGCTTTACCTGCCTCCACTGTTACGCCCCACTACCAAGAGCTTTGTTTCATAGAGTGTGAGTCACCTTCTCTCTTTCTAGAACATGCAGAAGGGTCTCTTGTACAACTCTCAGATATAAAACAAGGGGCTAAGAGAGGGGACAGATGGGGAGAGAAGCCATTTGATGATGACTTGAGCAGTCACTTCTGTAGGTGGCAGCACAGCTTTCTGTCAAAGTCTGACAGTGGACTAATGGTTTCAGCTTCTCATCTACAGGTGATCTCTCAATCTAGTACAGGGAAACAGCAGTACACGGACTTACAATCCTCTCCTTGAGAGCAACCAGCTCTTCCTCTTCCTTTCTTCTGGCTTCAAAGTGGCTGTCAATCAAGGCCTGCAGTTCGATCAGGTCTTTGTTCTGCCTTTTCTTTTGGATGTCCTAGAAGAGCAGAAAAATGCATTAAGTGCATATTGTTCTAGTATTATGTCCTGGACATTCCCAGCACCCTGCATACACAGAGAAACAAAAGTAGAAAGTGTCTGTAGATTTCCATGGAAATCTATGGATTAGCTTAAATGGCTCTTGGCAATCAGACACTCATTCAGGCAACAGTCAGGAGCCTAGAAGTGTAAAGAATCCAAATCTCCCATTCCCCTACACCGTATTTTATCCCTGGCTTTGCTTACACGCTTCTCATATACTTAGCTGCCTCCTCTTTGCTTTGTAATACAAATCTTACCTAGAAAATATTCCTGCATTTTGGGCAAAGCAAATATTTCTGTGGAGGTTTTCAACACCAGAATTTATTCATTTCTCTAGCCACTTTCTAGGAAAGTGTTTGGAACTCTACTTACTATTGTAATTTTAGCTAGTGTTTCTAAGCAACCGATGAGGGCCTGCAACTTTCAAGCCATTTGCAATAATGGGACAGAGGATCTGAGGTCCCTAAAACACTTACTTTCTCTTCCTTATATTAGCTTCAAAGATTCAAGGAGACAAACAAAAAAAAGAAATATATGATTTTAGCTTAGTGACATTATCAGTGAATGCATTCAGACAGTTTCAGGGAGCAGAGAGTAACCTTTTGCTGAAATCAAGTGGCAAATCAACCATACTTTTGTCTTTGACTTTACCCTCAGCAATATCCAATACAGGAGGAGTTATGTGGGTTTGAACTCATGTCTATTATCAGGTACAAAGGACAAACAAAGTCTCAGGAATACTTACATCAAAATCTACTTTCTCACCCTCTGGTATTTTAGGAGCAGTTAGTCTGCAGAGAGTCAAAAGCAAAACAAAAAGAAAAGAAAAATAAAGGATTTTCATCTGAAAGAATATGCAGCTTTTTAAATAGCCCATCCTGCCCTGCCCTCAGGAACCACGCTGACAAGAAGGAGTGTTGGTGGAGA
Source organism: Corvus kubaryi (assembly GCF_017639235.1). Classification (NCBI taxonomy): domain Eukaryota; kingdom Metazoa; phylum Chordata; class Aves; order Passeriformes; family Corvidae; genus Corvus; species Corvus kubaryi. The sequence goes on from NW_024581131.1 coordinate 5,370,698, forward strand.
TAGAGAGGGGTGAAAGAGCACATCTGCAGAAAACAACTCCAGGAAAGTACTAAGGACCCCTGTCCTTCCTGGAAGCTCATGCAGGGCAGGGAGTTACCCCTAAAACCCCTTTTTATTCCCAAAGCCTATGGTCGTCCCCTACCACATGGAAAGATGTTGGTCTGTGAGTCTGTCTGTGCAGGGCTATACCCTCTATCCTGGGCAGCTGGCAGAGTGGCAAGGGAAGGTGCTGGGGCCCAGAGGCAGAAGGTCCATGGCAAACCTTAGTAAAGCTCGACTGAGCCCAGCCCAACATTTGCCACCTTTCCCACTGTCAGTGATCCTGCATGGAAAGGGCAGTTTCCCAGCCATGGCCTCCTAGAGAGGATTTCCTGTTGAGCTGCCTATATTTTGGGGTACTGTGAGACCTCTGCATCTCAGGCAGTCCACGAGTTGTCTGATTCTACCAGGAACAGGTCTTAAGGCCAGGCCAGTAACTCCTGCTAAGGCATCCTCTGAAGGAAGCAGACATCCTGGAAAGGTGTGCAGGAACAAACAGATGGATGTTGCATAAGGGAGAGTTGAATAAAGGCTTCTAGTGGCCATTTGCCCAACAGGGAATCTAAGGGCTTCTGCTAGATCAGGAAAAGGATCCCAGGGTTTTGAAACCCTTCCAGTCATACTTACTTTATTCTGGGCTTCTCCTCTGTATTTGGAAGGATGTAGCAAAACAGGAAGGGAAAAAGAGGAAGAAAGTTAAAACAACAGAGATCACGCCAGCTGCTAAAGTAAAAGGAGGGAAGGGAAATTTAATCTTAGGGGAAACATCCAGAGACACTGGTTAGATCTCAAGCACTTCCAAAAGAAATACACACACTCACACACCCTTTTTGCTTGCAGTGAATCTGTTTTTACTCTCGAAACAGAATTTGGCATAAAATAATCAAGAGACTGTATAAAAGTCCCAAACGTAGCATCTGGAAAGCAGTGGCTTTGTGTAAATGCAAAACTGTTTTTCTCAAACCATCCTGACCAAAGCTCTAAGGAGGCCAGCTGGGCTGGAGGGTAGAAGAAAACGATGCCTTTTTCAATCAGCACTTTTTTTGTTAAAGGTAAGTTGAATTCACAGTATTATATCTCAGTGATAATTACGCTTCACCAGTTTTGTTCAAATGCCTCACATGGAGGCCAGGAGGGGAAAACCTTTATGACACACATTTTCTCCAGGTTCATTGGCTTCCAAGACACGTTAGGGCACATGTCCCTGAGATACCTTGGTGCCATGGGGAAGATGCTTATTCTTCTGCACTGTGTGGTGCTCCTCAAACCCAGCTTGGAAAGGCCATCCTCTCTTAGCAAGCATCCTCTCCTGCTGAGGTACATGCAAAATTCCCACGGGTATTAATGGGAATGATCTTTTCATTTCCAGGAGAGGCAAAATGCCCTGATAGGCAGGCTAAACCATCACAGAGACTGCCAACCTGGGCCCTCTAGCAGTCAGAACTGTTCTTTTGCAACAAGTGACCTTTCCCTGGCTCTCGGACATGTGCTGGTCTTACGAGTTACTTGCTTAACATTTGTGCTTGTGGTCAAGTCCCCTCCCTACTATTCTTTTAAAACTTAAGCTATTAACTCCAGCGTAATGCCAGCGAGTTCAGTGCTGTTACTCTCACAAACAGAAATAAATTAAACCTGTGTGTTTATTCTGGCCCATTCTCTCAGAGCCCCAGGTTGACTTTCATAACCACACACTACATTTGAACTTTCAGGGATGCCGATGGATTCTGCGGTACAAGACTCTCCCTGGGTTGGCTCAGTGGGAGGAACTGAGGTTAAAAACCTCACAGCCTACTGAATCTGGTAAAAAAAAATTGTAAAGTACAAGTAAAAATAACCTCTTCAGTAGTGGGTGCAGCCCTGTTATCAGGTTCATAATATAGAAAGGTATTATATTTTTTCAATGCTTATTTGCATCCAGCAGTTTTGGGATTGATGGTGAAAATTTAGAATAGCAAATAGAAAAAACTAGGAAAAAATAAAATGAAGTATTATAAGAGGGGAAAATAGCAAAAAACTTACACTGGAAAAAGATTTATTGAGGCAATCAGATGTAAGGGTGTTGGATAACAAAAAATTGAAAGAGTGGTTGGAAATGGATTATTGATATAATCAAGAGGAAAGATGTGAGATATGTAAAAAAAATCAGAAACCAACATTTCCTTTTTCTCACTCTTTCCCATACAAATTTCATTAATGACATTTTAGGGGGTAGACTTTTCTCATTTACTGCAAGAACATTGCCTGCCAAAACATATCTCAGTTGAGGCCTCTAGATGCCAGAGCAATGCTATGAAAATAAACAGCATGTAATTACAAATGTGTTTTAGACTGCTCCACTATAAAGGAAGTCCCAAATCACTCCTGAAGAAAAATATCATTAGCCAACAGTGTGCTTCTGTATTTCTCCAGTTGTATTTTTATTTGTTTTGCTTTTCAAATAGCCAGTGAGCTTTTTAACATGTTAGCTTAAATTGCCTTTTACCTGGAGAGAGGAAAAGTGATTAACCAGTCTATCAGGTATGTTATACATACAGGATTCCCTTTCTTCATGACATACCCAGATAATTTTGACAGACATTCCTGTTTGGCTTAAATCTACCAGTTAGTAACATTTCAAAGAGGGGGGGGGGGGGGGGAAAGAGTAGACAGGAAATGACTGGTTTTGTTTGTTGACCTTGGTTGCCAGGATCGACACCTGTCTGTCAATAACTGAGGGAATTTGGTTTCAGCTGCCAACAAATCAGCACTCCAACAAACAATTGTAAAAATAAAAGAAAAATTAAGGTTAGTTGTTCTTGAAATAAGAAACTGTAGTTAGAGTTCTTAAAGGTACCTCCAGAAAACCAGAAAAAGGGGTATTTTTAAAAAAAATAAACAGTAAAAAATCTATCCTCTGCAGTGCATGACCCAGCCTTTGTTCATACTGTATGAACCAAAAGCAGCCCAGGGATGGGATTTATTTTGAAATGCCCCTTCTTTCATGACACCAAGTCAAGGAACTGGGCCAAAATTTGTTGACAAGCAGGAATTGTCATAGCAAATTCCTGTTCCTAGGGCGGATTTTGACTGACATTCTGGTCATTCTGACTGTAAACCATGGGGCTGAGACAAAATCCCCACACACAACCCTGCCAAAAGATGGCAAGAGACACTGCAAATCCAAGTTCACTGCCCTGGTGATTAGAGAGTCTTTGAGTTTCTGGTTTCTGAAAGGCTTAGCACAGAGAGAGAATACACCACCAAAAATACCACCACCCTTGCTTTCTCCTGCCCAATCTATGAGATATTCACACGGTGATCTCCTTCTCTGGGAATCCATCTTAACTGCCTTTATTTCACTCAGAAATCCCTAAATGCCCTCCCCCTTAATCCCACTTCTCAGAAGCAACATGTCTTACTCACACTGTGTCCTTGGGAAAAAAAGGAAATCAATATGCTATTAAAAATAAAAGAAAAAATGGGAAAAAGGAAGATAGAGAGAGGCTCAGGAAGGTCCTCAGGGTATTTCCCTAAATTAAAAAAGAAGCCTGAAAAGTGAGCAAGAAAATTAAAACAAAAGAACAACAACTAAAAAAAAAAAATCTACAAAAGCAAAATAAAACAAGGAAACACATAAAATGCAGGGTGTTTTCAAGACATTGGGCTTTGTCTTTTGAAGCAGCTGCCTGGGTGTTCTAGGGGCTGGGGCAGTCAGGAAGAACCCAGTTACTTCAACAGCTTCTAAAACTCCATGAGAACATTTCTATACATTTAAACTGGGTGAGGAGGGGGCTAAGTTATCTTATACAAGAGCAACACTGACCCTGCACACATTTAGATTTGGTCCTTTCAAATGAGTCTTGTCCCTGCCTGTGTGCTCCAGCACCCACTCAACCACGTATTACAACCAGGCTGTATTTAGCTCCACCCATCTGAATAAATTTATTCACATATTTAATGTTTAGGACAATTTTAAGTGCATGGCTTAATCAGAAGTTTACATTTCTATAGATTCAGGCCTGGAGCCCATGACCTTCTAAGGCTGACTGAGGGATGCATGGCTATGCAGGGCTCAGCTCCATTTTCAAATACGCCACTACAATTTAAGAGATTCTTTCCTGATTTTTTGGGGGGATAGAGATGTTTTGCTGATGAGAGCTATGATACAACAGATTCTGGCTAAAAGACAAGTCCAGAGCAAGCTTCTAGAGCTTCATTTTCACCATCTACTATCCTAATGAGGATGTAGAGGCTTCTCAATACACTAATGACTCCCCAAGGGTGATTGGATACGCATAGTGATTCTTTGCAGCAGAGATGTTTTGGCCCAGTTCCTGAGTTTAAAATAAAGTGAGGAACAAAAACAGACACATAAAAGAGAGTGAGATGTTAGAAGGATGACTTTGTTGTCCTAAGATAACACTGAGCTACCATCATTGTATTCGCCTTCTTCATTGGCCATAGGTTGAAGGACAAAAGAAAAAGAGAAGAAGCACAGTAGTCAATCCACAACTGGCACTGTTCTAAGAGCACCTGTCCCCACTCCCTCCCTGTTATGCTGGGAACCTTGGACTCTCCAGAGAAGGAACAAGAAGAAAAAACACCTTTTTGGTGATTTGATGTGGCTGATATACAGCCCTTTCTCCATGTTCATCGAAATCCATCTAGAGAGATCATTTCCCTCCCATACTCTCTTTTCTCTTGAACAATGTCAGTGTTTTTGACAGTTTCCCCAGCACTGAAAGAGAAAAAGGATGAGGGCCTGTAGGTTCATAACATACCTTCCTCATGAGCTTCCTCTGCTGGTGTCATGGTGCAAGCAGTGATAGAAGGACAGGAAATAGGAAAGAAAAAACAGAACAGTTATTTAAAGCTCTTGGAATCCTGAGAAAGAGACCAGGGAATGCATGAAGGGGGAAAAAAATAAAGGAATTAGTGAACTAAAGCAGCGAGAAAAGGTATCTGGAGAGACTGTCAGGCCTTAAAAATTCTGTAATGTTAAAGTAGCAGTAAGCATGAAGGTTAAAGGAGAAGAGAGCTGCAAATTATCATTGTGGTTAATATTTGTTTCTCTTGTTTTCTTCTCTTCTACCAGCCCAGGACTCCTGTTCTCTCCCTCTCTCACACACAGACACACTTTCATGTTGCACCTAGGTGGAGTAATCAGAAGTTGTGTCACATACCTGGCTCATGAACTTCAGGTGTGAAGTGTCATGGAACAAGTTGCGATGGAAAACAAGAGAATGAGAACAAAAAATCTGTTATTTCACACTCCAAAAGAGCTTTTGAGCCAATGGGGAGGAGGGGCAGAGAGGAAAAGGAGAGGCAAGAATGAAGTTAAGAAGTAAACAGGTAAAATATTTACATTTGAAATAACACATAAAGAGAAGTCACAGAACAGGAAAGGTGAAAGAGGCAGATTTATGATAATAGTGCAGTGCTTAAAAAACACTTCTAATCATCATATGATATAAAGCACAACCTGACAGCACAGTGTACCAAAGTTTACTTTGATTGGAAATATGCACATGAACATAGCCAGCACTCTCAGAGCACTATTGGACCCATCCTTTACTACAGCAGTATTTCAGCCATTTGAAATAAACACAGTGTGGTTCAGAAACCTGCTGAAATACCTGCCATAACTCATCATCAACGTTCAGCTAACTTCCAAAGAAGCTCAGTTCCCTTCTAGATCTATGGCTCAGGCCATTTTCTTCCTTGAAGACAACTTTGATGTCTATATAAATGTACTGCTGCTCTTCAAATCCATTTGCAATGTAAAATTACAAATGGATTACTTCAGAGGAAGAAAAGGTTCATTAGAAGTCTGTGCAGGTCTACATGTCATTCTTCTGGGTTTTGCCAAAGCGAGACTAGGTCAGCAATGTGAATTTGCAGGGCAGATTTTGCTTTTCAGCCATACACACACACCACCAAATATTTTGCAAAGCAGGCATAAAAAACCCACAATCTCTCATGGTGTTTATATTCCCCATGTGGAATCAATGGGGCAAATTCCACCCTGAAATCTGAAGTAAATCCTTCCCTATAGGAAGAAACATTCATTCTCGTTTCACAGGGCAGAATTTACACATTCCACAAGGAGACTTTTTGCTGAGATACCCCTTCACAATAGAATATGTGTGTTCCCCCAGTTTCTAGTGAAATTGTCATGCAAGGAGTAAGTCTCCTCCTCCTTACTGCTGATTACACTTTACTGAGAAAAAATATTAAACTAAAATAGAACCACCCCAAAGGCATGCAAGTTATAATCCATCCTTAACTGATAGGTTGTTATCCCCTATCACCTTGTATTCACTTCTCACACACACCATCCCAGCAGACAGACACCAGGGAGTTTAGAAGTTAAATCACATACCTGGAGGGGGGGCTTCATTTAGTAGGATGTGTCAGGGGAAAAACACAGGAAAGGAAGATAAAAGAATTAGAAATAAGTTATTCAGGAAGGGATCACCTCAAACTTTGGTAAGACTGGGTTGAAGAAGTATACTTTGCAGACCAAGTTATAGGGATAAACTGTTAATAAGAGTGGAAAATGAGTGTAATTACAGTGGGGTATGAAGTAGATAGGGAGGAGATGCCATAGAAACAATAGGTAAAGGGAATTTGAATGTTGATGATTTGCAACAGTTTAAATCATGCAAATTTATAAACCATGGGCGAGTGTAGTAACACTGGTGATCCTTAAATCTGAAAGAAAACACACCCAATTTGAGAGTTTTACAAGCATTTAGTGTTATCTAGGTTTCAGCTGCCCTTTTAGCTGTCAGAGCTGCATGAGGATGTGAGAATTACTGAGGGAGGTACTGCTTTGGATGTATCCCTATGCATGCATTTGAAGCTTCACCATGTAAGAATCTCTGCTGGCAGATTGAGGACTTAGCTCTGCAGAACTGGCAATATTTGTGCACAGAGCTTGTCTCTGCTGCAAAGGACTAGAAACTGCTTGAGTTTGTGTGCCAGGATCCTGCTGCAATCCACTCCCTGCTATAAGCAGCTTGGGCTTCTGCAGCCCAGGTACCTGCTTTCTGCCAGGGCTGTGGGGTAGTCACATCCCTAAAAGTTTTCAGGGGCACTAAAAAAGTTTGTTCTTTTTAGATGGTGATCCTTCAGTTATAAACAATATTTATACTTTTCTATAGGGAAAATCATTTTTAGGGAATTTCAAGAATGGATTGATTCTTCATGATTCTGCTATTCTTCAACATCTTCAAATTCCTATGTACAGGAACACTTCAGATTAATACATAGGAATTTAGATGTCACAAACATGAGCTTGGTTAGGCGGAAAGAGTCAACAAGGGAAAATGAAAGAATTAGAGCAGGAATCCCACAACAGCAACAACTGTGAACTTGTGCAGGCCAAAGCTGTGACTTAGAAGATGTGGCAGGCAAAGACAGCATTAATAACAGAAACTAAATAATCATGCAGTTACATGAAAAGCTGGGACAGCCTCCTTCTGACGTAAAAGTTTTTTGTCAAGCTCATCATATTTACATTTTCTTTTGGTTTTACGATGCTTTATGTTACTGAGGGAAAATAAAGCATGGGGAGGCTTTATTGTTTATCATATTATGTTAATAGCTTGTGTTTTGCACAAATTTCAAGCTCCTACATCTGTCAGTGCTAGAGAACCAGCTCTCAAGTTGTGAGTAGTTCAATAAATACCATGGAAAAGAGGTACAGAGGCAGGCAAAGCAACTGTGATGGAAGCAATGACCTTTAGCTTGTGCAAATCAAAGTCAGAAAAATCTTAGGTGCAGATTAAGAGACAAAAATGAATATGGTTAAAAAGAGAAGAGAAGGATGTGAAACAAGAAGCGATGAGAACAGGAGAGATATGAGAAGCAGTGAAGAGATGAATGCTGAAGTATTAAGTCATGTAAAAATCAATCAGCTTTCACCTCACTCCAGCCCTGGCAAAAGCATTGATCTGCTCTGGACTAAGAGGCTGGTCTCCCTCTGTGGACAGCAGAGGGAAGTAGCTGGGGTGGGAGGCTGCTGAGATGTGACTACTTTAATAAAGCTACTCCAAATGGCACAGAGTAATTTTCACAGACAGTTTAGAGGACACTGCAAGTTCCGTTTCTGTTTTTCCAGGTAATAAACACGATAACATTCCCATATGCGCTGTGAGGATGGCTCCGAGTCCAGTAAGTCTGTTATTACAGCTCATACATTGAGATGTTTGTCTACCAAAAATGTTACTACATTTTTCATGCAGCAGTTAGCTTCATCCTCATTATTACGCATCACAGAGTGATGAGGAAATTATGACTGGTCAAAGGTGTGAGGAAGCTGCAAGTTACAGTTTATCGTTAATATTTGATTTTTATGTTTACTTCCACCATCTTTGAATTCCTGAGTATAATACTAGAGTTACTGTTAAAATTTTCCAACATAAATCATAGTTTCAATTAAATTTCAATATTTCAGAACTCACATAGATTTAGTTGAGATTGTGGTTAAAAAAATGTAGACGTTTCACAACCATAAAGGTTGCAGAGATATAAACATCTCTGGAACAAAACTTTTTCAGTTTTTGTCTTGTGGTAACTTCTCATTCCAGATTTGTTCTTGCATTACACTATATATACCCCACATTATCCATAAAGGCAATGCTTCAGAAGCATCTAAAATAAAATTTTCATTTCAAAATTTGGAAATCTTCCATTGAGGAGAGAGGAAAAAAAAGTTGGAACAAAATGTTTTAGCTAAATAAAAACCATAATTTTCAGTAGCTGTCGAACAATGTGTTCCTCTTTTTTTTTTCTGGTTGGTTGAAAAGTTTCCATTTTGTCCCAATTCAGCACATGACCCAGTTGTGAAATTGCCAAATGGAATTGTATTTCCAGCACACAATAACCCTTCAGATTGACGCAGAGGAATTCAGAAGTCACATACCTGGTTCATGGACTTCTTTAAAAGGGAAGTAGCAGGGAAGGAGATGCAAAGAAAGATAAGAGAATTAGAGCAAGAAACAGAGGATAATTAAAAACCCTTACACTTTCCTTAGCCAAGGTGGTGGAGGGGGTGTTAAAGGCATAAAAACCATTAATAAGATTAAGTAATAAATAGAGGGCACATATGAATGTCAATTAGAATCGTGGAGAGGAAGGGTTGTTTGTACATAAAAGCTGCAGGTTACTAACATATATATTCATAATGTTATAAATCAAGTGCCACTGGTAGCCTTTGGTTGACAAAAACATTACCTGTATTTAAAGCAAGTCCATTACCCGTAGGTTTGAATGTGCAAAAAGGGTATAGACAACCTGCTCTTATTCATGTGCATAGAAATCCCAGGCACTGTGGAAATCAGTGGGCTCTGAGGAGCTGGCAGTGATTTCCCTGGCGCCCAGGATTTCACCACTGGTGTGTAGGGCTGCACACCGATGTGGGAGGATGAGTACGAGTATGTTATTGCTCTCCAACCTGCAGGACAAAGCATCCCATGGAAGCCTGGGTGGGCAAGCAGAGAGGGGCAGGCAGAAGGGCAGTTGAAAGGTAAATGGGTTGGGGCTGCCAGGCTGATGCTTTAATAAGCATGACCTTCTATTTTGCCAATCACACAGATTGCCTTACCAGATCTGGACTTTAATTCCAGTTACAAAATTGAGTAAAACTGCAACCCTGCCACCCCTGCTTTTGCATAATGGACATTAACCCAGAAAAATCCCAATAGTTACGGGAAAAGCACACACTGCATCTTTTCTCAAATATGCTCCAACCAAAATGATGCCACTTGGTCCAATCCTTACCCCAACAGTAAAAGTAGGTATGACACCGTGTCACTTGTTGACACGCTCATGACTTCAGGTGCAAGTCTCCCCACATCTCCATACTCTGCTGCAAAAGGGAGTTCTGCTTCTGTGCAGTGGCAGGGGCATGAGGGAAGAGGTGCACCCAACTGAGGGACACAGCGTTGCCTCAGGACATGGCTGTCCCACCTCTAACCCCGGGACACGGCCAGAGGAAATGGTTTGGGGAACACTATCCTGTACCAGCTGGTGTCCATACGAATAGCCTGGCTAGAGACATCAGGTGCTGGGGAATACATGAGCAGTGCCCAGCCTGTGCCTCAGGCTTTGTTTTCAAACAGCAGTTAGTACTGATTACTCATCACACTGCTTATCCTACAAGAGCAAAGCAACCGTGCAGAGGATATTTTTTGCATCGGCTCATCTTCAACCACCTCCAGAATTCCTGCACGAGTTACTGCTCCAGACAAAAACAGAGGAATTCACAAGTCATGGCACATACCTTCCTCATGAGCTTTAGCGTGTGGGAAGAGTCACAGAGCAAAATGCAAAGGAAGATGAGAGCGTTAGAAACATCAGAACAACTTTTCACTTGGGCAAAATGGAGGAGGAAGGGAGCACTGAGAATATGTTGCAAGGAAATAAAATGAGTATGGATATGAAAAGCAGTACTGGAAGTGAGGGTGCAAATGGTCTGAGATATTAAAAACATAAAGCTGATTTAAGCAGCCGTATCAGATGATTTGTCTCATACAGCCATTCCTGCAGTCCTGCACAAAGCCAGGAGCAGCACGCTGTTTCATAGCCCTGATGCTTGCCCATGTGGATTTGCAACCTGAGGCCAGCACGTTTTGGGTGGCTGCAAGTATTGCCATGAAACAGTGGCCTAGAAACTCCATTATATGAACAAGAAAACCATCTTTAATCATTTGCAAAGCTAAAGCATCAAATTTATCACCATTTGCTCTATACCCACAGGGTTTAAGCTGGAAAAAAGATGTGTGGAAAGGCTTTTGTAAGAACGTCAGCCAATCATGAGCATTTCTGCGTATAGTCTGGAGGCCAAATCCACCCCAAATGGTCCAAAATAAGCCTCCCGAGAAGACCCAGCCAATCTCAGAGTAAAAGTTTTTCAACGTTCATCCTTTTAAGAGGTTTACATTTCCCAGCAGTTTTCAAGGGTTTTTTCGTGCAACAATTACCACATACATCAATGGTGCAGTCAATGTCAAGACAGAACACAAAGGCAGACAGTACAAAACCCAAAATGGTGGCAAGTTTTAGTCTGCATTAATATGCTTATTTGTAACTCCTGTTTCCTTTTGCCATCTTATGGTTTACTGGCTAAGCCAGAGCTTACTCTGAAAGACAGGAATCCAGGAGTCACATCACATACCTTCCTCATGAGCTTCTTCTTTAGGTGTGAAGAGCCACGGGACAGGATGCAAAGGAACATTAGGAGAAACACATTGTTACATGAGATAAAACAGGCTGAAAATCCTTCGTAGGCTGAAAAATCTGCTCAGAGGGAAAAGTTTTATCCCAGTAAAGGATGTGCTAATGGCCTGGAGATAAAAAGGATTTTGAGGCACATGTGGCTGGGAAACAACTTCACCACACGAAGGGAAGGGGCAAAAACATATCAAGAGGGAAAATCTCACAGTAAGCTCAAATATCATGTGCTGAAACTTCTCTCTATTTCCAGTTTTAGAGGAACAGCTCCTGCCCTTGCCCAGATGGGCTTTATGGTGAGCCCTGCACAGGGCAGGGGTGGCAGAGGGGCCGGGTTACCACTGAGCCGTCTCTGCCGGATCTTGCACTGAGATTATTCCTGTGTGTTAGCCAGCGGCAGAGCCAGTCACAGAGGGGAGGTGGAAAGCAAAGACAACAGAAGGAAAAAGGCAAACTGGTACTGCTCCTCTTACACCACCCTTGAGTCCCCACTACCACCACCAAGGAGACAGCAGGGAGCAGTTTGGAAGGTGATGGCACGTACCTGCCGGAGGAGCTTCATCAGGTGACATGTGGCAGGAAGCAAAAGCAATGAGATGGAAAATGAGAACAGTTAGACTAAAGAGTGTGTGAATGCAACAGAGGGTTTACGAAAAAAAAGCACAGGACACATGAAATAAAGAAACAGAGGAGGAGATGAAATGGAGACGGGTGACCAGAGCACGCACAGATACAAGAAATGTAAAACCGTCTGGACCTGGATGCTGTAAAAACTCTGCAAACTCAGAGTGGGTCTATCGTGGCACTATAAACAGCTTTAGCCCTGTTTAAAACATGCCCATAGCACAAAGCTTTGCAAATATGGAACCAACACACCCTTTGGCTCCTTGCACCTGGAGCACTGCATCCCAAACCTCTCGAGTGCAAAGGGTGAGTTTCTGTTCCAGCCCCCCTTCTGCCCTGTCTGTTCCGCCTTGCCAGTGCTGTGTGCAGTGTGGGGAGCCAGCTGGGGTTACTTACCAGCATCTACATGGTTACAATTCTGCAGTATTATGCATATTATATATCATATGATATATTATAGCTTATAAACTTATAATATATATGATATATTACATATAATATGACATATTACAGCATATGTACTATATAACATAGGGCTAAGCATGTATTTTACCACAGATGGATTTTGACTTCAAAATCCATCTGATCATGATCTGCCAAGCTATGTAGGAGAAACCAGTTGGCACCTGATAGAAAGCTTCCTAGCCAGACCTCAGTTATTCCATGGCACACAAGTACCCAGGGCTAAAAATCAGCCTCAGAGCATGTTGTGTCTTGGATAAAGGGATGGTATCCACATTTCCCCTGCTGCTCCCTCCCCGAAACTGGAGCAGAGGTGTCTGCACAGATACACGAGGATATGGGGTACCCTCCGTGAAACTTGTGCAAGGGACAAGGAAAGCCCTCTTCCTGCAGATGGTTTGTCCCAGCATCTCTCTTGTCTCTTGCTTTCTTCTACCACCTTGCAAAATCGAGGTGCACATCAGCACCAAGCCCTCCTGCAGGAACCAGCACGGCCGAGATGCTGCTTCACCTACCTTCTTCCTGAGCCTCTTCTGTGGGTGGGAAACGTCACACAGCAAAAGAAATGGGAGGAGAAAATTAAAACAGGAAATACATTATTGGGACATTCCTGAGGTTTGCCAAGCTCCCAGGCCGTTATGGGTAAGAATACACAATGATGGAATTACAGGGTGAGAGAGAATTAAAAATAACATTTTTATGGGCACATTATGGGGTTATAAATGTTACTGAAATATGGGAATATGACCACAAGTGAAAACCACATAAAAAGGCATCCAATATCTTATTCTTTACTAGAGCTGGCTAAAATACCCTAAACCCAACTTTTAGTGAATTTATTTTAGTGAAAAATAAAATTGCTGCATTTCTTTTGCTTTACATTTTTTTCTCAAATGGTGAAAAAGTTTCACTAACATTTATCAATTTTTGAAATTTCAAACAAATTCATTCCTGAATTTTACCAGATGAATATAAATTTTGCAGGGGGTCTCCCTCCCTTGATGTCATAGGTTAGCAAGCATAGTCCCGGAAGGGACGTCCTTGCTAA